>NC_135956.1:50407033-50766015 GCF_053455715.1 Rhinoraja longicauda
CACGCAGATGGGAAGGAATTGCAACTGTGCCAATGCATAGCACCGCTGTTGGACTACAATGTCACAGGAGATTAGAACTAATGAACAATGAAGAGTAAATCTAACCCTGAACAAAATGCATTTCATGCATTTTATTGGTGCACAGATGATGCTACAATGAGTATATTAATGAGACAAATCCATCATTGCTAAATATGAAATATATATCACATTCAATTTCAAGGGCAGAGTTTCCAAGTATGTAAAACAATTCTGCCTTCAATCTGGTGACATTGTGTCTGCGTACATTTGCCACGCTCGACCGGATTCCACGCAGGCCGAGCTTTGTAAAGCTCGCAGGGCTTGCTGATTGCCTGAGGGGAACCCAGATTTGATGAGCTATTTAATCAGCATAAATTTAGTTCAAAACACACTGACAATTAGTAAATGATATTTTATTGAAAAGTGAAAACATTGCCAAAACTGCAAATTTGAAATAAAAACAGAAAATGCTGAAAATACTCAACAGGTCAGACTTAAAATATCATTTTATAATTTGACCTTGCAACACCATAAGCTCTTTGATAAAACAATATTGTGGCACGGTTGTGTGATGCCTCACTTTATGCATTCAGATTGAAAATTGATGGTAAAGGACAATAACTTACAATTATATCATTGTAACAGTAATCTGATCCAGAGGCATGCAAAGGGATGTTAGCATGGGACAACAAAAACTTGGTCAGAGGATTAAGGTCAGTCTTAACAAGCAGATCGGAGAGATTTGAGGTGGGAATTCAGGTCTTTAGTTACTGGGTCACCAGGCTGGGACAATGAAATCAAGGATGTACCAGAATTGGCTGAGTACAGATACTTTGGCAGGTTGCAGGCCTGGTCCTGTGGGGGAGGGAGATCAAGCCTTCGAGACAGCTGAAAATGTAGACAAAACTTTGAAAATAGAGGCCTTGTCAAATGGAAATGTTGTGTAGATCAGCAAAGAAGGGATAGTGGGTACATGGGACGTGATGCTTTCAATGAGTTCAAAATAAGCCAACCAAAGAATCACTTAATGATGAGGAATATTGACTAACACACATAAAGTCTAATAACACTATTAATGATATTACCTGCCCTATGTAGTGCATAACAAAAAACATCCAAGCTACCAGGATGATTTTGATATCTTCTCCTCATTTCACTCCCTCACCCATTTTCACAGCACAAGCAAAAGTTGAGAATTAGTAGGATTCATAGAGTCATTTCAACGGTGGCTACTTCGGCTACCAGTTCCTGCCATGCTCCACAAAAACTTGTCATCATTGATACACCCCTGCCTGAGAATCAATTGCTGGTGCTTCACATCTCCACTGCCATATTGCCCGAACTCCATTGGAAAGGCTGGACATATGTAAACTTCCAGGGATGGACACAAAGTGCTGCAGTAACTCAGGGAGTCAGGCAGCATCTCTGGAGAAAAAGGATGGGTGATGTTTCCGGTCGAGACCCTTCTTCAGATTGAAATTAGAGGGGAGGGAACTGGAGGTGGGAAAAGGCCAAAACAAAGCAGGACCGGCAACAGATGACCACAGAAGGGTGGAGCCCATAATGGCCCAGAGGCTGACCTTCAACCATCCCTTACTTCAAGCAGCAGAGTCGCCAAATATTCTTGTGTGGCTCCCTTCCTCAGTGCCTGGTTCATGGTTGTCACATCTATAACCAGATCGGATATACCAGCTGACCTTCTGTCACTTGTGGGACCTATTCAAGTCCAGACCCGAACCAAGACATGCATCCCTGAAAGTCTAGCAGAGTGAGCACATTTCCTTGCTTCTGCCAATGTCATTGATCTGAGAAGCAATGGCCATGAAGAAATGTATATTCCCTCATGTGTTTGTTGTAAATCTCATTTGAAATCTTTAATTTACTCTCCCACCCAGATTTCTAAAACCCTTTGATTGAAGCAGTGTTCCTCGCACATTCCCTTTTTATAGACTTAGTCAATGCAGTCTTTATAATGCTCTTAAACACCCAACTCTATGACATCTGATCAACAGTGAGATGCTCTTACATCAATGGAATAAATTAAATGCTTCTTAACCATATTTTGTATCTCTGTTTAAAGTGCTTTTGGTCAATTAGTCATAGGAATAGTGCTACAAGGATATAACTAATTCATTATGAATGTATTACTAATCATAATTCAGAGCTTATGACATACCTTATGTCATTAATGATATCTAGTTTCCGGGTAAAACAATATTCAAATAATGCATGGTTATATATTAGCACCTTTTGCTTTATTGGTTGATTTTGATGAATATTAAGAGCAATGACTTCAATATATATCTTGTTCTTGGCAAAAGCGCTGGAGGATCACTACGTTCTCTCCCATGTTGTTCTTATCCAGATTAAACATGGTTTCAGGCACTATTGGCCTAATCCTTGTGGTGCGAATCCATGCACAAATATACCACACATTGGTCATGTACTTGTCAGGTGTTTTTTTATCTTCTCTCTTTCTTTAGGTGCCTCAGAGCAGTGAAACTCGTCAAAGTGTGAGAATTCTACATAGTTTCCGAAGTGATTTGCTCATTGCTTGAACTTCCCAACTTATAATATCAATCTCGTATGTCTTCAGAGAAGTGCTTTGAGGGTATACCATTTGTTTGGAACATCAAATCTTCTTTTGCCTTCATTGTGGTGGGAATGGAGATCTTGTTTTGGGAAGAGTTCATCCGACCTGTTGCCAAAACGATCTGCCCAGTTCAGTTGGTATTTAATGTTGATGAACCCAACACTGCCTATGGACAGGACACCAGCAATTGTGTGTTGGTCTTCCCAGGTGACTCTAAGGATTCAATGAAGATGGTGCTGCTGATAATGCTCCAACACGCCGTGATGTCTTTCTTTCAATGTCCAGGTTGGGGGTGTGGGCTGACCAGGAGATAGTCCATATATGGTGAGGGTGTGAGCAGACCAGTGGATAGCAAGAGAGCAAGAGATAATTCATTATAAATAAAGATACATAAACTGTCATCAGTTTCCTGTGTGTTCTTAGCTGTTATTGTTGACTCGTCTGCTGGGAGCAGTGCTGGTTGTGCAGTCTCACAGCAGCGGGAAGGAAGGACCTCCTATATCTCTCCTTCACGCACTTGGGGTGAAGGAGTCTGTCACTGAAGGAGCTACTCAGTGCAGTGACAATGTCCTGCATGGGGTGGGAGTCGTTGTCCAGCAACGATGTTAGCTTTACCATCATCCTCCTCTCTCCCACCACCTGCACTGAGTCGAGGGGGCAACCCAGGACAGAGCTGGCCTTCCTGACCAGCTTGTCGAGTCTCTTCCCTTCCGCCACTGAGATGCTGCTGCTCCAGCAGACCACTCCATAGAAAATGGCCGATGCAACCACCGTGTTGTAGAAGGTCCTTAGGAGTGCCCCCTGCACTCCAAAGGACCTGAATCTCCTTAGCAGATAAAGTCTGCTCTGGCCCTTTCTGTATAGCGCATCGGTGTTTTCAGTCCAGATTGAAAACCAACAGGACATCAATCACTAAACTTGAGTATGCTGATGATTGTACCATTGTAACATGCACAAAGAAAGTCAAACAGACCATGTTTGTAAATGCCTGGGACATTATCAACGCAGAGAAAACAAAGGTGTGATATCAACCTCCTGGATATCTCCCAACCCCATCATGTATGAACCATCTCCTGTTCTGCTCACACCCTCACCATATATGAACTATGTTCTGGTCAGCTCACACCCCCAACCTGGACTTTGAAAGAAAGACATCACGACGTGTTGGAACATTATCAGCAGCACCGTCTTCATTGAATCCCTAGAGTCACCTGGGAAGACCAACACACACAATTGCTGGTGTCCTGTCCATAGGCAGTGTTGGGTTCATGGACATTAAATATCAACTGAACTGGGCAGATCGTTTTGGCGGCAGGTCGGATGAACTCTTCCCAAAACAAGATCTCCATTCCCACCACAATGAAGGCAAAAGAAGATTTGAAGTTCCAAACAAATGTTTATACCCTCACAGCACCTCTCTGAAGACATACGAGATTGATGGCAAAGGCTCCAAGACTGAACTATTGCCTTGGGCCGTGGCTGCCATATGGCAGGAGGATCACAATGTGACCTCAAACTCAATCAGCGGGCACCAAGGACTTTATGGCTAATAGTGTCCTTGGGGTTTCTAGGGAATAACATGCATGACTCAATGGGCAGAGGGCCTGTTTCCATGATTCTAGAATCAAAGACCAAAGAGGGAACAGTGAAGGCCTCAAACTGCAAATTTGCAGATGATACTAAGCTGGGGGGTAGTGTGAATTGTGAGGAAGATGCAATAAGGCTGCAGGGTGACTTGGACAGGTTGTGTGAGTGGGCGGATACATGGCAGATGCAGTTTAATGTATCGCAGCGGTAGAGTTGCTGCTTTACAGCGAATGCAGCGCCGGAGACTCGGGTTCGATCCTGACTACGGGTGCTGCACTGTAAGGAGTTTGTACGTTCTCCCCGTGACCTGCGTGGGTTTTCTCCGAGATCTTCGGTTTCCTCCCACACTCCAAAGACGTACAGGTATGTAGGTTAATTGGCTGGGTAAATGTAAAAATTGTCCCTAGTGGGTGTAGGATAGTGTTAATGTACGGGGATCACTGGGCGGCACGGACTTGGAGGGCCGAAAAGGCCTGTTTCCGGCTGTATATATATGATATGATATGATATGATATGATATGTAGATAAGTGTGAGGTTATTCACTTTGGAAGTAAGAATAGAAAGGCAGATTATTATCTGAATGGTGTCAAGTTAGGAGGAGGGGGAGTTCAACGAGATCTGGGTGTCCTAGTGCATCAGTCAATGAAAGGAAGCATGCAGGTACAGCAGGCAGTGAAGAAAGCCAATGGAATGTTGGCCTTCGTAACAAGAGGAGTTGAGTATAGGAGCAAAGAGGTCCTTCTACAGTTGTACCGGGCCCTGGTGAGACCGCACCTGGAGTACTGTGTGCAGTTTTGGTCTCCAAATTTGAGGAAGGATATTCTTGCTATAGAGGGCGTGCAGCGTAGGTTCACTAGGTTAATTCCCGGAATGGCGGGACTGTCGTATGTTGAAAGGCTGGAGCGATTGGGCTTGTATACACTGGAATTTAGAAGGATGAGGGGGGATCTTATTGAAACATATAAGATAATTAGGGGATCGGACACATTAGAGGCAGGAAACATGTTCCCAATGTTGGGGGAGTCCAGAACAAGGGGCCACAGTTTAAGAATAAGGGGTAGGCCATTTAGAACGGAGATGAGGAAGAACTTTTTCAGTCAGAGAGTGGTGAAGGTGTGGAATTCTCTGCCTCAGAAGGCAGTGGAGGCCAGTTCGTTGGATGCTTTCAAGAGAGAGCTGGATAGAGCTCTTAAGGATAGCGGAGTGAGGGGGTATGGGGAGAAGGCAGGAACGGGGTACTGATGGAGAGTGATCAGCCATGATCGCATTGAATGGCAGTGCTGGCTCGAAGGGCTGAATGGCCTACTCCTGCACCTATTGTCTATTGTTTATTGTCTATTGCTCCACCAAGATACGATCAGTAGTTTCCCAAGCTGGTCTAAAGCCACTGTATGGCTCCAGTAGGACTTCCCCAGAAAGGTGAAGGATACTGTCCAGGAGATTTCAATTAGAGAGGATAGATATGCTGTGGTCATTCCCACAGACAGATCTATCCCTACCCCTCAACCTAGTGAAGGTGCAGATTGCTTCAGCATTCCCTGGATCACCAGGAATTTTTTCACAAACCCGGATCATACCCATGAGTTCTTGATAAAAGAGTAGTAACTCTGGACTGCTTTCTAGTTGTTGGTAGGATGGTTCAGTTGTTTGATAACAGCTGGGAAGAATCTGTTCCTGAATTACACTTCACAATTCATTTTTCACACTTCTAAACCTTTTGTCCGATAGGAGAGGGGAGACGAGGGAGTGGCTAGGGTACGACTCGGCCATGATTATGCTGGTGACCTTCCCAAGGCAGCATGAGGTATAAATGGAGCCAATGGAAGGGAGTCAATAGAAGGGAGGCTGGTTTGTGTGATGGTCTGTGCTGCATCCACAATTCCCTGCAATATCTTGCATTCTTGGACGGAGCTGTTCCCAAAGCACGCTGTGATACATCTGATAAAATGCTTTTTGTGGTACATCTGCAGAAGTTAGTGAGAGTTGTTGAGAACATGCCGAACTTCCTAGGTCTTCTAAGGAAGTAGAAGCATTGGTGTGCAAACAAAAAACTTTTGATTCTCCTTCCCCGGAAGTTGCCTGGCCTGCTGCAATCCATTGTTCCATTTCGGGGCATATGACAATAAAACACTCTTGACATTTTCTGGTTTTGTTTCTGATTTCCAATGTCTCTGCCATTTTTTTTTAATTTCCCTAACCATGAAATGTTGGCCTCTCGTCTGGTTTTCAACTTCTTTGGCAGAATGCTGTCTGGTTTAGGGGGCTTGTTGTTTATCTTCCCAAGGGTATGGCAAAGATCACCAAGACGGAGTGGGGTGGGAGCGGGTTTGCTGAGGCTAGGTAAACTGGGGTTTTTTTGTTGTATACTGCAGGATGATCAATGGTGCCATCAGTTACTTGCCCTTTTCAAGAGTGTAGAAAAATGCCTTTAACATTATAAAATGACCCCAAGGGATCGACAATCAATCATATCCATTCACAGACCACTTCAGGCAGTAGTCTTAAGCAAATGGCTTGTCCATTGTCAAGATACGTTCAGAATGACTGGCCAGCTAGTATGAGAAGAGAACAAGTTACCAGACCAGAGTGGGAGCGGGAGAGTCCAGAGTGGGAGAGGGAGAGCCTCAGAATTAAAGGATGTTCTTTTAGGAAGGAGATGAGGAGAAATATCTTTGGTCAGAGGGTGGTGAATCTGTGGAATTCTTTGTCACAGAAAGCTGTGGAGGGAACGTCAGTGGATATATTAAAGGCAAGATAGATTCTTGATCAGTACGGGTGTCAGAGGTTATGGGGAGAAGGCAGGAGAATAGGGTTAGGAGGGAGAGATAGATGAGCCATGATTGAATGGCGGAGTAGACTTGATGGGCCGAATGGCCTAATTCTACTCTTATCACTTATGATCTTATGACCATAGATTAATGTGGAACGTTCTTTCATGGCTAAAGGGTGCAGCGGAAATTGACTTCAGCTGGAGGCACTTAGAACTATTTGGCACAAAGCATGCATCAATATTCACTATGATTCAATTAAAGAGATCATGTTCAATTTCAATGCAACTGTAGCCATCTTGCTCGTTCCAACAATACACGCTTTTAACACGTAAAACCTTCTTCAAGTCTTCCTTTGTGGTGATACTAATTTGTAACCATAGGATGTCTTTATACTTATGTGAGAAATTTGCATTTATATCTAAGGTTTGAGTCTTAGAATACACTTAACCTTTGCTGCTAATTCTATCTGACAGGGGCAGGTTGATCATTTCCCCATTAATCCCATGTTGCTTGAATTAAGAAGCTTTATAAGATTCCAAATTGCCCAATATTAAAGTACGTAAGCATGTTCCCCTAATGAGATGATGTTGTTCCTTACAATTTTTAAATTTTTTTTTTTAATTTTCAAAAAGTAATTTGTTTCTGAAATAGTTTAATTGAATCACTTCCCCACTCTGTGCCATAAGGATAGAAGAGATTAATATCATCATTAATTGTTTTAATATTGTTTAAACTGTTCCGTGGTTTACTTGTGAAATTATTTTGTGTTGGGAACAATACAATGCCAGGTTGACACTACACCTAGTTCATAAATTCACAAGTTCATAAGTTCTAGAGCCAGAGTTAGGCCATTCAGCCCATCAAGTTCAATCAAGACTGATCTATCTATCCTTCTCACACTATTCTCCTGCCTTATAATAATAATAATAATATTCATTTATTGTCATTGCAACGAGTACAACGAAATTTAAAAAATAGCCAATCCTGACGGTGCGTACAAACATATATGCAATAAATGCAAAAACAAATAAATACATAAATACAATTAAATACAATTATATTAAGTACAAGATTTTTTAACGGTGTTGCCTAGTGCAAAGGTAGTGTTCAGTTCTCGTATGGCCCTGGGGTAAAAACTGTTCTTAAGTCTGTTTGTTCGGGATTTGATCGACCTGAAACGTCGACCAGAGGGCAGATGAACAAACAGACGGTGGCCGGGGTGGGATGGATCTTTTATTATTTTGCCTGCTCTACTGAGGCAGCATAGGCTGAACAGGTGCTCCAGGGAGGGCAGTGAGCAGCCGATGATCTTCTGGGCCATCGTGATGACCCTCTGAAGGGCCTTCCTGTCCTTTTCTGAGCAGCTGGCATACCATGTGGTTATACAGTATGCCAGCACACTCTCGATGGAGCAGCGATAGAAGGACAACATGAGCTTCTCCTGCAGGTTGGTTTTCCTGAGGATCCTCAGGAAGTGGAGTCTCTGCTGTGCCTTCTTTACTGTGGTGATGGTGTTGGTAGACCAGGTAAGATCCTCTGCGATGTGCGTACCCAGGAACCTGAAAGCTGGTACCCTTTCCACACAGACCCCATTGATGTAGAGTGGGTCGTAATCTCCACTGGTTTTTCTAAAGTCAATTATAAGTTCCTTTGTTTTGGAGGAGTTCAGGACCAGATTGTTCATTGAACACCATGCTGCCAGCCTTTGGATTTCATCCCTATAGGCTGTCTCATCTCCTTCTGAGATGAGTCCAACCACAGTCGTGTCATCCGCGAACTTGATGATGGTGTTGGTGGGATGGGTGGGGGCGCAGTCGTGAGTGTAGAGGGAGTAAAGGATGGGGCTCAACACACAGCCCTGTGGTGAGCCGGTGCTCAGTGTAATGGTGGAGGAGAGGTGAGGGCCTATTTTGACGGTCCCCACAACCCTTGATAGCCTTACTAATCGAGAATCTATCAATCTCCGCCTTAAAATTACCCAATGACTTGGCGTCCACAGCCTTCTGTGGCAATTAATTCCACAGATTCGCCTCCTTCTGACTGAAGAAATTCCTCCTCATCTCCTTTCTAAAGGTACGTCCTTTTATTCTGAGGCTCTGGACATTGGTCCCAGACTCTCCCACGAGTGGAAACATCCTCAATATGGCATGGAAAAGAAGGCATAGGTCTCAGGTGAGAGTGGGAAAGTTTGTGAGAGATCTGCGAGGCAAGGTCACTTTACACCTATAGGGAGGTGAGTATCAGGAGTGCACTGTTGGGGGAAGGGGTGGAAGCAGATACGATAGCAGCGTTTAAGAGGCATTTGGACGGACATTTAAATGGGTGGAGAATGAAGAGATATGGACCATGTGCAACCAGATGGGATTGGTGGGGATTGGCATCAAGGTTGGCAAAGACATCATGGGCAAAAGCACTTATTCCTATGCTGTGTTGTTCTATCATCTAATGTGATGAAAGTGTCAAAATTATGTATTAGGCTCAGTATTAATGGCACTTACTACATCCCTTTCCTCTTTGGATGCACTTTAAAGCTACGTTTCTTGACCCAGCCATTTGTTAATTGCCCTGGCTGAGCATCAATAATTGTTCTTCTGTGCTGGTGTACTACCTTTAACATAACCCAGGGCTGGTCTACGTTTTTGGACCTATTACAAGCATGAGGTGCAATAGTAATTTTACAAAGAAATAAATAAATAAATGGTATCAGGACCTGGTAACGGGAGGTAAAACAACAAAACAGACTTGGTTGGTAGTCCCCTTCCTGCGGAGTTTAATGTTATAATAGAGCGATTGTTTCTACCCCTTTTTTTTTTTTCTTTTTTACTTTCTTACTTTACTTCCTTCTCTAACTTCTTTTCCAAGGGGCTTTCTTTTCCCAACACTCTCTTGCACTTCACGACTCTTGCGCACTTTCTTTCTTTACTTCTTTACTTCTATCTTTTTCTTAAAGCTCAAAAAAATGAAGCGGTATAAAAAATGTATTAAGATATATCTGTTGTATTATTGTAATTTACCGTACTTTTAATAAAAATATTAAAAAATAAAAAAAAACATAACCCAGGGCTAGCAACTGAGCAGACAACCAGATGCACCAGCATCTTGGCAACTGCTATCTTGGCTTGTCATCTTTCCCCACACAAGTGTAAAATCTGAAATGTGATACAGACCTCTATGCTCTTCTGGGCAAATTTTTATTTTCATCTTTTGAGCTAATTGCAACTATGATCAGTTTCTAATAAACCATATCTTAACTTCCTGCTGGGAATGAATGGCAAGGCTTAATCAGCTGCAATTATTCAGATCATTTTTAGCATATATTATTTGGATGCTAATTTGTGCTAATGACACTAATAAATCTAGCATTGCTCTTGGCAACGACGCAAAATGAAGGCCAGGTTCCATGTGCCGGAATGACATATGGTGTTAGAAGGAATGATATTGAAATTGATCAAAAACCTCCACGAGGAAGAAAATTTGCGACTGCAGTCTCAACAATCTAGGCACCCGAGGAAGTTGCATAGGCAGGTTATCAAGAAGCACTAAAAGCAGTTAAACAGCACTAGCTCCTGCTTTAGTGAGGTGTTAATATTCCCTGCATAAATTTCTCAGCTCCTGACATACATCTCCACCAATTGCTTCCCATTTCCAGCATAGGTGCAAACACATAGCCTCCATATATCTTTGTTGCCTTGTTGAAGATTTTAATTACTCTTGGAGCATGCTGTTCAAATACATGAAGGCAAATCATTTTCAAATGAGAGGGAAATATAAACACCCGAGAAGCAAGGGCAAAGCAAGATGACTTATTTTGTGTAACATTGCCAATCTCTGGAGAAAAGGAATAGATGACGTTTTGGGTCAAGACCCTTCTTCGGACTGGAGTCAGCACCTCAGAATCAGAATCAGAATCAGAATAACCTTTATTGTCATCCAAAAAAACAAGTCTTTTGGACGAGATTTTGTCACCTACAGTCCAACAATAAGAGCAATAAAAATAAGCAATTACACACACAATCACAAACCAATACAAAACAAAAAAAAAGAAACATCCATCACAGTGAGTCTCCTCCAGTCACCTGAATCCTTGAATTACTGCATGCATGTATAGAACAGCACAGTGGTGGAGTCAGGTAATATAATAGTAAAGCCATTCTTTACACAGATCCAGTGACCTTGATTTGATCCAGACCTTTCTGTGTGGAGTTTGCATGTTCTCCTGTGACCACATGGATTTCTGTTGGATATTCTGTTTCCTCACAAATAGGTGCAGATTGATGCATCTATCGGCCACTGTAAATTGCTTTTAGTGTGCAGGTTAGTGGTAGAATTTTAGGATGACTTGATTGAAATGTGGGGAAAATGGAGTAAGATCAGTGTAAATGAGTGCTTGATAATGGGAGGCAGTGGGCTAAAGGGTCTCTTTCTGTACATCACCCCACTTCCTGAGATCAATGACAAACTCCTTCATTTTGCTGACATTGACGGGATGTTGGCTTGCAGCATGTTACTAAGCTCTCTATCTCCTTCCTGTACCCCATCTCACCATTTCTGAGATCTGGTGCACTACAGATCATTGCAAACTTGTAAATGGAGTTAGAGCTGAAATTGGCCATATATATGTATCTAGGACATAGTAAGGGGTGGAGATTGCAGCCATGCGGGTCACCGGTGTTGAGAATTATTCCGGAGGATGTTTCGTCTCCTATCTTCGCTGATTGCAGTCTATGGGACTGTAATTCAAGGATTATTAATTCAATGTGGATAAATGTGAGGTTATCCACTTTGGTGGCAAGAACAGGAAGATAGATTATTATCTGAATGGTGTCAAGTTAGGAAAAGGGGAAGTACAATGAGATCTGGGTGTCCTTGTCCATCAGTCACTGAAAGTAAGCATACAGGTACAGCAGGCAGTGAAGAAAGCTAATGGCATGTTGGCCTTTATAACAAGAGGAGTTGAGTGTAAGAGCAAAGAGGTCCTTCTGCAGTTGTACAGGGCCCTAGTGAGACCGCATCTGAAGTATTGTGTGCAGTTTTGGTCTCCAAATTTGAGGAAGGATATTCTTGCTATTGAGGGAGTGCAGCGTAGGTTCACGAGGTTAATTCCCGGGATGGTGGGACTGTCATATGTCGAAAGAATGGAGCGACTGGGCTTGTATACACTGGAATTTAGAAGGATGAGAGGGGATCTTATTGAAACATATGAGATTATTAAGGGATTGGACATGCTAGAGCCAGGAAACATGTTCCCGGTGTTGGCGGAGTCCAGAACCAGGGGCCACAGTTTAAGAATAAGGGGTAGGCCATTTAGAACAGAGATAAGGAAGAACATTTTCACTCAGAGAGTTGTGAATCTGTGGAATTCTCTACATCAGAAGGCAGTGGAGGGCAATTCCCTGGATGCTTTCAAGAGAGAGTTAAATAGAGCTCTTAAAGATAGCAGAGTCATGGGATATGGGGAGAAAGCATGAATGGGGTGCTGATTGTGGATGATCAGCCATGATCACAGTGAATGGCAGTGCTGGCGCTAAGGACCGAATGGCCTCCTCCTGCACCTATTGTCTATTTTCTATTCTCTATTGTCTATTCAATGGTAGACGTGGGTGCTGATTCCAGTCTGAAGAAGGGTCTCAACCTGAAACGTCATCTATTCCTTTTCTCCAGAGATGCTGCCTGGCCCGCTGTTACTCCAGAATGTTGTGTCTATCTTTCCTGACTACCAAAACCAGGATCTAGGATAAGGGGGATAACCAAGTCCGTTTGTTTTTATGTACCTCTAAAACCATTGTTATTGGAGTTCTCTTGCTCTTAAGTTCCCAATCATCTACATGCTCCAGACTTTCAATCTAATAATACAAATAATTAGATGTTCACCTTTCTATGCGTTCTACCCCAATGTCTGGAATAGTCGCGCCCTTCTGGGTTTCTTTCTCTTGCTTTTGATTTTAGCGATTGGAGTCAAAGTTATGTTGGCCTGTTCCAGATATACAGTTGTGAATAGTATGATTGCACTATTATTAAGTTAATAACTGGTCTATCCATCTGCAGATGTGTTCAAATCCCACACATCCCCTAGGGAATTTAAATTCATTTAACTAAATAACTCTGCAATAATAGTATCAGTAATGTTGGCCAGGAAGCTACCAGATTGTCATATAAGTCCATCTAGTTCATCAGTGTTCTTTGGAAGAATAAATCAAATGTCTTTACTAGGTTTTGCTTGTATCTCCAGATCCATTAAGTCTTATTAGCCTCTGAAAATAGCCTAGCAAGTCAGTCAGTTCGGGACCATTAGAAGTGGATAAACTACATTTAAAAATTACTTTTCTTTTTCCCAATTCACATTAGAGCAATTGGAAAAGATATAGCTTAGTTGATTATATTGGAATGATATTGAAATAACTGGATAGATCCTTCAAAAAGGCAGACATCGACGGCGGGCCAAATCGCCTCTTTTTGTTTGTTGTCTCACTTATCTAATCAGTAGATGAAACCACCTCCCCCATGAGTTAAGTCTCATACTCATAGTCATAGTTTCATAGAGTCATACAGCGTGGAAATAGGCTCTTTGGCCCATCTTACCCACACCACAACATGTCCCATCTACACTAGTCCCACCTGCCTACCTTTGACACATAATCTCTCTAAACCTGTCCTATCCATGTACCAGTCTAATTGTTTTTTAAACATTGTGAGTCCCTGCCTCAACTACCTCCTCTGGCAGCTCATTCCATTTACCCACTACCCTTTGTGTGAATAAGTCACCTCTCAGATTCCAAATAAATCTTTTCCCCTTCACCTTAAACCTATGTCCTCTGGTTCTTTCATATGATTTTATACACCTCTATAAGATCACTCATCCTCTCCAAGGAATAGAGTCCCAACCTGCTCAACCTTGCCCTATAGCTCAGACCCTTGAGTCCTGGCAACATCCTCGTAAGTCTTTTCTATACACTTTCCAACTTGACAACATCTTTCCTATAACATGGTCCCCAGAACTGAACACAGTACTCTGAATGTGACCTCACCAATGTCTTATACAACTGCAACATGACCTCCCAACTGCTATACACGTCTAGAACCTTTCTCTAGCCCCATCTCATTAGACTTTAGACTTTAAAGATGCAGCGCAGAAACAGGCCCTTCTACCCATCGAGTCCGCACCGACCGGCAATCACCTGTACACTAACCTATACACACTAGGGACAATTTTTTTACAACTTACAGAAGCCAATTAACCTACAAACCTGTACATCTTTTGAGTGTGGAAGGAAACGAAGTACCCGGAAAAAACCCACGTGGTCACCGGAGAAGGTGCTAACTCCGTACAGACAGCACCCATAATCTGTATCGAACCCGTGTATCTGGTGCTGTAAGGCAGCAACTCTACCGTTGCTCCACTGCGCCATCCTTATCTCACACAGCAGTAATATATCTCTGTTCCCACACCTACCAATATCGATCCCAACCCCCTACCCAGCAACAGTTCAACCCTTTGAATTCGGGGCCCTATAATCCATGAAGGCTTCCAATGAGGACATCCATCCCTAAATAGTTCCCTAGACCACTGTCACATTTCAACCTGAGCCCCAATGCCTCTAGCCCGTCCCCACTGACAATGACTGTAGCACCAACTCTGATCCCTTTCCCCCCCACCCCCCACGTCCTCTTGCCCTCTGAGTCAAACATTAATCTTGATCCCTCTTCCCTCCCCCAACCAATCCTACTTTCCCACCCTGCCCCACCAACTCCAACAGGAGCATTGGCCCCAATCCCCCTTCCACCCATCACATCTCTGACAATTGAAATTCTCCCTCCCTCTTAATGAAACTTTAACATGCAATGTTAAAGCAACCCTGCAACCTTGTTTTAGTACAAGGAAATTTGCCCCTGGGCAATTTATAGACCACTGACTTCATTGTGTCTGTGAAGGTACTAACGATTTCTCCTCTATAACCCAGGTCTGGTCACACTTACTATTTATGAAGAGAATTGACATATATATATATATATATGTATATGTATATGTATATGTATATGTATATGTATATGTATATGTATATGTATATGTATATATATGACATGTTTTGAAGACATCAAGGTGAATTTCAAAGAAGCTTTTGCAATGTAGCTTGATAAATTGACTTCCTTGACTGCAAGATAACATTTGACTATGAGATAAACTAATCCATCAGTTTTGACTATAGATTTATTAATGTGTTTTGAGACTGCGATTAAGAAATTCACACTATCCAATAAACAACGAGAATTACATTTAACTGGATTATAGACAAAATATAAACTCTAAAATTAATTTATGATTCATGATTGACAGCTTCCTGGTACTTTTCTAATGCATATTATTAGTGGAGCTTTGTATTGATCTCAAACACTATGTCCTTGACACAGAGTATGATTCATTAAAAGGCATTGGTACCTTAGAACCACATCAGACAGTATATATTTTAGTCCACTTGATGATTCTGTTATTAAATGTCTGATGAAGAGTCCCAACCCAAAACATCCTCTGTCCACACATCCTGCCTGACCCACTCAATTCCCTCCAGCAGTTTGTTTTTTACTCGAGATTCCTGCATCTGCAATCTATTTTATCTCTGTTATTTAATGTGTTGCCCTTGGTGGGACTTGTCCGCACAGATTTGGTGGGCTAAAACAATAACTCAACAGCACTGGCAGTACCTAGAGAGAAAGGAACAGTTAATGTTACAGGTCTATGACCATCTGTGATAGATTCTAATGGATGGTCAACAACTTGAACTAGTTGATTTATTCACAAAATGCTGGAGTAACTCAGCAGGTCAGGCAGCATCTCGGGAGAGAAGGAATGGGTGACGTTTCGGGTCGAGACCCTTCCTCAGACTGAACTTGAACTAGTTACCTATTTTCTTTCCCCACAGATGCTAGTGTGAACGATTGAGTGTGTACATAATCTACAGTATTTATCTCAGATTTCTGGCATCTGCCGTATTTGATTCCGCAGATTGAGAGAGCTCCACATTATGCCCTTGCCTGGTTGAATGAGCTCATCCCAAACAACACAGGGATGAGAGCCTACAGGGCAAGATTAGCAAGTTTGCTAAAGATACAAAAGTTAGTGGTTTTGCAGATAATGAAGATGGTTGTGAACGATTGCAGCAGGATCTGGATCCATTGGCCAGGTGGGTGGAGAAATGGTTGACGGAATTTAATACGGAGAAGTGTGAGGTGTTGCATTTTGGGACATTAAACATGGGCAGGACCTACACAGTAAATGGTAGGCATCTGGGTAGTGTTGTAGAGCATAGGGATCTAGGAGTACAGGTGCATGGTTCCTTGAAGGTCGAGTCGCAGGTAGAGAAGGTGATCAAAAAGGCACTTTGGCCTTCATCCGTCAGAGTATTGAGTATAGAAGTTGGGAGGTCATGTTGCAGTTATATAAGATGTTGGTGAGACCGCATTTAGAATATTGTGTTCAGTTCTGGGCACTATGTTATAGGAAAGATATTGTCAAGCTTGAAAGGGTTCAGAAAAGATTTACGAGGATATTGCCAGGACTAGAGGGTCTGAGCTATAGGGAGAGCTGGAGTAGGCTGAGTCTCTATTCTATGGAGCGCAGGAGGATGAGGGGTGATCTTATAGAGGTATACAAAATCTTGAGAGGAATAGATCGGGTAGATGCACAGAGTCTTTTGCCCAGAGTAGGGGAATCGAGGACCAGAGGACATAGGTACAAAGTGAAGGGAAAATGATTTAATAGGAATCCGAGGGGTAACTTTTTCACACAAATGGTGGTGGGTGCATGGAACAAGCTGCCAGAGGAGGTAGTTGAAGCTGGGACTTTCCCATCGTTTAAGAAACAGTTAGACAGGTACATGGATAGGACAGGTTTTGGGGGATGTGGACCAAGCGCAGGCAAGTGGGACTAGTGTAGCTGGGTCATTGTTGGGTGATGTGGGCGAGTTGGGTTCATCAGGAGAGAAAATAGGCATTAGGAAGGTGATTAGGTTGAAGTCCAGAATTGTTATTGGAAGCTGAAGGGTGAGGGGTTTGGAACCAGGTGAAGGAAGATGGAGATTAACATTTGTGAAGGGGGATATGCTGAGGGGGGGGAGTGAGATCAGGAGAGGTTAAAGCTCAAGGGAGAGTAGAAGAGGAAATGGAAAAGGAGGATATGAGGGAGAGATTGAATTGATCCTGTTTTATAAATATGTGGTAAAGAGGACAGACAATGTTCCTCCAACCACTACATTACAGTAAGTAAATTCCTAAAACTGAACTCGTCATGAATGAGCCTGTTTTGCCTGATTTCAATTGGGATTGGCTGTTTTGGGGTAATCTAGGTTTATATTGAACTGAGTTAGTCATGTACCTGCTATCTTCTTATATCCTGTCCACAATTACACCACCACCCTATGGAACAAGAATTAAACATTCAACTGGACCTCTCAATGGGATCTAGCAATCACTTCAGGTAGTGTCCAGTGGGTGTCATTTGAAATTCCTCTTATGAAGGGCCATGCCTGTCCTTGAAACTGGGACTGAGGTAAGCATTTCTGGGTGAGGGGAGTTTATTGCATGGAAGCATCAACGACCACATTGTGACTTGGTTTGCTAACGTAAATATGCTGCAAACAGTTTAACATAAAGTTACTGTGCAAATCTGGCAAATTCTTAAAATATGAGGGTGGGGGAGGAGAATGGTAAACTGGAGTTTTCCCTGGATTTATGATAAGGCAGTGGCTATCGTCAAAAACATGGCAATTCATGGCTCACTGGGCAATACCTGCTCCACAGGTTGTTGGTGCCATTGTGGACAAGGCAATTAAGAAGATAGCTGTTTCATGACTGACTCATAGAATAATGAAGATAGACACCAAAAGCTGGAGTAAGTCAACGGGTCAGACAGTATCTCTGGAGAAAGGGAATAGGTGACGTTTCGGGTTGAGACCCTTCTTCGGATTGAGACCCTTCTCGACCTGAAACGTCACCTATTCCTTTTCTCCAGTGATACTGTCTGACACGCTGAGTTATTCAGGTTTTCTTGTGACTATCTTCGGTTTAAACCAAAGGCAGTTCCTTCTTACTCATCGAAATAATGATTTAGATACACAAGTTCAAATTCCATCAAGTGAAGTTTGGGTTAACTAAATAAATGTGGAATTAAAATCCACTAACAGTAATGGTGACCTTGAAGGTAATGGATTGTTGTAAAATCCTATCTGGTTCACAAATATTCTTCAGGGAAATAAATCTGCTGCCTTTACTTAGTCTATCTATCATGGACCTTGCACACAGCAATGTAATTGACTCTCATATACTCTCCAAGTATGCTTCTTCCTTAAACAAGGGGACAGTCCAATTCTCCTCTCCCTCACTGCGGACATTGGACTTTGTCTCTGGAACTGTTGTGCTATAATGCAGAGAACTATATTCTGCACTTCACATCTCTCCCTTTGCTCTACCTATTGTGCTTGAGTTTAGCTTGATTGTATTTATAGATAATACTAGACAAAGTGGACCCGTTGGGCCCAAACCTCTCCTGCATTGGGGCAGCACCCTGTCCTCCCCCCTCCCCTCTCTCCTCAACCACCCCCTCCCCTCTCCCTTCTCCCTCACTCCCGCCTTCCCCCCTCTCTCCTCCCCTCCCCCTCCCTTTAAACTTTAAAATGTGAATAACTTTTAAAATATAAGACCGATTTCAATAAAACTACTTGCATTATCACTAAAGTGACAATGGTGAGTAAGGTGGGCCTAAAATTGTCGCGCTATCGTGTAACATTTTGTCTGAAGTTCAGTCACAAACAAGATAACAAACGAGAGTTTTAGTATATAGAGTATCTAATTAGTTTGGATAGCATGCGAAACAAAGCATTTCACTGTATCTCAGTACACTTGACAATAATAAGCTTAAACCTGATCCTGTACCTACTCCAATCAATCAATCCTTCCAAAGGCAACTAGGCTTGGGAAATCAATGATTAGTTGTCCTGTAAGTCCCCATCCTCAAATAAATAAAAATGCTACTGACTGATTTATGCATTAATGACATCAAATGCCATTTAATTTACAGTTGCATTGATAGAAAGTTAAGTAACAGGTTCATAAATTGAATGGAGAATTAAATTGATTTTGCTGATGATCAACAAGAAAATCAAACAACACAACTAACTGACCTGTAATGTAAAGGAATTAGAATTAGAAAATGAACAGCAAGGTAATATGATAGATTTTCACTTTCAGTAATACATTAAATGAGAGGTAATGTTTGAGAGAAATGAGAAGTGTTTCTGTGAGTATTTAAGAATATTCACACGATCAATATATTTATCGTCTGTTCTTGCAGAGAGGACAATTTGACTTGGCTCAGGGTAATGCTGTTGGACACTTAAAGAAGTGGAAGATTTGATGTATAATGATTATAATATAATTAGAATGAGTTTAATAACTGAAAAGGGAAAAGAAAGGTCAAGGGTGAGACTGGTTAAAAAAAGAATCAAATTACAATGGGATGGAAAGAGACCTTGCCTTAATGTAGGGACAGGTAAAATGGTCTAGCCGAACCATATATCACGGTTCAGAACATTTAACATAAGCATACATATCAAACAAATTCCAATAAAAAAACCAAAGTGCACCAAAATGTAGAATTCTGTAAATTAGGAGAGAGGTTAAATCAAATTTGAAACTGACAAGGAACCAATTTTAAAGATTGTGGAAAATGTACAATGTTGAGATGGAAGAGGGACAGTGTTAAGATGAGAAAAGTTAAGAGAACTGGTTGACAGGGTTAACAAAAGATGATAGGTATTTATGCAGCTAATTGAATAGTAAAGTAGCAGTAGAACTGGTAAACAGGAAAGGAGGTGAAAATATAAAGTATGTACTTTAACAAGGCTTTCACATCTGAGATATTGTAATTTAAGAAATGAATAATATTAAACGGAGGCTCTTGACAAAGATATTTGACTATACAATGTGGTCACTAATGTTTAATTGGCAATTTTCATAGGGTTAATCAGATTTATGATGGACGGGAGAAGATCGTTTATTTCCGAGGGACCTTGAAAAGGTATGGAATTACCAGAAAGAAAATTTGTTCCACAGGATTGATGAGCATTGTACTGAAAATTCCTTTTGGATAAAGGAGTGAGATGCTAGCCAATAATTGCCCATTTGATCTTTCTGTAATTGTAGAGGCCACAATAGGGGATGAAAGTACTTGCCAAAAATGAGGAGGCGTTTTTAGAGTGAAGGTAGAATGTGGTAGCTGCTTACCACATGGAGCGGCTGAGACAAATGGCATTTAAGGAAAAGCCATTTAGGACCAAGTAGGAGAAATCAATTTGCTGGTAGGTTTAGAGGGTGGGGGGTGAGAGAAGTTAGTGTGGAATATGTTCACCCGCAGTAACATGTAATTTACTACTGTACTGTAAATTCTATGCAATTTTACATAATATTTCAGCTGGTATGGATTGTATCAAATTCTGAATCTGAAAAGAAAGAATGTGATGATATATAAGGTTCATATATTTTTTCAACCAGGTGCACATAGTTCCAATGTTTATTTCCCCTGCTCTTATTCTGAACCTAGTTCTATCATGGATATTGTTTCAGATCTTCCACTCATCTTTACCCCAAACAAAGCTGAGGAACTTCTTTCCATGTTGGACTAACAACATGCCAGGCTGGTGTTTTTATATGCAGCGAGTAGTGGGTGCCTGGACCGCGCTGCCAGGGGTAATGGTTCAGGCAGATACGACGGTGGCATTTAAAAAACCTTTGGATAGGCATATGGATATGCAGGGTATGGAGGGAAATGGATTATGTGCAGGGATATAAGAGTTTGTCTTGGCAACCAGTTTGGCACAGACATTGTGGGCCAAAGGGCCTGTTCTTGTGTTGTACGCTTCTATTAGAAATATATAAATATTGTGAGACCATATTATCTTCTTTCAATTCATTCACCTGATGGGGAGAGTGCCTATCTGGCAAAGGACACCATTTATGGTATATCTCTGATTCTGCTTGAACAAAATGCCTTTTCAGTTTCAGGGTTACGTGCAGTGCAGAGCAAGTGATGACAATGGATTTCCTTCCCTTGTGGAGACGAGTGAAGCGGATAGACTTTTAAGGCAAGTTGGAACTTTATGCTTAACACTTTAGGGTTCTCATTGCAGAATTATTAATTGAATAGATTATTTGTTGAGTATGCTGCATCAGGCAATGGGCTGAAGTTGGAGGTGATCCATGACATAGAACACACAGAACTGCCTATTGTACAACAAACAAAATCAATTTGCTGAGGAAATAATCTGCTTAAAAAGAGTGAAGACAAAGATTATAGCAAGAAGACAAAGGAGACTTCAAATGCTGGAATCTAGAACAAAAAACAGAATGTTGGAAGAACTCAGTGGATCAAGCAGCATATGTGGAGACAAAATGTGCAAGTAAACATTTTGGGTCAAGACACTGCATCAAAATCAAGAGGGAACAGGAAATATTGCCAGTGTATACCAGAAATCAATTTTCCGGACTTCTAGATTGGCAGTCCAGTAACATCAGCACCCTAATGCCAGGCCTGTTTCTTATCAAGATAAAGAACTGGACACTGAAGTTGAAGAAACAACTACCAAATATGCTGATGGAGCATGGATTAGGGTATGTAGACAATGAAGCTGATGATCGTGGCTCCATCGTTAGCTTAGCAAGATGGATCTGTGGTTGTTAGGTTATTAGTGTTAACTGAACCATCCAACCGCAGCTAGAGAGCAGTCCTGAGCAGTCATTGGTGACCCTCAGCTATCTTTGATCGGACTTTAGTGGCTTTATCTTGCGCTAAATGTTATTCCCTTATCATGTGAATGTACACTGTGAATAGCTTGATTGTAATCATGTATTGTCTTTCCACTGACTGGTTAGTAACAAAAGTTCTTCACTGTACATGTACATGTGACAATAAACTATACTGAACTACTTTAAATTTAACGACCATTCTTAAATGAATGGAAAGCAAAATAGCAAAAAATAATTAATAGAAAGCATTTGCTAATTAAAGGATCGTCTAACAATAACGCAGGAGTGGTTCCTGTGGCGGCGCCTAACGGCTGCGGCTCGCTGGCAGTCTGTTCGTCTTTTTTTCCTTTTTTTGTTGTGTGTCGGTGTTGGGATGGTTTTTGTTTTTTGGCTGTGTATGTGTGGGGGGGGGTGGGGGGTGTGGGGGGGGTGTGGGGTGTGGGGGGGTGTGGGGTGTGGGGGGGTGGGGGGTGGGGTGGGGGAAACCTTTCTTTTTTAGGTCTCTTCCTCGCGGCGCGGGGCGCGGCTCGGCCGCGGGGCCTTCCATCGCCCGCGGGGCCTTCCATCGCCCGGTGTGGCTCGGCCGCTGGACTTAACAGTGCCCGGTGCGGCTCGGCCACGGGGCCTTCCATCGCCCGGTACGGCTCGGCCGCGGGACTTTACATCGCTGGTGCGGCTCGGCCGCGGGGCCTTCCATCGCCCGGTGCGGCTCGGCCGCGGGACTTAGCTGCGCACGGTACGGCCGCGGGGCCTTCCATCGCCCGGCTCGGCCGCGGGATGTTTCAGCGCCCGGTGCGGCTTGGCCGCGGGGACTTGGGCGTGGGGAAGAGAGCGGAAGTTTTGTTGCCTCCATCACAGTGAGGGGGTGTTTGGAGTCACTGTGATGGATGTTTGTGTTGGGGTTATGTGTCTTGTGTTCTTTTTTTTTTCTTCTTTTTTTTTGTGTGACTGCTGGTAACGTAATTTTGTTCGGTACCTCGGTACCGAATGACAAATAAAGCTCTGTATTCTGTATTCTGTATTCTGTATTGCTCCTCATCCACACTGTCAAGAGTGTCTGGAACCTTAAATGTTTCAATCAAATGGGTTCTCACTCTTCTAAACTCCAATTAATACATAAGACAACTTTCCCTTCTAAGCCAAACATCCCATTGCTGGCATCTAGTAAACCTCCTCTGAACCTCTTCTAATGCATTATATTCCTCCCGTAAAATAAGGAACCTTAGCCTGTACACAGTATTCCAAATATGCCCTCATTATTACTGTACATTTGTGTTCATTTCCTCCAGCAATAAATGATAACCATCTGTTAAATTTCCTAATCTTGTCTGGGACTAGCAAATCCCTCTGCACCTCTGAGCTCTGCAAACTCTCATCATTTAGATAATACCTTCTTCTTTTTAGTTCTCTGCCAAAATGGACAATTTCACATTTTCCCACATTATACTTCATTTAACAGGTCATTATACAATTTTATTCTGCAGTCAGGATTCATTACATTTGAAGATAGGCACAAAGTGCTGGAGTAACTCAGCGGGTCAGGCAGCATCTCTGGAGAAAAAGGATGGGTGACCTTTTGGGACAGGATCTTTCTTCAGACTGACCAAAACTTCTCCCATCCTTTTTCTCCAGAGATGCTGCCTGACCCATTGAGTTTCTCCGGCAATTTGTGTCTATCGTTAGTATAAACCAGTATCTGCCGGTCTTTGTTTCTTCATTTCATTTAAATCTTTTCTGAGCGATCCTTGCACAATCTTTGCAAATTATTCTTAAATTAACAAGCACTTTCTTTTAACCACCGCTATTAGCTGTACATTCATTAAAGAATGGCATAAAATCCAAAGTAACACAAATCATGGATGAAATATTTATTACTACTGTAGGAGCCATTTGTGTTTATTACCTGTCTTAGCATATTATATTATATTTTAGATTTAGATTTAGAGATACAGCGCGGAAACAGGCCCTTCGGCCCACCGATTTTGCGCCGTCCAGCGATCCCCGCACATTAACACTATCCTACACACACTAGGGACAATTTTTACATTTACCCAGTCAATTAACCTACATACCTGTACGTCTTTGGAGTGTGGGAGGAAACCGAAGATCTCGGAGAAAACCCACGCAGGTCACGTGAACGTACAAACTCCGTACAGACGGCGCCCGTAGTCAGGATCGAACCTGAGTCTCCGGTGCTGCATTCGCTGTAAGGCAGCAACTCTACCGCTGCGCCACCGTGCTGCCCTTAATATTATTTTGTATCGTTGTGTTATTTTTGGACACTTGGGGGTTGTCGTGAGATGAATACATATATGGGCATATATGGGCATAATGGACTGGGAGGAGCCAGAATTAGGCGTATATTTGGGAATGCAGAGATAGGAGGGGCAGATGCAGAGAAGCTACGGCGAAATACAGTTCTTACCAGATCTATGACGGGAGAAATACAAATCCGTTTGTATTACTACTTCAATAAATGACTATTTAAATGGAAACGTTGTGAAGATTTCTCTGCTGTTGGTTTGCGACAAGATCTATCATTCCGTGAAATGGTGATAAACATAAAGGACTTTATCATAAGGACTGAAGTTGCCACTACATAGTGTAAGAACTATATCTTGCCATAGCTTCTCCGCATCAATGAATCAAGTAAAAATGTAAATTAAGTACGATTGAACTTGATTAAATTTACCCAGCTTGATAGTATCTGATGGGATGAACTCTTATGTGGGAAAAGGAACTGCTCAAAAGGAAACATCAGCTAAAGTAGAGCCACATGTAGCTGAATACTTGCCTGATCAAGGGCACAGGTTGTTAGATCGAAACAAACAACTCTGGGACCGTTTGCTAAAGCTTATGATATGATCCATCTAACTCAACACCCTCTTCAAAGGCAAAAGGCAAAGACTCATGAGCAAAAGGGTGTGCAGGGACATGGTTGCTTTACCCTCCCTGGACAGTATGACAGAAGCCAAGGTGGTATGTGGCATTACCCCCCCTGGACAGTACGGTGGAAGCCGAGATGATATGTATAACTAATGCAGAGGCAAAATGATAACTCTGTTCTTCTGGCTCAACAAAATCTTTCTTCTACTCTGCCACCAAGAGACATTCCTGTTTATGATGGTGATCCTTTGCAGTATAAAATTTTCATCAGGGCATTTGAAAGAGGAGTGGAAAGAAAGACTAACAGTAACAGATTTCTGGAGCAATATACAAAAGGTCAAGCAAGAGACTTAGTCCGTAGCTGTCAACACTTACCTTCAACCCGATGCTATCTTGAGGCAAGGAAGCTGCTTGAAGAGCATTTTGGCAATGAGCACAAGGTTGCCACTGCTTATATAGCCAAGGCATTGGCCTGGCCAGCTATCAGATTGGAAGATGTGAAAGCATTGCAAGCATTCTCACTGTGCCTTAGAGGTTGTTGTAATGCAATGAAACATCTCGCCTATATGCAGGAAATGAAAGTCGCCTCCAATATGACTACCCTTCTAAAACTGCCTTATAAGCTCAGAGCCAAGTGGAGGGATAAGGCAGGTAAGATACAGGAAAAGCATGGATATCGAGCTAGATTTCCTGGTAGACTTCATAGAGAAACAAGTGAAGATACTATCAGATCCACTTTTTGGGAATATCCAGGAAGCTAAGCCAGTTGCAACTGTCAATGGCCCTACCCTCGCTAAGGCAAGAGAAAAGCCGCAAACGACCAGAAGCAGTTTTGCAATGACTGCAAGGCCTGTCGAAGTACAGGTGCAAGAAAGCCGATGTACTTACTGCCAAGCCACAAGGTTCTTGTTTGTCCATTAACAAAGGTGGACACACATTGGGGCAGTGTTGGCAGACCAAGAGGAAAGAGCATAAAGAAAGGAGAGATTTCTTAAAGGAGAAGGGAATCTGTTTTGGATGTTTGAAAATAGGTCACATGAGAAAAGACTGCAAGAGTCGTTTAGCTTGTGATGTATGCAAAGAAAATCAACCTGAAATACTTCACATTGAACAAAAGGACAAAGAAAAGAAACCAGAACAAACAGAATAGAAGGAAAGGCCAAGTGCGAGTGATACTGTTCTCCAAATTCAAACATGTGGGCACATTGGGGCCGGTGATGAAACATGCATCTCCTCCATTGTACCAGAACAAGCAAAGAGCAAGGGGAGCACAGTGTTGCAAACATACGCATTTTTGGATCATGGAAGTTCATCTACCTTCAGTGCAGAAAGCTTGATGAGAAAGTTAAACATTCCCAGACAAGAAGACCTGAAACAATGGCGTTACTTGAAGAACTTGGACCTGAAATAGACTCTGGCATTGACCTACTCATTAACCGTTGCATTGCAGAGCAATGTATCCAGAGCTTGAAACGCAAGTTTGTGTAGAATGAGAAGTTTTATGATGAATAGACATCTTTCCTCACAGAAATGATTGACAACGGTTATGCTGAAAGGATACCAGTGGTCCAGCTGAATAGAAGTGATGGAGAACTCTGGTACATCCCTCACCACAGGGTGTATCACTCAAAGAAAGGAACTTTAAGGGTGGTAGACACAAAATGCTGGAGTAACTCAGCAGGTCAGGCAGCATCTCAGGAGAGAAGGAATGGGTGACGGTTCGGGTCGAGACCCTTCTTCAGACTGATGTCAGCGGAGGGGGCCCGCCCCCTTCCCTGACATCAGTATGAAGAAGGGTCTCGACCCGAAACGTCACCCATTCCTTCCCTCCTGAGATGCTGCCTGACCCGCTGAGTTACTCCAGCATTTTGTGTCTACCTTCAATTTAAACCAGCACCTGCAGTTTTTTTTTCTACTTTAAGGGTGGTCTTTGATTGTGTCTTTTATCAACTGAACAGTCTTCAAAGGAACATCACTCAACTGCCAACTGCTGCAGGGTCCAGACCAAACCACCTCACTCATTGGAGTTCTCATCAGATTCAGACAAGAACCGGTTGCTTTGATGGCTGATATCAAAGCAATGTTTCTTCAGGTCAAGGTATCAGAGAGCCATATTGACTATCTGCAATTTCTGTGGTGGCCCGATGGTGATGTGCAGCAAGATCTTGTGGAATACTGGATGAAGGTACATCTTTTCAGAGCCGTGTCATCACCAAGTTGTGCAAACTTTGCATTAAGAAAAACTGCTGAGGACAACAAAGCACGCTTTCCTGAAGAGATGACAAACACGGTAAAGAACAACTTCTACGTAGATGATTGTTTACAATCCATGCCTTCAGAACAGGAAGCAGTTCAGTTGATAAAAGACCTGACTGCCATCTGCCAAATGGGAGGATTCATGCTGTCAAAATGGATCAGCAACAGCCGTGCTGTTTTGGCATCCATTCCTCAATAAAGCAGAACCAAAGAGATCAAGGAATTGGACTTGTTCAAGGGCAATCTGCCAATGGAGAGAGCACTAGGATTGCGCTGGTGCGTTGAAACCGATGTGTTCAAGTTCAGAATTACTGTACAGGAACGACCGTACACTAGATGTGGCATTCTGTCAGTAGTCGGCTCTATATACGACCCTTTAGGATTTCTGGCACCATTTACTCTGCTGGCCAAGCTGCTTATGCAGGAGCTCTGCAAGGAGAAACTTGGATGGGATGAAAACATACCCCGAATCTACTCTCAGCAATGGACATGATGGCTAGCGGATCTCAGCAAGATTGTGGAGTTTAAAGTGGACCAGTGCATGAAGCCCACTAGCTTTGGTTAAATCAGATATGCACAGCTGCACTGCTTTTCAGATGTCAGCGAGAGTGGTTACGGTACTGTTTCATATCTAAGACTGGAAAACAATAGCAAAGAAGTGCATATTGCATTCATAATGGGAAAATCCAGAGTGGCTCCATTAAAACAAATGATGATTCCCAGAATGGAGCTTACAGCTGCAGTCCTAGCTGTCAGAGTTGACATAATGCTGCCAAAAGAATTACAGCTTCAATTGGACAAATCCATCTTCTGGACCGATCGCACAAAGGTGCTCAAGTAAATCAATAAAGAAACAATAGACAATAGGTGCAGGAGTAGGCCATTCAGCTCTTCGAGCCAGCACCGCCATTCAATGCGATCATGGCTGATCACTCTCAATCAGTACCCCGTTCCTGCCTTCTCCCCATACCCCCTCACTCCGCTATCCTTAAGAGCTCTATCCAGCTCTCTCTTGAAAGCATCCAACGAACTGGCCTCCACTGCCTTCTGAGGCAGAGAATTCCACACCTTCACCACTCTCTGACTGAAACCAAACGCTTTCAAACATTTGTAGCAAACAGAATCTCCTTTGTAAAGGATGCTACTGATGTATCGCAATGGCGATATGTTAGCACAAAGGAAAATCCTGCAAATGAAGCCTCCAGAGGACTAACAGCAAATTGCTTCTTAGGCTGGAAGAGGAGAAGATTGAAGGTGAAAAGAAGCTTTGCTAACGGTGACATTGTTCTGGTGGCCGATTCCACTGCCCCTTCCTGGCTAATGAGCAGTATATTGGAGACCATACCAGATGTACAAGGTCTTGTGCGCACAGTTCGGCTTCAGACTAAGAGCAACATCTTGGAAAGACCGATAACGAAGATATGTCTGCTTCTAGAAGCTGATATCTGAGTACAGCAAAGACTGGTGGCCTTTAAGATTGAAGAATCACTAAAGTAGATTAGATGCCAACATATAGTGCATGCTTTATTTTGATTATGTGTGAAGTTTTTATGGCTACTTTTAACATTTATTAGTAATTGTTTTGTTATATACGTAGAATAATTAGGGGCCGGTGTGTAGGAGCCATTTGGGTTTACTAGCTGTCTTAGCAGATTATATTACTTTGTATCTTGTTGTATTATTTTTGGACACTTGGGGATTGCCGTGAGATGAATACATATATGTGCATAATGCACATATATGGGCATAATGGACTGAGAGGAGCCAGAATTAGGAGTATATTTGGGAACGCAGAGAAAGGAGGGACAGACGCGGAGAAACTATGGCGAGATACAGTTCTTACCAGATCTGTGACGGGAGAAATACAAATCTGTTTGTATTACTACTTTAATAAATGACTAATTAAATGGAAACATCGTGAAGATTTCTCTGTTGTCGGTTTGCGTCAAGATCTATCACTACAGCCTCCGTGAAAAGGTGGTAAGCGGAAACGACTTTATCGTATGGACTAAAGTTGCCACTACAACCACTTTCAATGACTAATATTAAGCTATTTTCATTATCTCAATTTTCATACATATTAAGAATGCAGAGAAAAATATATTGTTTTATGACCTGCAGTATATGCTCAATAACATTGGAGTTATAATTCAAACAATCTGCACATCATATTTGTGAGATAATAATAACGGGGAACATTCAGAACTAAACTTTATTCCTCTATGAGTTGCTTAACCAACATCATTAGCTAAGTTTAATTCACTATTTGTGATTAATTGCTTTAATACATTTTCTTCCTTTGACCTTGTATTTCCTTTGGTCTTTACAGAACTCCGTTGGCAATTGATTTCCCTCCTCCTCAGAATAGTAGGCTTTCGACTCCAGACAACAAAGGAAAACTCCTCTCCCTTCTCCCAATCATCAACTCTCATCATCTTTCATAATTTCCACTGCACCCCGTGTAGTTTATCAAATGGATTGCTGCAAGCAGCTTTGTGGGATGACTCAGCACAGCGATAATGTGCCTGGAGTATTTATGGATAAATTATGGAACAATCTGCCAGTTTCAACAGGCCCCTTTCTTTCTCTCTTTCTTCCTTTACACCCCACTTCTCTTTCCCATTTATCTCTGCTTCCTACCTTTTCCTACCTTCCTACACCAATCCCTTCTCCTTCCCCTCTTCCCTCCCCTCCCCTTTTTCATCTCTCTCCCTCTTCATCACTCCCTTTCCCCCTACCTCTTCTCCATCCGTCCTCATTCCCTCTTCCTTTTCTATCCACATTCTCTCTTTCTCCCCGTCTCCCCTCTTTCTCCCCCACTTCCCCAGCACTCCTCTCCTCCCACTCCCCTTCAAATTGCCTTCCTTTTGGGCTCTCCTAATTCTCTCCCTCCTTTCCCCCACCAACCTCCTCCCTGCCTCCCCTTCTCAGCCCATCTCTCACTTTCTGACTTTCTTCCTGTGACTTTCACCTCATTTTCTACTTCCATCCTACCTCTCTCTCGCCACCTCTCTCCTTCTCACTTTCATTTCTCCAATTTCCTCTCTGCCTGCCTTTCTCTGTCTCTCCAACCTCTCTCCCTGTCTCACACTCTTCTCTTGTTCCAGGCATACGCGGAGCACCATCCCCCAACTCTTTCTCCATTAAATCAACGATTGCACTGAGGCTGCCTGCTGCACCTGTGCAGAACTCATTGATTTCATTAACTTCACCATTAACTTCCACCCTGGCCTCAAATTCACTTGGACTATCTCTGACACCTCTCCGCCTTTCTTGATCTCTTAGTCTTCATCATAGGGAACAGACTATCAACTGACGTCCACTACAAACCTACTGACTCATACAGTTATCTACACCTGCTTCTTGCCAAAGCGCTTCACCCTACTCTCAATTCCCCTGTCTCTGCCGTATAGGCTCCCAAGATGAGGCTTTCCATTCTAGCACATCCAAGCTGTCCTCTTTCTTAACCAAACGTGATTGTCATCGATGGATCCCACACCTGTGTCTCCTCTGTGTCCTGTAGCCCTGCTCTTGCTTCCCCTCCCCCCAGACGGAACAAGGATAGAATTCCTCTGGTCCTCACCTTTCATCCCACCAGCCTCCGTAGCCAACACATCATCCTCCGACATATCTGTCACCTCCAACATGATCCAACCACCAGTCACATCTACCCATCTCCACTCCTTGGTTCACTCATTCCTTCCAACCCAAACTATCCTCTCCCAAGGACATCCCCCTACAACCACAAGAGATGGAACACTTATCCCTATCCATCCTCTCCCTCCAGGGATTCTAGCAGTCCTTTCAGGTGAGATAGAGGTTCACATGCACCTCCTCTAACCTCATCTACTGCATCCTATGTTGCAGATATGTCCTCCTCTATATCGGCGAGACTAAGCGTAGACTTGGAAACTGTTTAGTCAAATACTTGCGTTCGGTCTGCCAAGACTTACTGGATCTCCCGGTTGCTAACCATCTTAATTGCCCTTCCCATTCCCATATTGACCTTTCTGACCTCGGCCTTCTCCATTGCCAGAGTGAGACCACATGCAAACTGGAGGAACAGCGCCTCATATTCCGCTTGGGTAGCACACAACTAAATGGTATGAACATTGAATTCTCCAAATTTAGGTAACCTCTAATAACTCCCCCTCCTTCCCCCACCGCCCCTTCTCTGTGCCCCACCTGGTTTTGCACCTGTTACTCCCCTCTCCCTCCCCCTCCCCCTCCCCCTCCAGCTCCATGCCTTCACCTGGCTTCACCATTGACTACTCTTCAATCCTTTTGACTCTCTCCTTCTGTTTTTACATCTCTGACCTTTGTCCAACCATCTGCTTATTGTAAAACCCTCTCGCCTGTGTTCTCCTATTACGTGCTATTATTCGTCCTGCCCCTTACTTTTTCCAGCTCTCTTTACCCTCCTCGATAATCAGTCTGAAGAAGAGCCCCAGCCCAAAACGTCACCTACACAGTTTCTCCAGGGATGCTATCTGACCCATTGAGTTATTCCAACACTTTGTGACCCTTTTTTGCAAACCAACATCTACAGTTCCTTGTATCTAGGAATCTGTTTCTGTTCGCTTACATTGGGGATCAGTTAGTACGGTAAATCACAGCACAGCTTTCGGAAGCATTTTGCAATCCAAAGTACCCTACAGCCTGTGGTCTCCAGTATTATGGAAAACGCTACAATATGCACAGACCAAGAATCAATAAACAGCAACAACATCATCATGAACTGAAGTAGTATGGCAAGTTACACCATGCTGCTGAAATGCGGCCACATTGTGGTTAATGGAAGTGAAGTGTAGAAGTAGCTGATTCTTGTGTGATTTAGGACTACATACAACAGAATAGTACAACACAGGAACAGGCCCTTCAGCCCATTATATCTGTGTTGAACACAATGTCTGCACATGATTCATTTACCTCCATGCCCTGCATATCCATGTGCCTATCTAAAAAAACCCTCTTAAATGCCACTATTGCACCTGCTTATGTCATTAACTCTGTCTGTCCACTGTACTTATATAGCCTTGCCACTTCGTCATAGAGCTTTACAGAATCAGGCCCTTCAGCTCATCACTTAGAGTTATAGAGTCATAGAGTGAAACAGTGTGGAAACAGGCCCTTCAGCCCAACTTGCCCACACTGGCCAACATGTTCCAGCTATGCTAGTCCCACCTACCTGCGCTTGGTCCATATCCCTCCAACCCTGTCCTATCCATGTACCTATCCAACTTTTTCTTAAATGTTGGAATAGTCCCAGCCTCAACAACCTCATTTTGATGCTGTTCATCAAGCAAAATCGCATTTTTACTCTCACATCCCCATCAATGATCATGCTGCCCCTCACTTCCACTGCCCAGTTCTCCTGTCATCTACATATACTAAGGACAATTTATAGCAGCCAATTGCCCTGCAAAGCAGCATGTTCATGTTATCGTGCAAGGATGTTGCCAAGACCTGAGGGCCTGAGACACAGGGAGAGATTGGATAGACTAGGACTTTACTCCTTTGATCCGGGAGGGTAGGGGGTGATCTTATAGAGGTGTATAAGATCATGAGGGGAATCATGACCAAGAGATGCTCAGATTCTTTTACCCAGAGTAGGTTAATCAGGAACTTAAGGACATGGGTTTAAGATGAGGGATGAAAGATTTAATAGGAATTTGAGGAGCATCTTTTTCAGGGTGGTAAGTATATGGACAAGCTACCAGAGGAGTTAGTTGAGGCAGGGACTATAACAACATCTAAAAGGCATTTGGATAGATACATGGATGGGAAAGGTTTAGAGGGATATGGGCCAAATGAGGGCAGGTGGGACGAGCGTAATGGGGCATCTTGGTCACCATAGGGCCTGTTTCTGTACTCTATCACTCTATGATACATAGATACATAGACAATAGGTGCAGGAGTAGGTCATTTGGCCCTTCGAGCCAGCACCACCATTCAATGTGATCATGGGTGAACATCCACAATCAGTACCCCATTCCTGCCTTCTCCCCAGACCCCTTGATTCCGCTAGCCTTAAGAGCTGTATCTAACTCTCTTTTGAATGCATCCAGTGAATCAGCCTCCACTGCCTTCCGAGGCAGAGAATTCCACCAATTCACAACTCTCAGTGTGGAAAAGTTTTTCCTCATCTCATTTCTAAATGGCCTACCCCTTATTCTTAAACCATGGCCCCTGGTTCTTGTCTTCCCGAACATCAGGAACATGCTTCCTGCATCTAGTGTTTCCAATCTCTTGATAATTTTATATGTTTCTATAAGATGCCCTCTCATCCTTCTAAATTCCAGTGAATATAAGCCCAGCCGCTCTATTTGTTCATCATACGAAGTCCCACCATCCCGGGAATTAACCTTGTGAACCTATGCTGCACTCCCTCAATAGCAAGAATGTACTTCCTCAAATTAAGAGACCAAAACTGCACACAATATTCCAGGTGTGGTCTCACCAGAGCCCTATAAAACTGCAGCAGGACCTCTGCTCCTATACTTAACTCCTCTCGGTATGAAGGCCAACATGCCATTAACTTTCTTCACTGCCTACTGTACCTGAATGGTCACTTTAAGTGACTGATGTACTAGGACACCCAGGTCTCGTTGTACTTCCCCTTTTCCTAACCTGACACCATTCAGATAATAATCTGCCTTCCCATTCTTGCCTCACATTTATCCACATTATACTGCATCTGCCATTCATCTGCCCACTCACCCAACCTGTCCAGCACTCTGCATCCTCACAGCATCCTCTTCACAGTTCACAATCAAAAATTTGTGTCATCTGCAAATTCGCAAATGTTACTTTTAATTCCTTCATCTAAATCGTTAATGTATATTGTAAATAGCTGCGGTCCCAGCACCGAGCCTTGCGGCACCTCACTAGTCACTGCCTGCCATTCTGAAAGGGACCCGTTAATCCCGACTCTTTGTTTCCTGTCTGCCAACCAAATTTCTATACCCTACCTTGTGCTCTAATTTTGCCCACTAATCTCCTGTGTGGGACTTTATCAAAGGCTTTCTGAAAGTCCAGGTATACTACATCCACTGGCTCCCCCTTGTCCATTTTACTTGTTACATCCTCAAAAAAGTTCAGAAGATTTGTCAAGCATAATATCCCCTTCGTAAATCCATGCTGACTTGGATCGATCCTGTTACTGTAATCCAAATGCGCCGCTATTACATCTTTGATAATCGACTCCAGCATCTTCCCCACCACCGATGGCAGGCTAACTGGTCTATAATTCCCTGCTTTCTCTCTCTCGCCTTTCTTAAAAAAGTGGGATAACATTAGCTACCCTCCAATCCGCAGGAACTGATCTAGAATCTATAGAACATTGGAAAATCTTCACCGATGCAATTTTCTATGCCTCTACGTGGAAGAAAACTGGAGCACCCAGAGGAAACTGACACATGCAAACTCATGCAAACGATGCTTGAGGTCAGGATTGAGCCCATCACACAAGAGCTGCGAGGCAGCCATGGGCTGTTAATGTGTCACTTGACTTTAAACCATCTTCTGAATCAGAAGAACAGAATCAGAAGTAAGGGTGCTTCAAGGAGAGAAAACCAGGAGAGAGAGAAACAGAGTTTGTGTCCCAAATGGAAGACCTTTTGTCGTAACTTGGAACATTTGACAATGAAGCTAGCTTTAGTTTGTATTAAAGTGAAAAGGCAAGTGGAGAGAAGGAGAACTAAAGGGACAGTTTGTGGTAGAGTGGAATGCAGGAGAGATGTAAAGGAAAGGAACTGTGATATTGCAAGGAAAGGGGATCGTTGATGGGATAGGTAAAGGAATGAAAGATGGGTTGAGGGAATAGGAAGAGGAATAGTTGAACAGTGGCATGAAACGTTGAACTCAGTGTTGAGTCCAGAAGATTGTAATGAGCCCAGTCAACAGCGGAGGTGCTGTTTTTGCAACTTGCACTTAAGAACAGAGTGATGAGGGTAGAAGATGATAGACAACCAACGTGACAGACAACCTCTGGGCCACACTCCTTTCCCTCCTTTAATAGGAACGCGAGGGATAACTTTTCAACTCAAAGGGCGAAAGGTGTATGGAACCACTTGCCGGAGGAGGGAGTTGAGGCAGGGACTATCGCAACGTTTAAGAAACATTTAGACAGTCACACGATCAGGATGGGTTTAGAGGGATATGGGCCACACGCAGGCAGATGGGACAAGTGAAGATGGGTCATGTTGAGCGGCGTAGGCAGGTTAGGTAGGTTGGGCACGCTGTGTGACTATGCCGTCTAGGTGGACGGGGAGCGGGTAAATCACGTAAATTAGGTACAATGGTCAAACAAGGTGCACCTTAACGGACACTGCAATTTGAATGTATTTAATTTAAACAATTGGACAACACAGCTGCCGCTTCCCCGTGTTGTCTAAGGAATTGCAATAAATCCAGGGCGAGCTCCTGCAAGCATGTGCGTTGCCAATCCTCTCCCGGACAGAGGGGGGCTGAGCTGGGTGTGCGTGGCCCCAACGCTACAGGCACAACAACCTCGCTCCCCTAGTAAACTGGCAGATTGAAAACCTCTCAAACTGTGGTTTGCGAAGCGATGCAGGGATTCGTCCCAATCACATTTCAGAATCTTCCATGTGGAATAAAGAAGTGTGATCAAACTAAGAGCAGGGGTTTTGAAACCAGGCTGCAATGTTGGTTTGGAGGTTGGAGAGGGAATGTCTGCAGTTCCCACCCATTCTAAGCTGCGGTAACTCGTCCTGTTTTCACTGGAGCGCTCTGTTCCAAACTCATCCAACACACACTCGAAGCTACTTGCACACACTCGAAGCTACTTGCAAACACTGCCGGCGTACCCTTATAATTTCACGGTGTAAAGTAAGAGTGGGCGTTAACTCTACTGCCTACTATTTATTGATCTCTCTCAGAAGTATTTGGCGGTTATCTACTAACCTGCAAGTTCAATTTAGTCACTACTTGTTTGCAATGGTGTGACCAAGATTTGTACACGGAGCCAGGACGGTTTAATATATGGTCTGAAGAAGGGTCTCGACCCGAAACATCATCTATTCTTTTTCTCCAGCGATGCTGCTCTGACCAGCTGAGTTACCCCTGCTTTTGATGTCTATCTTGTGGTGTGTTTTTTTTAAACTGGAAATTGTAAGCACAACACTGCACTTAGTGCCAGGAACAGCGAGCCCGTGGAAGAGGCACCTCCCGCTCTCAGGGATAAATTGTTTATTTGTGGGATTTGCACCGACCAGTTTTCTTCGGGGAATTGCAAAGTGCCAGAAATGGAGTTTGCAATCAATGAAGCCACTTCCCCTGGCACTTTGTGTTTTGCTTAATGAAGACAACGAGTTTAAATAAGGACGGGTTAACGCGCACTGTCCGCGAAGAGAGAGAGACGAGTTCTCTCATCCGGAGTGAGAGTGGCGGGACTCATTGAAACCTCTTTAAGACGTTGGTAGGATTTGGCCCAGAGAGAGTGGTTCCACTTGGGCAGGGCAGGGTGGGGATGGGGATGGGAGAGGAATAACGGACCGGATCGGGGACCCTACCGTGACACAGCGGGATAGACGCAGTATCAATAAAGCACTGAGTGAAGGTGGCACTCGTTACCACACGGCCGCTGGAGCACAAAGGCACGGGGTTAGTTATTGAGTGTGTGTGTGAAAGTGAAAGAAACAGACAAGAATGGGTTGGTGGGAGTTGGTGAGGATAGGTGGGAGGGAGGTAAGGCGACCTTTGAGCAGATGGGCTGTTTCCCCCCTTTCTGTAAAACCTTACATTAAGCAAAGTGCGTCTCCCTCCACGGGCAGTGGGGTCTGGATTGAGGGATAGGTGGAGACAGCAGGTTGAGGAAGGTGAATGGAGGACAGGCTGGAAGGGCCGAATGGCCTCATCCAGCTGTCATGTCTCACGCTCTTATTCAGCTGGGTGAGAGCGGGCATCACATCAGCCTTCCCTGAGACCGATGCAACAGGTGAGATGTGGGGACATCCGAGCACCGTGCTGGTGGGGAGGGCAAGAGAACAACTTCACTTTACCCAGAGACACTGCAAGGGGGTGGACTAACAGGAGAGGAGGGCTGTACGTACCACTCTGTTACAGGCTAAAGAAGAGAAAACAAGTCGGGGTTGAAATTAATCCACAACATATCACCCTTCAGCAGGCGAAAGGAGAGCGAGTGCTTCAACAGACGCGGGACTGCGAGCACTTGGGATGAATGAACCTTGCTGTGGAGAAATGACCTGAAGGAACACATGCCCAAAGTAAGTCGCCCTTAACGATCATCATAATAGCAGACTTATTTCTTGAGAACCAGTTTATTTGGGTTGATTGCGTGATTTTCCTGATTTTATTTTTAATCTGAGTGTTATTGAATAGAAGTTATTTCAACCCGGGAATAGTTATCCGAAACCCTGTGTGTTCACATTCTGCATTCGAGGAGGGGATGATGAACTCCGGGATCTAAACGTAGTTATCTAAATGAGTCGGTCTCCACCACCTCAAAAGGTATCGGACTCGGCGATCTGTGCTCACCGAAGCTCTCGTGTACAGACAACCATTTGGACCGTTTCAAGTAAAAGATTGTTAATGCAATTTGCGCCGGGTTTTATTTTTTAACGTGTGGTGTTCTAGGTGTGAGATTATGCCTGGACTTCACCAACAGATCACAGCAGGCGGCGGTTCGTAAAATCAAGCAGAATTCAATCATATTTAATCAGCAAATGTGGCGTTTAGTTTCACTTACCGCCCATGGCATGCAGTCACACCCATGTATTCTGTCCAGGATCCCTTCTTCATATGTTTGTGCACTGGGATACATATATGGTGTTTATTGTATTCCATTTGTATATTAGCCTCCTACGGTAGGATTCTAGTGTTTTATGATTTTTTTGGGTTGGGATTCTGAATTCTCCTTTTAGGATGGGTTTTGAGATTGGGGTTCCACATATGATCTCTGCATTGAGATTTTGGCTGTGTTTCTTTTTCCTTTGCGTGTTTTGGATTCCATATAGGAGTTTTGTTTTGACTTTTATTCATTTTATCTTGCATTTGTGAGTCGGGCGCTCTGTTCCTGTGTCCAATACTGTACCACTTATGCCTGCGCCTTCAATTCTGTAGAAGGTTTATCCAGGTAATCTATTGCAATATTTTTACAAAATCAGATTTCCAATTACTTGGGATCTATAGCCTTCAAAGAAATGTAAATTCAATTGAATAGGTGTCTTATAAATCTTTATAAAATACCAGTTAACCCATTGTACAAAAGCGGGGTTACTGGTGTAATTGTGGAGATCATGTGAAATGCAATATATCTTGCATCTCCACAACGTTGTATGTTTGTGCTCAAGTGTTTACTGACGTGTAAATACAAGTTTTCCTTTCCACTGGCATGCGGTTTAGCACTGCCTTGTCTCAGACAGTTTTCACTGATACATTAACAGATCACACTTGATCCTTCCCTGCAAATGTTTGCTTTGTTTTTGTGTGGTAGGAATAAATTAATTGAGCAGATAACAATTTAATCAGAAATTGACAGTATTAGACATTTTGTGACAATTCTGGGTTAATAAGTGTAGGAATTTAGATTAAGTAACCACTTTAAGTAAGCGTCACAACCTTCCTGATCATAGAAACATTTACAGAGCTTCACATTCCCAATCTCCAATTCCACTTTCAGCTGCTACTATTATTGCTAGCCGAACCTGGGACACCCTCTTTCTCTTTACCCCGTATAAGGTAGAAATAATGGTTGAGCAAACGGTTAGGACTGAGGAATCATACAACACAGATAGAGTCATAGAACAAAACAGTCCCTTCAGCCCAACTTTCCCACACTGACCAACATGTTCCTTCTACACATCCCACTTGCCTGCGTTTGGCCCATATCCCTCTAAACCCATCCTATCCATGTACCTGTCTAATTGCTTCTTAAACATTGCAATAGTCCCTGCCTCAACTACTTCCTGGAAAGAGTGCATAAAAGATGTTGAGAATGAGGACTCGAGGGACTGACATAGGAAACAGTTGTGCAGGGTAGGACTTTATTCCTTGGAGTGTAGGAGTCTGAGGGGTTATTTTATGGAGGTGTGTGGATCATGTGTGACATAGATAGGGTAAATTCACACAGACCTTTTGCCATGGTTGGGGACTCAAGACCCAGAGGGCATAGAATTAAGGAGAGAATAGAGAGGGTGGTGTGTAAATGGAACAAGCTGCCAGAGGTCATGGTTAAGGCAAGTACAATAACAACATTTAAAAGATGTTTGGTCAGGTACTTAGATAGGAAAGTTCTAGCAGGATATGGTCTAATGTGGTCAAATGGATCTAGCTTAGATGGGCAAAGTGCTGGAGTAATTCAGCTGGGCAGGCAGCATTTCTGGAGAAAAAGGATGGGTGACGTTTCGGGTCGGGACCCTTCTTCAGACTGAAAGTAGGGAGCGGTGGGAGGGGGACGGGGGGTGAAGAGCTGGAGGTGAGAAATGACTAGGACCAATCAGGGCCTGCCACAAATGACCTCAGGCAGGGTGGTGCCCTGGTAGGCCCATTGTTGGATAGGGAAGGTGTGATCTTAAGAGAGATACGATGCTGTGAACTGTGGAACTGGTTAAATGACTAGGAGGAGGAAGGAGGAGGGGAGGGGAGGAGAGGAGAGTGTAGGTAGAAGTTACAAAAATTAGCGAATTCAACATTCATACCATTGGGTTGTAACAACCCTAGTGAAATATGAGGTGCTGTTCCTCCAATACTCGCTACCATAGCTTAGATGGCCATCTTGGTTGACGTGGATGAGTTGGGCCGAGGGGCCTTTTTTTTGTTTTATTACTCTAGGTGGTGTGATTACATCAAAATTAGTGGTGTGGTCTACAGTGAAGAAGGCTACAACAGGATCTTACACTTTAGACTTTTGAGATGCAATCACAGGGAGAACGTACAAATTCTGTGGAGACAGCACCCATAGTTAAGATCGAACTGGGGTCTCTGACGCTGTAAGGCAGCAACTCTATTGTTGTGCCATTGTGCTGCCGTTGGGTCTAGGTCAGGTTGGTAAGTGAACAAAGGATTGGCAGATGGATTTCAACTCGTAGGTGTGCGGTGATGCATTTTGGGAAGTTAAATTGGGCAGAACTTACCCAACAAATGATAGAGCCCTGGGGAATGTTATAGAACAGAGACCTAGGGATACAAGTGCATTGTTCTCTGAAAGTGGCAACACAGGTTAACAAACTGATGATGTTGAGTTAGTTTAATATTTTATTGTAATGTGTAATACAGTGAAAAACTTTGTTTTGTATTCTATCCAATCAAATCATACCATACATGAGTTCAGTTAAGCCATACACGAATAATAGAGTGGATGATAGTAGATCCTCCTTCTTCTTCCATTTGAGGCAGCAGAAATCATGTAACGCCCTCCAGGCGCTGTAGCCAGTGCAATGTCCTGTTGTCAAGGGCCGTGAGGTCTACCCCTCCACCAGGGGGACGGAGGACAGTGCAGTCGAAAATGACCTGCTGCGCAGTTTGCTGGTCTGCTCCACACACGCAGGCTGCTGATGGACGCAACCCCCAACGATGCATGTTGGCGTTGAACCGGCCGACCCCTGTGCGGAGCCGGTTCAGGGCGACCCACTCTTTGCGGGGCATGTCCGAGCTGGGTGGGGCTGTGGTGTTTGGTGCGACGGTGAATTGAGGAGGTCGCGATGTCTGTTCCCAGCTGGTTCTTCATGCTCCTAATATGTTGAAACCGGAGCCACAGAGGGTTGCTGCATGACGGGAGAAAGGGCGACGAGATGACAGGCGTTGAGGTCCCAGTTGCTGTGAATCCTGGGCGAGGTGGTGCAAAGGATGTTTGGCGTCCGATGGGGCCTTGCACACTAGCCTATGAGTGAAGAACTCTCTGCGAAGCTTGGCGAGTGCGATAACTGCGAACACCGGCAGGAGATCCGTCGGAGTAGGGCGTAGGCAGCCAGTGATGATCCACATGGTGTTGTTGAGGGTGTCGTCTAGCTTGCTAGTATGAGTGCTGTGGCACCATGCTGGGGCGGCGTACTCAGCGGTGCTGTACAGGAGTGCAAGAGCACTGGTTCGAAGAGTAGATGTCCTGGCGCCCCATGACGATCCGGCCAAGCAACGCAGGAGGTTGTTCCGTGCCGAGACTTTAGCACGGAGAGCTTCAAGGCTTGAGGGTGATGGTTAGCTGGCGTTGAGCTTCCTTGTTGTTCAGGTGAAAGGCCGTTGTGGTGGTTTTTGCCATACTCAGTTTTAGTCTCCAGGTCTTAAGGTAGCTCGCGACAAGTTCCATATCCGCCGAGAGCACATCCTCAACATTTGACTAACTCTTGTCCGAGTGCAGTAGGGCCAAGTCATCTTCGTATCCATACTGGCGCGAGGTCATGCATGGCAGATCGCTGATATAGAGGTTGAAGAGCATGGGGGCCAGTACCGAGCCTTGGGGGACTCCGTTTCTTAGGCGTCGCAGTCAGCTAGATTGTCCATCGCTGGTCTTGAGTACAAAACTGCGGTTCACAGGGATGTTGGCAAGGAACCGCACTAAATGACGGTCAGGGATGGTGCGGAGGAGCTTCACGATCAAGCCCTGGTGCCACACAGTATCATAAGCGGCGGTGAGGCCCACCAGTGTGATGCCTGCCTTGTGACCCTTTTTGAAACTGTCTTCGATGTCATTGGTCAGCTTGACTATTTGGTGGGTGGTGCAGCGTCCACGCCGAAATCCGGCTTGTTCAGCGGGTAGTTGAGGGTCAACGATTGGATCGAGCCGGGCCAGGGGAAGCCGTTCGAGGAGCTTGTACGGGACACAGAGGAGTGAGCTGGGCCGATAGTTCCTTGGGTCGTCCGCAGGCTTGTTTGGTTTTGGTAGCGCAATGACGGTGGCTTTCCGCCAGATCTTCGGAATGGACTGACCAATGAGGCAAGAGGAGTAAAACTCACGGAGCCAGACCAGGCATTTAGGAATTCTGTGTTTCAGGAATTCTGGGGGGATGTTATCAGGACCCTAAGCTTTTCCACATTTCAGTTGAGAGATGACAGAAGAAAGTTCTGCAGAGGAAAAAGGTGCTCATGTTGTCGACCTCCTCGTGGTGAGCCCTGTCACCTGACCACTGTCAGGCGAACGACAACAAACAGAGACAGCAGAAGCAGAAAAACAGCTTGCAGCCCAAATGCAACCTCAGTCGCTGCAGCTTGGCGCCAACCCAGAGCATGCGCCCTTCTTAGGGCGGGCACCTACAGATGTCGAACCGGATGGCATCACCCTGCTGCAGCTGAATGCGGAAGGCCTCACCAAGGCAAAGACCAACATCATTGAACATCTGCTACAGACCCACAAAGTCACTGCAATCCTGCTCCAAGAGACTCACAAAAGTGACAGCTCCCACCTGAAGATCCCTGGTTATACCCTGGCCGCCTACACTGACAGCGACACCCACGGGTTTGCCGTGTAAGGAACATAGCAAAATGGAAAGCGATTGCAACGGCCCCTCCTGACTCCGACGTGGAATGGGCGGCAACGCAAGTAGATCCTCCTCTGGAACCAGCACACATAGTTCCAGGCTCTGGTTCCACCTGAAGGTATAAGGGGAAATGAGTATGAGTTGGGGCATCATGTTACAGCTGTTTGAGACATTATTAAGACCACGAAGTATTATGTGCAGCTCTGCTTTTCAGAAGATATGAAGGATGTGATTAAGGTATAGAAGGTGCAGACATGATTGACAAGCATATTGCTAGGACTAGAAGGATTGCGTTATAAGGAGCAAAGGAGGATTGGGGGTGACCTTTATGGCGTTATATAAAATCACCAGTGGCGTAGTTAAGGTGGATGGACACGATCTTTTTCTCAGTGCAGGGAATTCTGAAAGTAATGGGTATACGTGAGAGGAGAAAAATTTAAAGGGGACCTGAGAAGCTCATTTTGCACATTGGTTGGTGGATATGTGGGATGAGCTACCAGAAGAAGTGGCAGAGGCAGGTACGTATGCTTAAGAGATATCTGGAATGTTCACAGATTGTAAAGGTTGGGTCAACGAGCCAGTTTCTGTACTCTAAGTCCATGACTCTATTTTTGCAGGTTGTACATTTCTTGTCCTAACAAAGATTTAAAAAAAGCTCCATCTGAAGAACGGTCTCGACCCAAGAAGATTTCCTTCTCTCCAGAAATCTCCCACTGAGTTACTCCAGCATTTTGTGTATAACCAGCATCTGCACTTCCTTCCTACACAAAGGTATATTCTGTCTGAATAAGTCTAACTCTCTCTCCAGTTATTTAGCCAACAATTTTATGCCTCCAAGCATTCTTCACCAATTCCTTGCCAGAGCAGTGTGACTCATTCCAGTTGCTTTATGAAAACCCTTTATAATGTGAATTTAGTTTCTAAGCATTGCCTGACTTTCTCTGTTCAATGTGGAATAATCTAATTTCTCTAGTATCCAAACACAATTTAAAAGCATAATTATAACAGGGTGGAAATATCAATTACTAGTAGAGTTTAAAAGAGTTTAGAGTTCAGTCTGAAGAAGGGTCTCGACCTGAAACGTCACCCATTCCTTTTCTCCAAGATGCTGCCTGACCTGCTGAGTTGCTCCAGCATTTTGTGATACCCTAGAGTTTAAAAGAGATATTTTGGGCAAGTATTTTTTACATAAAGTGTGGTGAATGTCTGGAACCTGCTGCTGGTGATGACAGTAGAGGCAGATATGATAGTGGCATTTAAGAGTCTTTTGGATAGGCACATGGATATGCAGGGAATGGTGGGATATGGATCATGTGCAGGAAGATAAGAGTTGGTTTTGGCATCATGTTTGGCACAGACATTGTGGGCTGAAGGGCCTATTCCTCTGCTGTACTGTTCCATGTTCTATATTCTTAAACGACTCTGAATCTGGTCAAGACTTTGATATCGTCCGCACACCGTGCTCAGAATTAGAAAGACTGAGTTTGTACTGATTAAAGCTCTCTGGTCCAGCATTCCATGGTCTGGCATATTTGAATCTGCAGGAGAGATTTGTACTAATTAACATGTCCTAGCTAAGATCTGTAGCTAATTAACCTCCTAGTGCAACGTTTGCGATCTCGGCCAACAGTGTTTCCAATTTATGGGGAGCTTGGATTACAGATTCTTCTCAGAATCCTCCAGCTTCCATTTCCCATCACTGTCCCATGGTTCTTACTAAAGAAGGGTCTCGACCCGAAACGTCACCCATTCCTTCTCTCCAGAGATGCTGCCTGTCCCGCTGAGTTATTCCAGCATTTTGTGTCTATCTTCCTTATAAAGAACAGTTCTCTTGCTCAGTAGACGACGATCGTAGACAATTTCTGTGGTCCAGCACTTCCTCTGGCCTCCACAGCCATATGTAGCAATGACTTGGCCTCCACAGGCGTATGCGGCAATGCTATGTGAGCCACTGAGTTGGATTCACGGTGAGGCTTATATTCAGGCTTGAGGCAAGCATACAATAGCTAACCGTCTTTCCATAGTTCCTTATGGCATTGAAGGCGTATTTGGACAATGAGACCATGTTGACTCTCAGAGCAATCTGTTCCCCACTCATTTTCCCTGAAATCTACTCCCCCCACATTTCTGATTAACTACCTCAGATTCCACCATCACCGTAGGGACATTGTCACAGTGGCCAATTAACCTATCAATGCACAAATCTTTGGGTTAAGGGGGGAAACCGGATCATCTGGAGGAATTGCACAAGATCACAGTCAGAAAGGGCAAAATCACACAGACAGCACCCAAGGTTATGGTAGATCCTGGATCACTGGAGCAATGAGACAATGGCTCTACCAGCTGTATCACTGGCGGCACAGTGGTGCAACTGGTAGAGCTGCTGCCTCAGTGCTCCAGAGACCCGGGTTCAATCCTCACCTCGGGTGCTGTCTGTGCGGAGTTTGCACGTTCTCCTGGTGACCACATGGGTTTCCTCCAGGTGCTCCGGTTTCCTCCCACGTCCCAAAGGCAAGCGGGTTTGTAAGTTAATCGGCCTCTGCAAACTGTTGCTTGTGTGCAAGGAGTGGATAAGAAAGTGGGATAACAGAACTAGTGTGAATGGATGATTGATGGCTGGCATGGACTTGGTGGGATGAAGGGCCTGTTTCCATGCTGGATCACTCTAAATTCTAAACACTGTGCTGCATGCTTAGCGAATTGTCTGCTTAGTTAGCAGAGGAAAGAAAATGACTGCAACTTTTTGGATTGGATTTGCACCAGGATCTCAAGAAACGGAGGACAGTTGCACAGGAATTATATACTTCAATTTAATGTGTACATCAGACCAATCCCTTCTGATCAGTAGAGTTTTGTGTATACTGCCTCGCTATGTCCAGAGAGTCTAGAACCGGATGGCACAGCCTTAGAATAAAAGGGCGCACCTTCAGAATGGAGATGAGGTGGAATTTCTTTAGCCAGAGGGTGGTGAATCTGTGGAATTCATTGCCACAGACGTCTGTGGAGGCCAAGTCATTGGGTATTTTTAAGGCAGAGATTGATAGATTCATGTTTAGTAAGGGTGTCAAAGGTTACAGGGAGAAGGCAGGAAAATGGGGTTGAGAGGGAAAAATAGATCAGCCATGATTGAATGACAGTGTTTTCTCGATGGGCTGAATGCCCTAATTCTGCTTGTATATCTTATGGTTCATGCTGATTCTCACTTTGTTGTTGTATGTTACTTTGTTGTTATTCTGACCAAATTGCATTACTATTGATTTGTCCATTTCACCTGTCTGTTGATATAGAAAGACATTTCACTTGTCTTTCTATATCTGTTACTACCCCTCAACTGTATTTCTTTCTTCTTGACCAGGTTAGTAGCTTTGTTAAACTCTCGGTAAGCAAGTACAGTCTATTTAGTCTTTCATCTGAAGGTTAAAGTGCAATTAGACCGTACTTGCCTACAGGGAGTTTACATAAGGATTTATGTCTATTTACAAAAGGATGACATTTATGTTCCTCATCCAGCCCTGTAGACGCCCCTCTGCATATTTAAGGAAAAAACATAGGCTTAGTTCACTGTCTACCACACTAATCCTTAGCCAGGAATATGTATAAACAGCCAACTTGCCTTTAACATCATGGGGTTCCTGCAGGGACCATAGTGGAACCATTATATAGAATACATCAGCAATAGAGGTGCTAATGGCAACAGATCACAAGAGATTGAAGATGCTGGAATCTTGAGCATAAAACAAACTGCTGGAGGAATTCGGAGGGTCAGGCAGCATTTATGGATGAAAATGGATAGATGACCTCTGGAATTGGATGTCATCTAATTGTTTCCCTTCACGGATGTTCAGTCCCACCTGCAGTTTGTTTTTTTGCGCAGTCTAATGGGGAACTGGGTTTAAGAAGCAAACAAAATACCCGTTAAGTGTCTGCATTTACTTTATATTCTGAATTGCTGAGGACATAAGACATAATTGCAGAGGATTCAATGATTGATATATAACCATAAAAGCAGGAAATCATCTCCAACTGTTTTTAACTAATTAACACAATGATTCAAAGATAACTTTTTACCCCTTAGTTATCTTTCTCTTGTGTTCCACTAGCTGTTTTAAAGAGATTTCCCTTCATCTAAGATTAGGATGAGAATGTACAAGGCATGTTAAGTCACTGTGCAGATGACACTAAAGTGGGTAGACAGTTAATGTGTAGGAAGGAACTGTGGATGCTGGTTTACATCGAAGATAGACACAAAATGCTGGAGTGACTCAGTGTGACAGGCAGATCTTTCTATCCAGAGATGTGGCCTGTCCCGTTGAGTTACTCCAGCATTTTGTCTCTCTTAGGTAGACAGTTGAGATGGCTATCATGAATTCCAGCGAGATCTTTATCAACTGGGCAATTGGGCAGAGCAATGGCAAATGGAGTTTCATTCAGATAAGTGTGAGCTGTTACATTTTTGTTGGTCAAATCAGGGCGGGAACTTCATTGTGATTTGTAGGGCCCTGTGGAGTGCGGTAGAACGAAGGAATCCAGGAATACTTTCCATGAAAGTAACATCTCAGGTAGTTGGGGTAGTGAAGGCAGCTTTTGGTAAGGTGCCTTTAAGCTGGAAAGATTAAAGGATGTTGCCAGGACTTGAGGGACTGAGTGGTTCATCATGCTGGAGCTTTATTCCTTTAAGAGTAGGAGACTGAGAGTGTTCGTATTGAGGTGTATAAAATCATGAAACAGCGGATGTACATGGTTTTTTTCCAGGGTAGGTGAATCTAGAGCTAGAGGGCACAGGTTTAAGATGAGAGGGGGAATCTTAGGAAATAATAGGAAAGGTTAATAGGAACCTGAGGAGCAACATTTTCAAACCAGAGGGTGGTGGGTATATGGACTGAGCTGTCAGAGGAAGTAGAAGCAGGGACAATAATGTTTAAAAGTCGTAGAGTCAGAAGAAAGGCCGTGACCTGAAATTTTGCCTATCCATTTTCTCGAGAGATGCTGCCTGACCCGCTGAATTACTCTTTTTTTGTAAAACAGCATCTTCAGTTCCTTGTGTCTACTTTTTAAAAGTCATTTGGATGGGTACATAGATGGGAAAGGCTTAGAGGGTTATGGGATAAATGTTGCTGTGATTAGCTTAGATGGAGAATCTTGTCTGGCATGGAAGATTTGGGTTGAATGTTCTGTTTCCATCTGCATGATTCTCTGCAGGAGGCTCCCAGCCAATCCCAGTGAGATAGTGAGGTTACTCTTTAAGATCGAAGAAAAATTGGAACTTATTGGAAGTATATCCTTGTGTGTCCAATTATCTATGGAGCCATGATGTTCCATTCCTGGGGATATCGTACATTATTTTTCACGAGCACTAACTCGAAAGTAAGGATGTTATAAGTGCGACTCACTAACACAGTTAGGAATCTGCCTCCTACATTAGAAGCACTTACTGAAAATGTATGCACCAATAAGATGACCTCTGCAGGCTGCAATGAATGGTTAATGCGCAAGGCATTTGCAGTAAGCTCATTACATCCAGTTGGAAAAAGAAGTTAATGGACCTGGCTGAGCTATGCGGAATCGTCAAGGTTGATGGTTTTGTAGGGAGTTGCTCTTTCCTTTTGCATTTTGGCTTTTGTAGTTGTAATACCACCATTATGGGGAGGAACCATTACAGGGAAGAGGAAGAATGGTTAATAGTTATTCGAGAGTTGTTAGATTGAATTTTTTGGTGGTGATTTTTTTTATTCTTTCATTTCCCTCGCATTTATCAATGTCATCACAGTTGCAAATGTTGTGTTAAATCCCCAAACAATTGAGAAGTCTGTGATAGGCTCTCTTCACTCTTCCTGCCCCAGATTAAAGTTGCGGGTAATGTAATGGCACTGTGCGTTGCATGCAATCTACCGTTGTACTTTGCAAATTCTGTATTAAGCAGCAGATCTCTTTTCTTTCTGCCTTATTTCGCGATGGAGTGAAGGACCAAAAGGTTAACATAAAACCTTGTGCAACATAAATACAATCCATTCAAATTCTACAGGTCAGGCAATAACTCTGGTGAGAAATGGACAGATAATGTAATGTTTTGGGTTGGAACGTTAAAGAAGTTTGAAGAAGAATTCCAACATAAAATATCCATTTCCCTCCACGGATGCTGCCAGACCTGCTGAGTTCCTCCAGCAGTTTGGTCTTTGTTCCAGACTCCAGCATAGGCAGTCCACTGTATCTCAAATTTGCAGTATCTGGTTTCCCAGCATGTGGTGATATTTGGGTCTGTCATTGTTGCGATTGTCAAGGGGATCCTAATCTTCCAGGTCTCAGACTTAACTTTAGAGAGTATCATTTTGCTTAACATGGGACTGTTTCACGACAATTAACACACAGGATGAGGCAAAGGGATCCAAGATGATCAGAGTCCTGGCTTTGCTTCATGGTCTTAAAACACAACAAACACACACTCATACTCACACTCACAGTGATTCACCCACCATATAGAAACAATGTTTGCCCACACCCTCTTCCTCATCAACCTCTTCCTGAGCTCCTCTCATTCAGTTCCAACTCTGGCACTTCTTCCCACACACACAGCCCCCCCCCCCCCCCTCTAATTTAACTCTCTTTTCCCCAACATACCTTGCTTTTGCACTTATTTCCTCAACAACCCTCACACTGATTCTTGCCGTCTGACCTGTCAGTCTTGCCTCCTTCCGTTATGCTTTCATCTCCCCAGTCCCCGTAGCCATGCTGAGTGAGGCTTGTGTGCTAATATGAGGACTCGGAGGCCAAGCCCCAAGTCATCGGTGACTCCTTCACGGAAGTATTTAAGACATATTTTACCTGAAAATTTTGGAAGTCCACAGGCTTTACCGCCCTTGACAGTCAAGATACCTGAAGACCTAGGAAATTCTGGATCATTTTCTATACGTCAGGAGGCACTTTTCAATACTGTCCACATCAGTGATGAAATTCATAAGACATCCAATGTACCAGGATTCAACCATGACTGAGGTTGAAAAAAAAATATTAATAGTGGTACCAAGCTCAGTCTACTGGGCAGCAGAGACCCATGGCATCGTTGGAAGGCAACCATGGGAGGAGAAAACTCAGAGCAGTAGAAGAACATCTCTTTCATGATCCACCAAATCCATTGACTTGATAAGCAACTAATGCCAATGTCCAACTTCAGCCCAGCCAATCCCGGGTTGATGTGATGTCCTCATCAGTGAACAGTCCAGGTATATGAGATGGGCACACCAAACTGAATCACTGCATGGGAGTCCCATGGTCACAGGGTAATACTTGCAGGATGGTCTCCATGTAAGGCCCTCACGGACTCAAAGTCCAAGGCCCATGATCGCTTAAGACCTAGGAGAATGCCCAGAAAGTCTCGTGTTTAGTTTGAGGAAGCACATAGAGGCCTTAATTTGATTTGAATGCCTATTTAATGCTTCTATTGTTGGACTGTGTTTTGGGGGGTTTTTGGGGTTGGGTAATTTGGGTGCCTGTTTAGTGCTTTTATTGTTGGACTGTGGGTGATTGAATTAACATTTTGTTCAAGATGGCCGCGCCGTTGTGTTTTGGCTGCCTGCCACTGTATGTTTCTTTTTTTCCTAGTCAGATGTGCAGCACTTTGGTCAACGTGGGTTGTTTTTAAATGTGCTATACAAATAAATTGACTTGACTTGACTTGACTTAACGGAAACAAGGATGGATTGGAAAACTACGCACCTACTCATCCCATCAAGCTGCCTGCAGCAGAGTTTACAGATCCCAAATGGGGTTTTTCAGCCACCTCAGAATCTGTGAAGCAATTCATGGGGCTGTCCTTCAAATCCAAGGAGTTGTCCAATAAGAATTTGTGTAGCATGCAATATATCAGCAGATAAGTGTGACAATGGATTCATAAATCAATTGGGTGGCCGAGTTTAGCTAGCGAATGCTCTAACTGTGACTTGCCGACTGCTAAAAATGTTTCTGCATTTGCTTGATAGAATTGGCAGCTTGCATTGCCCTGGTTGAAGGACGAGTGATATTTTATGTCCATGTTTAAAGATGTGGTCCTTTTGGATTCATCTCGTACGTCAGCAAAGTGTTTCCAGCCCAGTATAGATTGATTTCAACAATAATTTAGCCACAAATGTCACAGAATATTAGTAGGATCAATTTAGCAAGGTCTGGCATTTGTTATTTTTTCCTTTTGTAATTGATGACAATAAATCTCATTAAGTACAAAATGACTTTAATATTCCCTGAAATACTGTTCAGTTCGTCGTCCAAATCTGTCAGTGTTGTCTGCAGATGATTTATTCAGCACATTGTAACCTTGCCTGTGCAGCTTGAACTTATTTTCCCATACTTTGCAGTCAGAATTTGCTTTATGGTACTTTATGCACTTTGTATTATTGCTCCGTGGAAAGGAAGGTATGGACCAAGGCCAACGAACTACAAAATGCTTATTTCGATAATGTTTTATTATTGTCACGCGAAAAGTTTGGCTTGTATGCTATCTATCAAATCATACTATACATGTGTACAATCAAGCCATGCACAGGTACAACTGGAAGTGCAAAGAGAAAAATACTAAAGTGCAGAATGTAGTGTTACAGTATTATAGTGTTAAGTTACAGAAAAAGGGCAGATGAAAAATATGCAAGGTCCAAAATGGGGTACATTAGAAGTTTGTGACTACACCGTGGCTTAGGGAAGGACTATTCAACGGTCTGATAACAGTATTCTGAAAATATATTTTATTTGAAGGTCCAAGATCCTCATCACATCGCTGGAGGTTGAATCTCCACGTCGTCCTGTAAAGCTATGTTGTTCTTGTCCACCTCTTCTGGGTCTCTTGAGATTTCTCTGTGCTGAGCTGCTGATTGGCAAGAGGTCTCAGCCTGGGTGAAACAAGGGGAGCACAGTGGCGCAGTGGTAGAGCTGCTACATTACAGCGCCGGAGACCTGGGTTTGAACCTGACTACAGGTGCTGTCTGTAACGAGTGTGCACGTTATCCCTGTGACCTCGTGGGTTTTCTCCAGGTGCTCCTGGTTCCACCCACATTCCAAAAACCCACAGTTTGTAGGTTAATTGGCTTTGGTAAAATTGTAAGTTGTCCCTAGCGTGTAGGATAGTGCTTGTGTTTGGGGTGATCGCTGGTCGACATGAACTCGGTCGGTTCAAGGGCCTGTATCTCTAAAGTCTAAAATAAAGTATGGGGACCTGCTCAATCAGGGATTTGGGGATGGGGGAGGGGGAGCAAGAAGGGTAGGAGAGAGAGTAAAAGTACTTTTTTTCACATGCAGGGATGTTGGATATGGATCTCTGAGCAATGGTGATCACAAAGATGGGAGTTGGAAATCAGAGTTTTCAGTTGCCTAAAGGGCGGCACGGTAGCGCAGCGGTAGAGTTGCTGCTTTACAGCGAATGCTGCGCCGGAGACTCAGGTTCGATCCTGACTACGGGTGCTGCACTGTAAGGAGTTTGTACGTTCTCCCCGTGACCTGCGTGGGTTTTCTCCGAGATCTTCGGTTTCCTCCCACACTCCAAAGACGTACAGGTATGTAGGTTAATTGGCTGGGTAAATGTAAAAATTGTCCCTAGTGGGTGTAGGATAGTGTTAATGTACGGGGATCCCTGGGCGGCACGGACTTGGAGGGCCGAAAAGGCCTGTTTCTGGCTGTATATATATGATATGATATGATATGATATGATATATGATATGATATGATATGATATGATAAAGCTGTCTTTCATGGGCTCCAAAAGAAATGGGGTTGAAGTAGAATTATGATGGCCATGTGGGTCCATATGTTCCTAACTATGACTATGTTCAGTCAGAGAGTTGTAAATCTGTGGAATTCTCTGCCTCAGAAGGCAGTGGAGGCCAATTCTCTAAATGCATTCAAGAGAGAGCTAGATAGAGCTCTTAAGGATAGCGGAGTCAGGGGTATGGGGGGAGAAGGCAGGAACGGGGTACCGATTGAAAATGATCAGCCATGATCACATTGAATAGTGGTGCTGGCTCGAAGGGCCAAATCGCCTACTCCTGCACCTATTGTCTATTGTCTAAACAAAAATTACATTTGTTCTATGATTTATCAAAACAAATTTGCTTGTCAAACGCATACAGCCATATAAATAGATATGTTGCACTTGTTATTTTCAGCCAAAATGTGATCTGTCTATTTAAGAAATAAGATGATGACTATTTGTGCTTTAATTCTATACTCGAGTGCTTCAGTATTGAAGGTGTGGTACAGCTTGTTACTGACTGGGCATAGTTGGCAACATGGCTTCAGAAGACAACCACCACCTATCTCCAGCATCAATCCATGTCCTTCAGAGCACTTCTATTGTGATGCAGCTTCTTTTGAAAGTACTACCGCGCCTATTGCAAAGCACTGCCAGATATAACATTCAATGTAACCAAGCAGCATTTGCTTCACAGATGGTAAGACTGAGGGTTGATAGACATTGGCTGTTCTTATAGAAATAAAAGTGCTAATGAAATTTAGATGGAAATAAACTCCTGATTAATCTATTTGTAATATATTATAAATCCTACTAAGTTCTCTTCCTAGAAAAAACACCATTAGAGCATATATTAAAAAACAAAACAGGAATGACATATTTCAAGAAGGCTTGATTCCAGGAGTAAGGAAGTTTTGCTACCATTACATAGGGCCTTGGTAAGACCACACTTTGAATATTGTGTATAGTTTTGGTGCCTTTGCCAATGAAAAGTGTGTACTTGCCATAGAGGGAGTGCAGTAAAGATCTACCAGGCTGGTTCCAGGCATGGTGATTCAGCGAAGAGAGATTCAGTGGATTGAGATTTTACTCCGGATTTAAAAAGAAGAGGGATTTCATCAAAAGAAAGATGAAGGAATTAAAAGTAACATTAGCAAATTTGCAGATGACACTAAGCTGGGTGGCAGTGTGAACTGTGAAGTCTTATTGTAGTTGTACAGGGCCCTGGTGAGACCACACCTGGAGTATTGTGTGCAGTTTTGGTCTCCTAATTTGAGGAAGGACATTCTTGCTTTTGAGGGTGTGCAGCATAGGTTCATGAGGTTAATTCCTGGGATGGTGGGACTGTCGTATGATGAAAGAATGGAGCGACTGGGCTTGTATTCATTGGAATTTAGAAGGATGAGAAGGGATCTTATAGAAACATATAAAATTATTAAGGGATTGGACACGCGAGATGCAGGAAACATGTTCCCGATATTCTGGGGGAGTCCAGAACCAGGGGCCACAGTTTAAGAATAAGGGGTAGGCCATTTAGAACTGAGATGAGGACAAGCTTTTTCACCCAGTGAGTTGTAAATTTGTGGAATTCTCTGCCTCAGAAGGCAGTGGACGCCGATTCACTGGAGGCATTCAAAAGAGAGTTGGATGGAGCTCTTAGGGCTAGCAGAATCGAGGGATATGGGGAGAAGGCAGAAACGGGGTACTGATTGAGGATGATCAGCCATGATCACATTGAATGGTTCAAAGGGCAGAATGGCCTACTCCTGCACCATTGAGGTTTTTCTTTTCTCCTTTCAGCAGCGATCACTATGTCACAGTCAGCAAGGGGGGAACTGTACGATGCAGTATTTCTCAGTATTTCCAAATTTTGTCATTTCTGGATTTTATTCTTTTACTGGGTTTCTGCTACCTTGACCTTAAGATCTGAAATTCCCTTCTTATATTTCTCTGCTCTTTACTACTCTGTATGGTTTATCACAACCTTTAATACATATCTCGCAAGCCAATCCTTTTATCGGTTTTGTGACTTGATTTTTAAATTTGGTTTCATAGAACTCCTGCTGCATGTCTTGGTACAATGTTTACACCTGAGATGCAAAACAGTTGTAAATGTTTGTTGTTCAAGGCAGGACAGAACTACTAAAATCTATTCAATCATCAAACAGTCTTGGTCTGTTTAAAAATCTGTACTAATGGTAGATCATGACCAAAAATACAACAGCTTTTTGTTAAAAGCAAGATGAGTTCTTCAGAGACAGTAATTGGACAGTACAACAAATGGGGACAAATTCTATCAAAATCTTTTATAGCTTCCAGATGTGATTGACAAGAGAGAATCGCTTCATTTCTGATCATGTATTTCATTATTATTCAAAGCAGCCATAATACTCCATCACAGGAAATAGACTATTGACTGACGTCTATTACAAATCCACTGACTCCCACAACTAACTCGACTTCACTTCTTTCCACACGAGTGAGGGCCTCATCTATGATGGGAGAGGGGAACCCCCGTTCCCTAAAGAATTAGGACATCTCGGAGAACATACTCTATCCCCGACTCTTAATTCCTCCGTCTATGCCGCATCTGTGCCCGAGATGAGGTGTGCCATACTAAGACATCCGAGATGTCCTCATATGGAACACCTCATCTTGGGCGCAGATGGGGCGTAGACGGAGGAATTGGGAGTAGGGGATAGAGTATATCCTCTGAGATGTCCTAATTCTTTAGGGAACGGGGGTTCCCCTCTCCCATCATAGATGAGGCCCTCTCTCGTGTCTCCTCAGTACCCCACAGCACTGCTCTTGCTCCCCCTCCCCCTATTCGCAACAGAGACAGAGTTCTCCTAGTCCTTACCTTCCACCCCATCAGCCGTTGCATACAACACATAATCCTCCAAAATCTCCGCCTCCTCCAATGGGATCCCACCACTAGCCACATTTCCCCATCTCCACCCCTTTCTGCCTGCTGCAGAGACTCTTCTCTCCACAACTCCCTGGTTAATTCATCCCTTCCCATCCAAACCACCCCTCCCCAAGTACCTTCCCCTGCAACTACGGAAGATGCAACACCTGTCGTTATACCTCCTCCCTCGACTCTGTCCAGGGAGCCCAACAGTCCTTTCAGGTTAGGCAGAGGTTCACCTGCACCTCCTCGAACCTTATCTATGCATCTGTTGTTCAAGATGTGGACGGTTATACATTGGCGAGACCAAACGCAGACTGGGCGATCGTTTCACAGAACACCTTTGCTCAGCCCATGTGAACCAACCTGATCTCACAGTTGCTGGACACTTTATTTCTCCCTCCCATTCCTACACAGACCTTTCTATCCTAGGGCTCCTCCATTGTCAGAGTGAGGCTAAATGCAAATTGGAGGAACAGCATCTCATATTTCACTTGGGCATCTTACAACCCAGTGGTATGAATATTGATATCTCTCACTTCAGGTAGCCCTGGCATTCCCTCTCTCTCTCTCTCTCTATCCCTCCCCCACCCAAGTCCCACTAGCTTCTCATTTTCACCCTACAAACAGCTAACAATGGCTTGTTTCCTTTATCACCTTTACTTTTTTGCATATCTTTCATTCATTGTTCTTAATCTCTCCACATCACCATCTATATCTCTTGTTTCCCTTATCCCTAACCAGTCTGAAGAAGGGTCTCGACCCGCAACATCACCAATTCCTTCTCTCCAGCGATGCTGCCTGTCCCGCTGAGTTACTCTAGCTTTTTGTGTCTATCTTCAGCCATAATATGATGTATTTCATCCATGAAGCAATTTGATGATGCATTATTGACAGTTAAAGAAAACATTCCTAAATTACACATGATTTCTGGAAATTTTATCTCGCATTTGTTTCATTTATAGCCACTAGACTTACTAATTATGTAGTGATGACATCTTAGCCAACATTTTAAACAATTTTTTAATCTCCCATTTTAATTTGTTTTAAAATTGATATCTATGTTAATTTAGAAGCCTCAATTCTTGAGGGAAGTATAATTAACATGTGCATTATTGCTTCATTTGCTTATTTGTAAGTGCTTGGGTGATTTGTAATGGATGTAATCCACTGATAATATAAAATCATCAAAATTGAAACTAACTATAAATGTTTCCCCTCTCTGGAGACAATAACCTAACTGGAGCATGTATCAATTTGTTTGAAATTTTCTGATTGAAAAGAAAATAAATCCTTATAATCAAGGAACTTGCATTTTAGTGTATAATTAAAAATCTTACAAAATGTCTATGCTACCCAAAAGTTTTATGCCTGCTATTTCAAAATTTGCTCACACTTTTGTTAAATATTGGCATTTGAAAATATAATGTCAACATGTCACACTCAATCTTACAATGTCATCCATCCACATTATTGTAGAAATAGATGGATAACCAGAACTAGTCTCTTCCACTACCATCTTCTGCACATAAGGTAGTCAGCTAATGTTCATCAACATTATACACACATGCTTACACTAAGCATAACACGCACACATTTTCAAAGGGGATGGAAAGCTATGTTATCATTGAACTATGGTCATGCAGTTTTAGTACAGGAATCGTCACTATTTTCTATTTAATCCACAACTTGTAGATCTGTAAATATCATTTGTGAGAGGAAACTAGAGATTGTGGAGGGTAAATTATTTTTGGGGTTTTTCAGTCTTAGTGCATGCAAGTGATTAGTTACCAGTTGTTCCCATCACTATACCTTCCATTCCATTGAAATGTAGGAACATAGTCTGTCCATTTAGCCCCTCAAACCTGCCATATGAGGAATTTGGATTGTAACAATCAAATATATTTTGGTGCTCACTTAAAGGTAGGGTGTTTGACTTGAAACATTTAACAGTTTTGCTTTATGTGCTTGATTTACTTTAGACTTTAGAGATACAGCATTGAAATTGGCCCTTTGGCCCACCGGGTCTGTGCCGACCAGCGATCACCTTGTCTATTAACACTACCCTACACACTAGCAGCAATTTATAATTTTACCAAAACCAATTAACCATTAATGTCTTTAGAGTGTGGGAGGAAACCGGAGCAACCTGAGAAAACCCATGCGGTTACTGGGGGAAGATAAAAAAACTCTGTACAGACTGCACCTGTAGTTTGGATCAAACCAAGGTCCTATACTGCTGTAAGGCAGCAGCTCGACTGCTGCACTGTTGTGCCACACTACAAAAGAACAGTATAAATCTCATGCTTGCTTGCTCCTGGGTGATTTGAGCATTCGGTTTATGTTTAAGAATATTACTGAAATTCAATATCTGCCAAAAAAAGTTGAAGCTGTAACTTAATGGGCCTTAAAGCAGGGTAACAGATTCATGCCATCTTTGTAATGCAACCTCATCAACATTTTTTTGCTGGCCACATACTGCTGACCAATGCATTTTAACTTTTGACTGACATCTCCAACCAATGAAACAAGATTTTATGCCCAATTTGTTTTGGATTTTGTAAATGCCATGACTTCTTTTTAATCATATAATCTGACCTTTTTAAGTCCCCTCTTTTTGCCTACTGATGAGAGTAAGACTAAAAGCAGACAAGCTGTTCACAGCTGAATAAGAACAGGCAGTCATCATCTGAGTTAATAGCAAAGCTTTAACAAAGCAGAAATATCCCATTACTTTAAAAAGTCAAAAACTTAATCAAAGAGGCAGATTTTAAAGACCTCTGGAAAGACTCAGTAAAGAGGAATGGGAAGTCAAAAGAGAGAGAGGTTCTGGGAAAGAATTCTAGAAATAAAGGCATGAGCACCAGATAATTTTTATCTCCCTAATCTTGGCCTTTTAGTATCTCTTTCCATTCCCCATTTTTTGCATGTCATCTAATTTATTTTTCAATACATACATTTTGCCTTTCATGTGTTGGCAATTTTCACATTCTATCCACTAATTATCTTAAGACATTTTTCCTTACTCATTGCATTTATTTGGAACATATTTACGAACTATAGTTTAGGTGTCTTCCACATCTAGAAGTTATTCAAATGTTAAGCATTGATCTCATTCATAATTTTAAATTCATTTTTATCAATAAAATAGTTGCCAAGATTTCTCAGTTCCTGGACAATCCTTGTAAAACCAGAATTTGAGTCCAATTTGCAGTAAAACCACCAGAACTGTGTACAATTTTGCAATTAACTGCATTATAATGTTTGTGGCTGAGGTCTAGACTTCTATTGGTTTCCCTTTGGAATTGCTGGTCATAACCAATAAGGTTCTGACCAAAAATAGACACAAAATTCCGGAGCTACTCAGCGGGCCAGGCAGCATCTCTGGATGCTGGTAAATGGACAGGTGATATTTTGGTTTGGGACCCTGTCCTTTTTGAACTTGGGGGGGAGGGGGAGTGAGATCAAATCTACAGGGCACAGAGGAGACATGTGTGAGGGACCCATCTGTGATAGAACCTGTTTGAATGCAGTTTCCCACTTCTGTCAGATGGGTCCCTCACTTGTGTGGGAGGCCACAGTCTTCCACAGGGTACAGGGATCTAAAACTAGAGATTTAAGGTGAGAGGAGAAAGATTTAAAAGGGACCCAAAGGCAACTTTTCCATGCAGGGCAGTGGCCATATGGAATGACCTTTCAGACGCAGCTGTAGAGGCAAGAATAATTATAATGTTTAAAAAATAGGTTTAAGGCAAGGGAGGAACGATTTAATAGGAACCCAGGTGGTCACCTTTTTACATAAAGGGTAGTGTGTGTATGAAACCAGCTGCCAGAGGAGGTAGTTGAGGCAGGTACTATTGCAAATTTTAAAGAACATTTACACAGGTACATGGATAGGATAACTTTAGCAGGAAAAGGGCCAAATGCCGTCAGATGGGATAGTGTAGATGGGGCATGTTGGTCGGCGTGGGCAAGTTGGGCCGAAGGATCTGCTTCCATGTTGTATGACTATGATATTTATATAGGTACATGGATAGGAAAGGTTTAGAGGGATATAGGTCAAACATGGAATAATGGAACTAGCTCAGATAGACCTCTTGGTCAGCATGGATGAATTGAGCCATAGGGCCTATTTCTATGCTGGATGACTCTGGCTCTATAACCTGGCATCCAATTATTCAGAAATCCTGATAGTCCAAATGTCTGTCTGGAACGCAGGTCAGAGATCTAAACTTAAAACTGGATATCCAGCCAAAGCTGGTGGTCTGGAGTGTGGTCGGGGCAAGAGTCCCGACTGTTGACTGAGTGTGCGGCTGGACCCGGAGTCAGAGTCTGGACACCACGGGTCAGGTTTGTGGCCGAACTGGGATCTGAAATACTTGTAAATTTCCAGCTTCCTTTAAACTCATCAAGTTCATCAGAAAATGTATTTCACCATTATGTGACGTGTTTAACAAAAGGAGTAAAATAAATATATGGTTGGCTATTATTAGGAGCAACATCCAGTAGTCTGGAAAATCCACTGGTCCAGTGCCATCAAAGTCCAAATGCTAGAAACAAGGAACTGCAGGCTTGGGTTTCAGGTTGGAACCCTTCTTCAGACTGATTGCAAGGGGAAGGAGGGGGGGGGGGGGGGGGGGGGAAGAAACCTAGAACGTTCGAGGGCCAGGACAAAGCATGGCAGGCCAAATTCTGCTGGAATATTGAGGCTTTACTGGGGTTTTATTAACTCCTTATTTTGTTTTGCTTCTTACAGATGCAGCAGTTTTACTACATTGGGTTTCTATCTGTGACAGTGGCCAACTGACCACTAGCCTTCCCGCAGGAAATCACATTGCAATGGCTCTGCTGGCTGATGGCAGGCCTGAGGGGCAGCTCCTAAACTGCCCTTGCCCCTGGGAGATGGCGGAAAGCTGTACCAGGAAGGGAATGTTCTACCAAAATGCCAGGCTGCTTCAGCCCAATGAGGATGCATATAGCATCGCCCAACTCAATGACAGAACCTCTGTTATCGTCAACGTCGGAGGCAATAAGTATCAGATTCCATGGACTACACTGGACCAGATCCCTTTAACACGCCTGGGCAGGCTTAAAGCGTGCAGCAATTATGAGGAAATCATGGATATCTGTGACGATTATGATGTAAACCACAACGAGTTTTTCTTTGACCGAAATCCTTGTGCCTTCAGAACCATCATGACGTTCCTGACAGCTGGAAAGCTGAGGCTCCTCCGAGAAATGTGTGCCCTCTCCTTCCAGGAGGAGCTGGTTTACTGGGGCATTGAGGATGAAAATCTGGAGTGGTGTTGTCGACGGAGACTTTACCAGAAAGTGGAGGATCTAGAAGAAATCAAGAGGGGTTTTGAAGTGCTCCTTACTGAAGAACCACAGGGTGCCTTTGATGACATGACTCGGCTGGGCCATTGCATGAAGAAGCTCAGGGACATGGTGGAGAATCCTGATTCGGGGATCCCAGGAAAGATCTTTGCATGCCTCTCAGTTCTGTTTGTGACGATCACCACAGTAAGCCTCTGTATCAGCACCATGCCCGATCTGAGGCAGGAAGAGGAGAGGGTAAGAATCTGTTTATTAAACATTTAGTTTCCAAAAGCACTTGCATCTGTGCTTATGGCTCCTTAAATAGCAAAACCTACCCTAGGCTATTTACCGTACATTATCAAACAAAACATTGATGTTAATCCCCAATAGTATATTACATGTGGGTTTATTGGTGCAGCAAGAGTCATATGTGAGCGTGTATTGTGAACATCTTGATCATCGATTTCTTACTGATTTTCATCACTCCACCATAAGTGAGTCTCTTTAATTACATAACCTTTCAGCATTCTCATGTTATGTCCCCGGAGGACTTATTTAGAATTCAATAGAGGACAAAGGGGTTGATTAAGAGGGGGAAAATAGAGCATGAAAGTAAGCTTGCGGGAAATATAAAAACGGACTGTAAAAAGCTTCTTTAGATATGTGAAGAGGAAAAGATTAGTGAAGACAAATGTAGGTCCCTTACAGACAGAAACAGGTGAATTTATAATGGGGAAACAAGGAAAAGGCAGACCAGTTAAACAAGTACTTTGGCTCAGTCTTCATTGACACAAACTATCTCCCAGAAATACTAGGGGACTGAGGATCTACCGTGATGGAGGAACGGAAGAAAATTCACATTAGTCATGAAATGGTGTTGGGTAAACTGTTGTGACTGAAGGCAAATAAATTCCCAGGGCCTGAAGGTCTGCATCCCAGAGTACACAAGGAGGTGGCCCTAGAAATTATGGATGCATTAGTGATCATCTTCCATGTTCTAAGGACTCTAGACCAGTTCCTGTGGACTGGAGGATAGCTAATGTAACCCCACTTTTTAAGAAAGGAAGAAGAGAGAAAGCAGGGAATTATATGCCAGTTAGCCTGACATCGGTAGTGGGGAAGGTGCTTGAGTCAATTATTAAAGATGTTACAGCAGCGCATTTGGAAAGCAGACAGGCTCGGCCAAAGTCAGCATAGATTTGTGAAGGGGAAATCATGCTTGACTAATCTTCTGGATTTTTTTGAGGATGTAACAAGTAGAATGGATAAGGCAGACCCTGTGGATATAGTGTAGTGTATCTGGAATTTCAAAAAGGTGGGACCGCACCTGGAGTATTATGTGCAGTTTTGGTTTCCTAATTTGAGGAGGGACATTCTTGCTGTTGAGGGAGTGCAGTGTAGGTTCACCAGGTTAATTCACAGGATGGCAGGAACTGACAGATGATAGAATGGATCAACTGGGCCTATATTCAATGGAATTTAGAAGGATGAAAGGGGATCTTATAGAAACATATAAAATTCTTAAGGAATTGGACAGGCTAGATGCCAGGAAAAATGTTCCCCATGTTGGGGGAGTCCAGAACTAGGGGTCACAGTTTAAGAATAAGCGGTAGGCCATTTAGGACTCGGATGAGGAAAATCTTTTTCAACCAGAGAGTTGTAATTCTGTGGAATTCTCTGCCACAAAGGCAGTGGAGGCCAATGCACTGGATATAATCAAGAAAGAGTTAGATATAGCTCTTTGGGCTAATGGAATCAAGGGATATGGGGAGAAAGCAGGACCAGGGTACTGATTCTGGATGTCCAGCCATGATCATATTGAATGCCGGTGCTGGCTCGAAATAGGCTGCACCTATTTTCTGTTTTTATGTTTCTATTATGTCTGTGTTAGTGTCGTAAAATAATTCAAGCACTCCAAAGTGGTTTGGGACAGCCTGAAATTGTGAAAGGCATTCTCTAAATGGAAGTCTCTTTGTTCTGGACTGCCTTGACGAAGCCCTGCACTTCTCAACCATTCTCTCTTCCATTAATACTCTCCTTCAAACTGTCCACGAAGCCTTTGATCACCAGCTCTGTTATGTCCTTGAGGAAATCCAATTACATTTAATAAAAACAGAAAAAGCTCTGTGCACTCAGCAAGTCAACCAGCACCAGAAGACAGATAAGCTGAGTTAACATTTCAGTTTTAATGCAATTAGACACATACAATATATAATAATCAAAAATGCATTTTACTGGGTAAAAAATAGGTAATTATAATCATGCAAAAAAAACAATATGCATAGTGCAACCAAAGGTCCCAGTTCCTGAGATTAGCGTTGTGTGTGTTCAAGAGCTTGATTACTGGGAAGAACCTGCTCTTGAACCTGGTGGTCATGGTTTTTAGTCCCATGTACCTGTCCAAACGTCTTTTAAGCAGTGTCATAGTACCTGTTTAAACTATGACCTCCGGCAGCTCACTCCATATACCCACCATCTTCTGAAAAAGGTGCCCCTCAGGTTCCCCTCTCACCTTAAAACTATGTCCTCTGGTTTTTAATACTCTTACCCTGGGGTAAAAGGCTTTGTGCATTCACCCAGTCAATTACCCTCACAATTGTATACATCCATATAGAATCATCCTTCAGCCTCCTGTGTTCCAAGGAATAAAGTGCTAGCCTGCCCAACCTCTCCCAATTAGCTCAGGTTCACCCCCCCCCCCCCCCCCCCCCCACCACAATCAGCTCCTTGGTGTTACTAACATCTTAGAGTAAGATTGTTCTGACACCATTCAATCAGATTTTCAATCTCGCTCCCATACTCCAATTCATAGCTAGGATTGAACCTGAACTGATGGAACTTGGAGGCAACAGCAATACTTTACCACACCTGGTTTATCCTTTTGGCCTTGCACATAGGTGTCCACCACAGTCGATGCCAACCCTGATGCCTCTCTATGCTAATCCCACATTAGCCATATCTCCCTTTACTCCTTCTCTATCCAAGTACTTATCGGACTGCCATTTGAAATTAAGCAGCAGGTCCAATTGGCCCATTCGGTTTATGCCAGCTCAGAGAGTGATGGCATTTCCTCACTAACTTTCCATGCAACCTGTTAGTTATAAATAGATCATAGAGTGACACAGTGTGGAAACAGGCCCTTCAGCCCAACTTGCCCACACCGGCCAAAATGTCCCAGCTACACAACTCCTACCTGGCTGCGCTTGGCCTATATTCCTCCAAACTTGTCCTATCCATGTACCTGTCTAACTGTTTCTTAAACGTTGGGGTAATCCCAGCCTCAACTACCTCCTCTGGCAGCTTGTTCCATACACCCACCACCCTCTGTGTGAAAAGGTTACCCCTCAGATTCCTATTAAATCTTTTCCCCTTCACCTTGTACTTGTGTCCTCTGGTCCTCGATTCCCCAACTCTGGGCAAGAGACTGTGCATCTACCCGATCTATTCCTCTCATGATTTTATACACCTCTATAAGATCACCCCTCATCCTCCTGTGCTCCAAGGAATAGAGACCCAGCCTACTCACCTCTCCCTATAGCTCACACCCTCTAGTCCTGGCAACGTCCTCGTAAATCTTCGCTGAACCCTTTCAAGCTTGACAATATATTTCCTATAACATGGTGCACAGGACTGAAAACAATATTCTCAATGCGGTCTCACCAACTTCCTATACAACTGCAACATGACCTCCCAACTTCTATATTCAATACTGACTGATGAAGGCCAATGTGCCAAAAACCTTTTTGACCACCTTATCAACCTGCGACTCGACCTTCAAGGAACCATGCACCTGCACTCCTAGATCCCTCTGCTCTACAACATTCCCCAGAGGCCGACCATTCACTGTGTAGGTCCTGCCCTTGTTCGACACCTCACTCTCCTCTGTATTCTTCTCACTTTTCCTTTAACTCCACCAGATTCTAGCGCACACCCACACAAAGGACAATTGATAGTGGCCACCCAGCCTATCAAATTGCATGTCTTTGGAATTTGGGCAGAAACTAGTGCACCCAGAGAAAAACCCACATGGTCACAGGGTGAATGTGCAGACTCCACACAGGCAGCACCCGAGGTCAGGAATGAATATGGGTTATGGGTGCTGTGAGACAGCAGCTCTACTAGATTTGCACGGGTGGAGGGATCACCATTCAGTAACCTACCCAGTAAATCAGAGGGCTCCTCTGATAAAACATATCAGGCAATTGACACTGAACCAGTGAAGAGGATATTTATGATTTTTAAAGAGCTTCTTGTCAGAGATGGGTGACTCAGTGGTGCAGCTGATAGTGCTGATTCGATCCTGACCTTTGGTATTGTCTATGTGGAGTTTGTATGTTCTCCTTGTGGCCGCCTGGGTTTCCTCCGTGTGCTCCAGTTTCCTCCCACATCCCAAAGACAGGCGGGTTTGTAGGTTAATTGGCCTTTGTCAATTGCCCCAATTGTGAAGGGAGTGGATGAGAAGGTGGGATAACATACAACTAGTGTTAACAAGCGATCGATGGTTCGGCATGGAGTCAGTGGGCTGAAGGGTCTGTTTTGATGCTGGGTATCTTTAAAACAAAACAAAAAAGTGATAATAGGTGAGGTTTTACTGGAGAATTCCAAAGCTTAGGGTGGAAACACCTGCAGACATTGAGTGATGGAGCAAATTAAATCCGAGCAAAGGCTCGACTAGGAGGAGCACAGAGATTTTGGGGGTTTTGAGTGCAAGGGTATAGTGATTACAGTCTGAAGAACGAGAATATATTGTTGAGGGATCTCTTTTTTACCTCAGCATCATCTGATATATATCAATTAAGTAGGAATGGTTTTATCGGTAGGCTGTTCAGTGTTGCTGGTTGCAAGATCAAATAGATGGAGATGGAGCAATCAACAGAGCATCCTTGTTGAGAACTACTATCTTCATTAACAGCAGTTACTGGGACAACGATGCATGAAAAGTCATATCACACATCATACTTAGTTCTTAAAGGTTGCACTTAGTTCTATATATATCCACAAGCTAATGGGCCACAAAATTGTCCTCCTGTATCAGCTAAGTATAGTGGTAGTATGGGAATACAAGAGAATAAAATGTTGGTGCATACCTTAGACTTGTTAAAGCCACAGGGCTTGTTTTTGTGCTGTAAGAAAGGTTCAAAGGTGTTCACTATGTGGGATAATAAATGTCATAAAACAGAGTCTACAATGTCCTTATGATGTACTTAGCAAATATAGATCTACAAATCCGGCCAAACAGCCTCCTCATTTGTAGAGCTCAGCATTGTTATACCACCCATATTTGTGAAACATTATAAGACATTATGTTGAGACTCAGATATACAGCCCTGCTTTTACCAGCTTGGCTTGTAGGATCATTGATAGGTCTATTTTCCACCTGGGTGTGTAACTAAGGAAGTCTCAGCTAGTTTGGAGAGTTTAATTGAACAGGTAAATTATTGCAGAATAATCTACCCAAATTGTTATCACAGGAATCAAAGTAAACCTAATTAACAAATTTGCTTCAGAAAAATTCATAATTAGTTTAATCATTAGTATCAATTTCTTTCAATTATTACACCCATTACGACAATCTGCAGTCATAAAACCTATTGTAAATATATTTAAATTGTAGAATGACCAAGTGTCTTCTGATTTAATGAAAATTCTACATTCTAAAAGAATTGTTCTTTGAACTACACAGGGAAAAAAAAATCTCCAGTCACTATCATCTCTGTAAGTGCGACTGAGCAAATCTCCTGTGGGTCCAATTAACTGCAAACAATTGCTTCATCTACTTACAATTTTGCTAAGGCTCCGCAACATTGTCTTAAAAATACTACATGAAAATGGGCCTTAGGCCAAAATGGTGGCAAAATGGAAACAACTTGAATTTATACAGCAGTGAAACATTTACCTCAAACACAATGGGGCCATTCCAACTGAATGTCCTGTGAGGCATAGCAAGCTCCAAGCAATAACTAGGCTGCAAATGGTGCATTTTGTGAGTTTTCCCTTTAGCCATCTTTCCCAAGATGTGAGTGATTTCAGATGTCTCTGACATAAGAAAAATGGTTGAAGATTAAGGAATTAAAAGAATTGTTAAATTGTTTTAAATTCCTAAAAGTTAAAATATTAATAAACCATTTACCTGCACTTGCCTTCGTACTCGAGGTCAGTGACTGCCTCTGCTTCATGTGCCTGTGCTCCATCGTTGGACTGCCTATGCCACCGTCCAATCTCCCACTTGTCTCCAATCTCCACATCCGTAAATGGACACAATGGGTCAAGGCAGACAATGGGTTAAAGTAGACAATGGGCTAACATGTATGGTGAGATAATCCTCAGAAAAAGACACAAAGTGCTGGAGTAACGCATCGGGTCAGGTAAAATCCCTGAAGAACACGGATAGGTGACGTTCTGGGCTCAAGGATGCTTCTGAAACAGCATCTGCAGTTCCTTCTACATGATAATCCTCAATGCTGGAAACCTTGTTGAAATTGGATAATACTAGACTCAATGACCAGTGCAAATAAAGTGACCTTAACTTTGCCCATGCCTAGATACTGCCAGGCAACCACTGCACAGCCTCGGGGGGGAATTTTGCTTTGTACATATAGGGTAAAACAGAACTACTCAGAGCTTTTATTACACAGAGCCCACCAGAGTACACCGTGGTAAACATGAATTCCTTTATTTTATGTCCTTGCTATGCACGTGAGGTGGAGAAAATGAGGGAAATGTTGATAATAGGTAGTATAAGAAAACAATGTATACTTTGTATCTGTGAGCATCTGCCCTAGAATGGATGTGTCCCAAGTTGACCAATTTGTAATTAGGAGAAGTTGTTCTGTCAGTAAACCTCAGACTCCAAATGAATGTTTCCCATCTCACGGTGCAGGCATGGAAGTTGGAGATAACCTGGACAACGAAATGTTGATGTCCAGTAATTCTCCACCAACCAGAGGTGAGCACAATCTGGCCCAGTGTCTGAATCGTGATATACATATACTGTGTGGATTCTACATAGCTGGCCCTTTATTCCAAGGGGAACCATTTCATTTCAAATGTAATTACGTTGTACAGTTGTATTTGGAGAGTCCGTCCTTATAAGCATTGTGCAGTAATTGTATCTGGAATTAAACCTGTTCCTGGTGCATTACCAAATACTCATAGATCCTAGATCTGTGATCGTTACTAAGCATATAATCATCTCCTGGGGCAGCCATCAGGACTAAAAGAGTTGTATACTTAAATTTTAGCATCTGATTTACAGAATGAAACCAGGCTTTCATCCAGAATAAGCGAGTTCGGTATCTCCACCGCGCATGCGCAGGTCATAGGTCGCGAGCGCTAAGCATTCTCGCCGGCTGAGCTGCTGCATGTACACAGACCTGCATTTCATCCTTTTTACTGCTATCCAAATGCACCGTTATTACCTCTTTAATAATTGACTCCAGCATCTTCCCCACCACCGATGTCGGGCTAACTGGTCTGTAATTCCCCGTTTTCTCTCTCGCTCCTTTCTTGAAAAGTGGGATAACACTATTTCTAGAGCCACCTCCCGGAGTACTCTGGGATGCAGTCCATCAGGCCCTGGGGATTTATCAACCTTCAGTTCCATCAGTCTACCCAATACTTTTTCTCGCCTAATTCAAATTTCTTTCAGTTCCTCTATCCCCTTAGATCCTCTGTCCTCTAGGTCGAGACCCTTCCTATAGGGAAACTGCTCTGCAGTTACAATGCAAAAGAAAATCGTCACGATCTCGTTCAGTCACCGAAGCAGAAAGCAATAAAACCTACGAAATCATTGTAGTTTTGAACAAATTAACCATAAATACACTTAATTCATAGTTTTGAACACACTATTTTCTAATCTCGAAGAATCTGGAAAATATGAATGAAGCGCAGGTCTGTATACACACAGCAGCTCAGCCCGCGAGAATGATAGCGCTCGTGACCTATGACCTGCGCATGCGCAGTCGGGATACCAAACTCGCTTATTATAGTTCACCTTCCACTGAACCTTGTAATATAATTGGGTGGTCAGTCCCACTACCTGAAGTAATTGGTCTAATTATGTTGATTGCACCTCATCAAAAATGCATCTTGAAAAGAATAACCCACACCAATAAATAAAGCAATTAACAAGTTTTGCTAATTATCCAAAGCAGTTATGTAGTTATGCGTGCAAAATTTATCCCCAGATATGAGCTTTAACGTACAAGCATATTTTTTCAGAATACTAATTGTTTGAATGCTATTTTTAAAATGCAAAGAGCAAGACAAGGAGAATATAGAGCACAGACAAAAACCCTCTTTAGGTTATGGTTTGAAGAGATAAGATATTTTTCTCCTGTGGCAAGTTAATGCGATGTGGGATGGACTGCCTGAAATTTGGGGTGGGGTGAGGGGGTTGGAAATTCAAAAGCAACTTTCAAATGGAAATTAGATAAAGAGGAGACAATTTCAGAGTTTGGGACAGGGATTAATTGGTTAGCTCTTTCAAAGAGCCACACAAGCACGATCTCCTCTGTGCTCTAAAAGACTGAATCCAAACTTCTATAAAATTGATCTTATTTTTAAAAAGGCAGCTACTAATTAGCTGCTTTGTTGTGTTTAGCACCACATTTTGATCATTGTCAGAAGACAATAGAGTTCTTACACTGGTGCTCTAGTATACTAATATACTATAAATCATTCATTATTATTTGCCAGTGCTACATTTACCATTCTTGGAAGGAGACGGAGGGCTAGAGAGCAGAGGGGAAAGAGTGGGGAATTTGGAAGATAGAGAGAAGGGTGGGGAGGAGAGGAAGTTTACAATGCACCCCCTGCAAAGATAAGACACTGAAGTGCCAAGGCTCGTCAAGTTACTGCTTCACAGCTTGAGCATCCTGAGTTAAATCCTGACCTCCAGTACTTTGTGTGAAGTTTGCATGTTTTCCCTGTGACAATGTGGGTTTCCTCTCTTGGATAATGTAAAAAATATTGTGGTTTGGCTGGTGGCATTGATGGGAATGTGGGGAGGAGATTCCTCTGCACTGGCATAGACTTGATGGCCCAAATGTCTTCTATATTGTTTGAAATTTGGAAGAGAATTGTGAGATGACGTAAAAGCATTTGATGATTTTAATGGATCGTGATGTTTTCGAACGATTTTGTGCTTGGTAACACACGTGTTGAATTGGGGTGTTAAGACCCAAGGGTAAAATGATTGCAGTCGGAGATCTGCACCAATATTTAATGGCCACTACCTGGAATCCTGGAATGAAAATGAAACCATTTCCAATATCAGACTGATTCCATATAGCAAAACATTCTGTTCTTGTGTTTATGTTTTCCTGTTGGAATCTGCATCCTTTATTTATGATCCTGTGTTTATTCCGTTGTGATTACAAAAGTATAACCTTGCCAAGAATGAATATAATTGCTCTGTGGTGCTATTTTGCAAACTTAGTGGCATTTGTTATGAATTCTTATTTGCATTCATTAAGAATCCTTCTGGATCATTGGTGCACAAGTCACTGCAATGAACCTGTTGGAAAGTTGGTAGCTGTTGATGATATATTAAGGATCCAAAATTCTGCAAGTACCGACACGTGCAATATTCATTATTTTAAAATACAGCCAGTCAATGTACAATTAAATAGAAAGATGCAGAAATACATCCTGTTAAATGTACATTGAACTTGGCTTCATAAATTAGTTTTCATTAAACCTCATAAGATCTCAATGTGCAATTGTCACTATGTTGTGTTTTTGGTTCAAAAAGCAACAGTCCAATTTGTAGGAGGGGAGTGCAAAGACTGAGGAGGGGGATGGAGAGTGGGTAGGGGAAGGCGGAATGGGGCCATGGGGGAGGAGAGGAGATGCACATTGCACATCCTATAATATTAAATCACTGGAAAAGATGTTCATTAAGATGATTCATCGAACTGTAAATCCAACTGGTATTCTGTCTACAATTTCACTTTGCGATGAGGGAAGTTAAAAGAGATTTAGGAATGTGTACTGCAGAAGAAGACAATTCAGTCCATTGTTGATAATAAGCAATTGTGAAAAATCTCGGCATAAGTCAACACCATGGCAACAGAGGAGGGAGATGGGCTATTTTCTATTAAATATTGTTCAATATAAATTGCATTGCAGAACCCATGGTTTGGATTTATTGGCTAGATTTCCATTATGTGTTTTTATAGTTATTTCCAGTCTAAGTGTCATACTGTAGAAATAAGGAACTGCAGATGTTGGTTTACAAAAAAAGACAAAATGCTGCAGTAACTCAGCAGGGCAGGGAGCATTCCTGGAGAACATGGATAGGCTAAAGAAGGGCACGACTCCAAAACTTCACCTATCCATGTTCTCCGGGGCTACTGCCTGACTTGTTGAGTTATCCCAGCATTCATGTCTTTTTTTAAGCATCAAATTGTTGGCTGTACACCTGACCTGTGGAATCACATTAGCTGCTTTATAATGGAAGGAGATACAAGGAACTGCAGATGCTGGTTTACAAATGACAAAGTGCTGGAGTAACTCAATAGGTCAGATACTATCTGATCCGCTGAGTTACCCCAGCACTCTGCTTTTTTAGCTGTTTTCTAGTGTTCTAATGAACAATATTATTCTTGAGTTTTGAGCAAGTTTTCAATCACGTTTACACACACTTCCTAGATTCTTTGTGGGATTATGAAACAGTATTTAATTCAAAGTCATAACCATTAACAAGCAAATGAGGCTATGGGGAAAAATACCCACAACCTATTAATTTACTGCTACAAAGGAATCCAAACCAGTGTCTCCTGTGATCAAAACTGTTGTGAAAAGAATCAATGGAAGAAAATGAGGTACAACATCAATATCCTTCAGTCGCAATGCCTCATCGATCTTGGTGTTTTAAAAGTCTCTCTATCTTCAACTCCATGTTAAAGTAGCGGTATGGGAGACTAGTTAGTGAAAATAGTGGACCTTACACCATCACAGTTTTCTCTTCTCTACTTTTGTCAAGGGACGAATGTTGCTGAGATCATTCTTTAAGTTACTACATTGGTCCTTTGAGTTTTGCAGAAGACATATAACATATAACATATAACAACTACAGCATGAAACAGGCCTGTCCGGCCCTACCAGTCCACGCCGACCATTCTCCCTGACCTAGTCTCATCTACCTGCACTCAGACCATAACCCTCCAATCCTCTCCTATCCATATACCTATCCAATTTACTCTTAAATAATAAAATCGAGCCAGCCTCCACCACTTCCACCGGAAGCCCATTCCATACAGCCACAACCCTCTGAGTAAAGAAGTTCCCCCTCATGTTACCCCTAAACCTTTGTCCCTCAATTCTGAAGCTATGTCCCCTTGTTGGAATCTTCCCCACTCTCAAAGGGAAAAGCCTACCCACGTCAACTCTGTCCGTCCCTCTCATAATTTTAAAAACCTCTATCAAGTCCCCCCTCAACCTTCTACGCTCCAAAGAATAAAGACCCAACCTGTTCAACCTCTCTCTGTAGCCTAAGTGCTGAAACCCAGGCAACATTCTAGTAAATCTCCTCTGTACCCTCTCCATTTTGTCGACATCCTTCCTATAATTTGGCGACCAGAACTGCACACCATACTCCAGATTCGGCCTCACCAATGCCCTGTACAATTTCAACATTACATCCCAACTTCTATACTCGATGCTCTGATTTATAAAGGCAAGCATACCAAACGCCTTCTTCACCACCCTATCCACATGAGATTCCACCTTCAGGGAACAATGCACAGTTATTCCCAGATCCCTCTGTTCCACTGCATTCCTCAATTCCCTACCATTTACCCTGTACGTCCTATTTTGATTTGTCCTACCAAAATGCAGCACCTCACACTTATCAGCATTAAACTCCATCTGCCATCTTTCAGCCCACCCTTCCAAAAGGCCCAAGTCTCTCTGTAGACTTTGAAAATCTACCTCACTATCAACTACTCCACCTATCTTAGTATCATCTGCATATTTACTAATCCAATTTGCCACACCATCATCCAGATCATTAATGTAAATGACAAACAACAGTGGACCCAACACAGATCCTTGGGGCACTCCACTAGACACTGGCCTCCAACCTGACATACAATTGTCAACCGTTACCCTCTGGTATCTCCCATTCAGCCATTGTTGAATCCATCTTGCAACCTCACTATTAATACCCAACGATTTAACCTTCTTAATCAACCTTCCATGTGGAACCTTGTCAAATGCCTTACTGAAGTCCATATAGACAACATCCACAGCCTTGCCCTTATCAATTTCCCTGGTAACCTCTTCAAAAAATTCAAGAAGATTAGTCAAACATGACCTTCCAGGCACAAATCCATGTTGACTGTTTCTAATCAGGCCTTGATTATCCAAATAATTATATATATTGTCCCTAAGTATCTTTTCCATTAATTTTCCCACCACAGACGTCAAACTAATAGGTCTATAATTGCTAGGTTTACTTTTAGAACCTTTTTTAAACAAAGGCACAACATGCGCAATGCGCCAATCTTCCGGCACCATCCCTGTTTCTAATGACGTTTGAAATATTTCCGTCATAGCCCCTGCTATTTCTGCACTAACTTCCCTCAATGTCCTAGGGAATATCCTATCAGGACCTGGAGACTTATCCACTTTTATATTCTTCAAAAGTGTCCGTACCTCCTCTTCTTTAATCATCCTAATTTCCATCACTACTCTACTTGTTTCGCTTACCTCACATAATTCAATATCCTTCTCCTCGGTAAATACCGAAGAAAAGAAATTGTTTAATATCTCCCCCATTTCTTCCGGCTCAGCACATAGCTGTCCACTCTGACTCTCTAATGGACCAATTTTATCCCTCACTATCCTTTTGCTATTGACATATCTGTAGAACCCCTTGGGGTTTACTTTTACATTACTTGCCAAAGCAGCCTCATATCTTTTTTTCGCTTTTCTAATTTCCTTTTTAAGATTCCTTTTACATTCTTTATATTCCTCAAGAACCTCATTTACTCCCTGCCGCTTATATTTATTGTATATCTCCCTCTTTTTCCGAACCAAGTGTCCAATTTCCCTGGAAAACCACGGCTCTTTCAAATTATTATTCTTTCCTTTCCACCGAACAGGGACATAAAGACTCTGTACTCTCAAAATTTCACCTTTAAATATCCTCCATTTCTCTATTATATCCTTTTCATAAAACAACAATTTCCATTTCACTCCTTTTAAATCCTTTCTCATCTCCTCAAAATTAGCCTTTCTCCAATCCAAAATCTCAACCCTTGGTCCAGATTTGACCTTCTCCATAATGATATTGAAACTAATGGCATTATGATCACTAGACCCAAAGTGCTCCTCAACACATACCTCCGTCATGTAATGGCTGTTTTAATGGTTATAGTGTCATACAGCTCTGAAACAGACCTGTCAACTCACCGAATGCATTAACTGGCAAAACAACTAATCCCATTTTATTTTCCACATGTTGCAATCAACTTCCAACAGATCCTATTGCTCACCTACAGCATAAGGTAATTTACAGCCAATTAAGGCACCAGCTGCTACATCTCTGAGAAGTGGGGTGAAACCCTGCACCCAGGAAAACCAGGTGGTCACACTGAGCACATACAAATTCCACAAAAACAGCACCGGTGGTCAGTATACAGCTTAAGTCACTAGCTGAGAGGTGGCAGCTGTACAACTGTTCTGATTTGGACTCAGGGCATCGAGAGTGACATTTCAAATCCTATTTAGGGAATTTCAATGCAGCTTGTTAAATAAACCTGGAAGTGGAATTAGTAAATGAAGCTGTGGGTATAAGAAACTGCAGATGCTAGTTTACAAATAAAGACCCAAAGTGCCAGAGTAACTCAGCGGGTTAGGCAGCATCTCTGTAGAGCATGGCTAGGTGCCATTTTTGGGTCAGGATGTTTCGGGTCTGAAGAAGGATCCTGATCCAAAACATCACCTATCCATGCTCTGCAGAAATGCTGCTTGACCTGCTGAGTTCCTCCAGCACTTTGTGTCTGTTTTTAGTAAATGAAGCTACTGGTTATTGTAAAATATATCTGTGGTTTATATTCAAAGCTAGTCTGCCGTACCTACTTACTGTGGCTGAAATGAACTCCATACCCGCTAAGTGTTTGTCAACTCTTCATGGTCTCCTGAAATGGTTTAGCAAGTTGCTAAGATCAAATATTTAGGAATGTGGAGTAAATGCTGGTTTTACGTGCAATCCTGCAAATGAAATAGAAAAAAAAGAGTTAAAGTAAGCTTGTTCCACCTTATAAGATCATTAGTCTCCAGTTCAACCTTCTGACCTGACCCATCAATCCCTTATTTTTTTTATATCTATAAGTCCATCTCCACCTCCCTGACTAGTCACAACATGGCTATAGGAGAGAAACTTCCAAAGATTCATCACCTTCTGATGAAATTTCTTTCAATCTCAATTACCCTTTATCCCAAGACAATACTTCCAGGATTCACCACCATAGTCACCCCTCAGCATTTACCTTGTCAAATCCCATCAGGATCCTAAGCATTTCAATATGATTATCTTTTTCTTTTAAACACTCAGATTCAATCTGCTTAATCTTTCCTCGTTAGATAATCCTTCCACTAAGGAATCAACTGCCTGTACGGAAATATCCTTCCCTAAATAAGGAGACAATTTCAAAGATCTGGAATTCTATTCTGTAAGGACATCAAAGTTGGATATGGTGCTCTCTTGATCAATGATCTATATAAGCATTTCCTAGAATTGTTAACTGGCTTGCAGGAAGCATTTTTTATTATTAGGGGTCTTTTCAAATTTCTGATGTGACTGGTCTGAACACTGAATAGAAATCAAAAACAGGATTTCCAACCACTAGATATTACAACTTTTCAGCTTGATGGAGACATTTGAAACCAGAGGGCACAGCTTTAAAGGTGAAGTGGAAGGTTAGAGATCAGAGGGGAGAAAATGTTACAGGATAGTTAAAATCTGAAACAATGCCTGAGGTGGTGGTGGAGGCAGGTACTCTCACAACATTTAAACTATCTGGACAGTCACCCAAAATCACCAAGGCTTAGAAGGTTACAGAGCAAGTGGTAGTGTTTAGTACAGATGGGTACCTAATGATCAGCATGGGTATGGTGGGCTAGAGGCATGTTTCTGTGTTCATGTTTCTGTATGATTCTATGGCTTCATGTGGCTGGCTCAGCACTGTTGCAATGAGGTCAGTTAGCCCATTAAGTCACAAGATGTACAACCAACTATCATTTGTAACAGAAAATTCACCAGATTAAGATGATTTTCCTCTTCCTCTTTTCCCAGGGTGAATGCTCCCAGAAGTGTTACAACATATTTGTACTGGAGACGATCTGCGTGGCCTGGTTTTCATTCGAGTTCCTGCTGCGGTTTATCCAAGCACAAAGCAAGTGTGCGTTTCTGAGAACTCCTCTGAATATCATTGACATAATGGCCATTTTGCCTTATTACATCAGCCTGATCATTGATGCCTTTTCTGTTGAGGGGAAGCCAAGTAGTTCAGGAAGCCTGGAGTTGGAGAAGATAGGCCTGATCCTCCGGATGTTGCGTGCCTTGAGGATCTTGTACGTGATGAGGTTGGTGCGTCATTCTCTGGGGTTACAGACGCTGGGCCTCACAATCCAACGGTGCACACGGGAATTTGGCCTCCTCCTGCTCTTCCTCTGCGTCGCTATGGCACTTTACTCACCCCTAGTCTTTTTAGCGGAGAGGGAGCTGGGTGCCAAGCACGAGTTTGCGAGCATCCCAAGCAGCTACTGGTGGGCAGTGATCTCGATGACCACGGTGGGTTACGGAGACATGGTCCCTCGCAGTATACCTGGGCAGGTGGTCGCTCTGAGCAGTATCCTGAGTGGCATTCTCCTCATGGCCTTTCCGGTCACCTCCATCTTTCACACCTTCTCCCGTTCCTACCTGGAGTTAAAAGATCAGCAGCAGCGCATTTCGAACAACAAGGCCCAGCTCAAAGGACGTGACAAGTCCCTAAACAGTGATAGCTCTCAGGAAACTGACATCTCCTTCCCAATGAACTATGGTAAAGCGGGAGAGTTATCGCACAAGAACCTGCAGACTGAAGAGCATTAAATCAGAGACCTTCATCTCCGTCCAGACTGGGAAATGACCAGCGTCTTCACACAAAGTTGTTGAAACCAATGTTTATCTTATCATATCTATATTTGGGATTGACTTGTTAACATGGTTACGGCTGATCGCCAACTTAAAAAAACAAGGAAAAGAGAGCAGGCAAACCTCTTGCAGTCTATAATGTTTCATACTGCATATGTAGTGAGAAAATCATTTGGCATCTTAATTTTGTACAATGTCAAGTGGAAAATCAAAGTATGCGCAAGTACTTGGCAGTGAAAGTTTCTTGCATAGACTGTGATAGTGCTGGCATGTTCTGATATTCTACTTAAAATTGGTGCATTCCTTAACTGATTTAGTTAATCAGGACCTCTACCATTTGAATTTATGATATTAAAATGTTCTTGCTAATTATGACAGCCTCTGACTTCTCATCTGATAAGTTACCAAAATACCACTATATTGATGATTTGATGTAAATGCTGAGAATTGTGAAATAATTTTACTTAAAGTTGAATTATCCAGCCTCAGGGTTTCCATTCTCTAAACATTGCACAACATTCCATTTAGGTCAGTTGTTATGCTTTGAGAAAATATTTTGAAAAGTTAAATGAAAGCTGGCAGTTAGGTACTGGATGATGCAACAAAATAGTATGTTACCAATGCAGCTGTGAGAATCGAGCAGTGCTATCAATGTGGTGAATTCATGACAATGTGGATCTTCGGATCATTGGTGATTGGAACACCACAAATCACTAGGAACTGTTTTGTTTCTAGTTTAGTTTATTGTCACGTGTACCGAGGTACAGTGAAAAGCTTTTTTTGTTGCGTGCTATCCAATCGGTGGAAAGACTGGGTAAGATTACAATGAAGCTACCCACAGTACACAGATACAGGATAAAGGGAATAATGTTTAGTGCAGGATAAAGTCCCGTAAAGTCTGATTAAAGATATTCCAAAGGTCTCCAATGAAGTCCAAGGTTCTCCACTGAGACCCAATTAGCACAGAAGAGTAGGTTATTATGTCCTTTGAATGGTTGCATTGTTCAGTTGCATTAAAGCTGATTTCTTCTGTAATTCCATTTTCCCAGCTATGTTCAACAACTTTCATCACTGCTACAATACAAATAAATACAAATTGATCAATGAGCACCAATGTTAACAAATCTAAAACGAATAGCTTCCCGATTTCACTCCTAAATAACAGTCTAATGTTAAATTACACTCTTATTCCAGAATCTACCATTAGTCAGAATAGTTTCAATATCTACACTCTTGAATGCAATTAACATTTCAGACACCACAATTTCATCACTTCTCAGTATTCAAATCTCAAAGGAATAAATGCAAATTTATGCAATGCAATTCTAAGATTCAGTGCTGAAAATTAAACAACACTCCAGATTGCTGCCTGACTGTAACTCTGTATAAATCAACTTTTGCTTCCTCAATTATGTATTTTACCCGCCTTTTAGATAATCAACCTTGTTGATTTACTCTTTATGCTGGTGATGTGAATATATAGGCACCTTATTCCATTGCTAACCTTCATCTACTTCTCTCTCACCATCAAGGAGTTATTCCAGTGCCGCACATTGATCTCCATCTGCGTAGTGCTGTCCACTTGCACTCTGGCAAAGTCCCTTCTATAACATCTCCCCCGATTAGTACAATGCTGTTAAACACAACTCATATAAAATTAATTTTCCTCATACATTATTAATAAAGATGAAAAGTGAAGACAGCAGTAGAGATTCCTTAAGGTATGTTATTTGTCACCTTGTGCCAAATATGGAACAAATCCTTCCTTCAGTTTGCTTTATCTTGCTCTGTCCGCTCTTATTTTTGTTTGTGGTACAAATGAATGCGCTGGATCAATATTTTGTTTATTTCCATTCTTTTTAGCCTTTCCATTCCTGCTTCACGCAACTGGTTTGCTGCGAGTCCCTGGAAACTCTAAGAATCTGGCATTGTTTTCCAGTTACCTCTGAGATTTGGATTTAAGTGCAGCCCACATAAATAGCTGCACTTAAATAGTCTCCTGCAGAATAAAAGTCTCCTGGCTTCTATTTAATAAGATAAAGTTTGGTTCAGTTTCCCAGTGCCAATGCTTTCATAAGCGAACAACATTGCTAATTTAGGTAAAAGAAAATGGGTCAGGAATTTATTACATTATTAAAGTTTAATTCAAATAAACTTTGTAGATATTTATGCTTATCTAACATTTTGTAGTTGAAATAATAATTTATGCTTTAGCAGTTTGAAAAAGCCTATAAAGTTGTGATTATAACAGCTCTTAAATAGTGCCAGTTTTCAACCAGGAAGTTTGTACAGAGAATCGAGTCTCTTCTGGCTAGCTTCTAAGCTTGGAACAATTTGAAAATTAATTGTAAATCTGAATGAGCAGACTATTGCTCAAAACTAGTTGTGGTGAAACAATGGTTAGGCTCTTTTTATCTTCTATTTTGTGTTGCTGTATCATGAGAAATCAAGTCATATGGCATGGGAAAACGTCCTTCCACCCACTAAATGTGTGCCAGCCATCAAGTACCCATGAACACAAATCCCATTTTAATCTCTGCCTAGATTCTGCCACTGACCTGCATACTAAGGACCATTAAAAGTAGGCAATTAACCTACAAGCCTGCACATGTTTGTGATACAGAAGGAAACATGCCATCATATTTGACATATACATTGTGGGCCGAAGGGACTGTTCCTGTGTTGTACGGTCCTATCTATGAAACTAGAACACATGAATGAAACCCACATGGTCAACAGACGACACAGATATTCCACGCAGAGAGATAACAGGATTAAACTTGGGTGAACATGGCAATGTGGCAGTTCAACTTGTCATTCCCTTACCTTTAAAAAAAAAAAAAGTGGTAACGCCACTAGGCATTGGAGCATGCCTTTGTGATTTGAAGTCTTGATGGTAAGGCTGGGAAGGTTAGTTCTTGTTCTTCGTGAGGATGCCCACAGACTGGCACATCAGTGGGGGTGGGTGGGGGTGGTGGAGGCAGAGGGAGGGGGGAGTGGAGGCAGAGGGGAGAGAGGGGAGTGAAGGAGAGAGAGGGGATGGGAGGAGGGGAGAGAGGGGAGAGAGAGGGGAGGGGAGGGGAGAGAGGGGAGCTCTAGAAGCTACTGCCACTCAGCAACAGTGCGTGAACAGGATTTGTTGCAAGGTGTGAGTTAGAGTGAACTCAAATTTACAGAGCATGGGAGGGTATTACCAAGACAATGCTGCAATGTTTGCTATTGATATTGATGACATGCACCAAGATACTTTGTGTGCTTTCTAGGCATTTCATGCCATATATGAGTACAACAGATAGAGAAACAGTGCAGAATATAGCATTACATGTACGTGACCTGGAGTTTATACCACTGGAACTGATTTAAAAACAATGCTCGGTTGTAATAAATACACATCCTGCACCCTTGTGTGGAAAACAAATGAGGGAACACAAGACATTTTTATCAAATAGGACACCCAAATCAGCCAGGAATCTTATTATTAATTGATAACAAAAATTAATAATTGAATTGGGCAGAGTCAATATGGATTTATTAAAGGAAAATTATGTTTGACAAATTAGCTGGAATTTGTTTTTATTACAACCAGCAGAATAGAAAAGGGGAAAATAAATGGTGTGTGGATTTGGACTTTAAGAAGGGTTTCACTAAGATACCACTCAAAAGATGATAAAGCAACATTGTGGTGCAAATTACATTATTGTGGATATTGTGCTCCCAACAATGGAATATTGTTAATGGATTAAAATAGTGTGGGAGTAAATGGATAATGTTCTGTTTGGGGGTGGTGTGGCATTCTCCAGCTGTTCAAGAACCTTGATTTGGAATAAGTATAATATATCCAAGTTTGCTCTTGGGGCAAAGGTAGGTGGCAATGTAGGGTGCAGGGAGGAGGCAGAGGGACTTGAGGGAATTCAGACAGGTTACATGAATGGACAAAGACATCAAGCCTTTGGGGTTTATCCATCTCAATGGTCTCCAAGTGCCCAAACAGCTACTCTTTCTTAATCTCAAACTGCCCTTGCATATTTGTATTCTCCACACTGATCTCAATCTCCCCCATGTCCTTGATGAAAACAGATACAAAGTACTCATGTAGTATCTTGCCTACATCCCTCTACTGCAAGCAGAAACTATCTCCTTTATGAACGGTCCTACCATCTATCTTGTTACGCTCTTGTATTTAATGTAGGTATAAAAAGCCTTGTGATTTTCTTTAATCCTACTTGCCAAAGCCATTTTGTGCCTCCTTTTGACTCATCTAATTGCCCACTTGAGTTATTTTCTCCTTGCTTTATATTCCCCAAAGGCTCTGTCTGATTTAATCTTATTAAACCATGCATGCGTGTACTTTTACTTCTTTATCAAATTTTAAACTTCTTTGGTCATCCAAGGTTTCTTGAATATGCCATCCTTTTATCTCATCCTTACAGAAACATTTTGTTCCTGAACTTCAATCAACAGGCCTTTAAATTACTCCAGCAGGTCAGATGTGGACACCCAATTGCAACTGCTACCTAACAGTGTACCCTCCTAACCTAACCTAACCTCCTGCCGAATAACATTGTAATTTGCCTTACTCCAGTTTGGTACCTTCCTGCAAGGTCCTTGTTCTCGTTAAAGAGGATCCTTGTGAGACCATATTTGGAATAGTGTGTGCAGTCTGGTGTCCCAAAGGAGGGGGTGCTCTCTGGATTGAGTCCCAAAGTGGTGCATTTGCTGCATGAGGAAAACTTCAGTTGGCGGAGAAGCAATCTCATTAAATGGTAAAAAAATTCTTAAGGGAGTTGAGAGGTAGATGTGGAGTTGATATTTCCCCTGTCTGAGTCCACATTGTCAAAATAAAGGAACAACCATACAGGACAGAAATGTCTTCACCCAGGGTGCGGTGAATCTTTGGAAATCACTATCTGAGATGGCTGTGATAATTTAGTCATTGAATATATTCAAAGACAGATCAATAGATGATATTGTGGTTCATGATTAGTGCAGGAAAGTAGTGCTGACCAGAAAGATCAGCTGTTATCTTATTGAATGGCAGATCAGGCACAAAGGGATGAATGTCTGCACCTGCTACTAATTTCTATGTCCTCAAGTTCATTCATAAGTGACATTAAATCAAGACATCAGTTGCTTATTGAGAGTGTGTTAGACCATTTCATGATAAGGGCGGGGTTCTCGTCTAGTGCAGGGTAATATCTTCCTCTATTCAACACTTCAAAGTAGAATAGCTAGTCATTATTTACTGTTTGAGGGTGCCTGCCATCTGCACGATTTCTTTGTTTCCTAGTACCCTTGACTACCCTTCAAATGTGTAAATCCAGGAGAGCACTGAAATAGTTGAGTCCAGTGTTAACATGCAGGATGAGATATTCTGAGGTTGTAAATGATGCTTTGTATTTTGCAAAATGTTTTTTATTGAAACAATAATCATCCACAGTGTGCAATTATATTGCTGCACCACTTTAAAATCACTTCAGTGATCTTAGAAGGCTTATTTTATCTTAATTCTCGCAATGTGTCATGAGGTCAGGTATTATCAAGGGACATAGATTTAGTGCAGAAATTGCATTTTCAGTGACACAGAGCAAGCCAAAGAATTTGCAGATATTAGAAAATCCGAATTTACAGAAAATGCTAGAAATGCAAAAGAGGTCAATTGTCATCGACGCTGCTAACCTGCTGAGCGTTTCCAGTATTTTCTGCATGCAGTTAATTAATTCCCTTCACTCTTTAATCATTGGCTTATTGTTCATTATTTACTGTTACAATAAGGATTATCCCATTATCTTAATGATTAACTAAAGGATTATTATGCAACAGATGCAAGACTTTAGTCTCATTAATAAATCTGCAGTCAATGAACAATGCTACACTGCTGGAGTTTTGAGCAATAGTTTCTACATTGTTTATTGTGGATGTCATTTCAGTCAAGCTTCATAAAGATTTCTGTAAATATTTTGAAAGCCATACAAAATCAGTGTACAGGTTTTATAATAGAGAGGAGATAAACTTGCAATATTTAGTTCTCATTTATATGATTTATCAGAGCCATCCATGGATTCATTTCCAAAATATTCTATCTTATTGTATGAAAGACAAAACTATGACTTTTATCACTCGTGTGTTTGTACCACATTATATTGTTACTACTATTAGATTTTATGTTAAATATGTTAAAATAAAAACTAAACATAAAATAAAAACATATTTATGACAATGAAAGAATCTTACTATAAAATATCCATACCCGAAATAGCCAAAGCAACCCGATGATAAGATATTTTTAATTAAGAAAATCTTTGGAACCAGAGCTTATCATTTCTAACCACCTCTAACCATAATCTCTTCCCAACACTTGGTTATTTCTTGAGTAGAATATACCAGACTGCTCCAGTGACCTTTGCTTCTTCCCAAATGTGACCTTTTGTTCTTTTAAAGATTTTTTTTAGATTTAGAGATACAGCGCGGAAACAGGCCCTTCGGCCCACCGAGTCGGCACCGCCCAGCGATCCCCGCACACTAACACTATCCTACACACACACTAGGGACAATTTTTACATTTTACCCAGACAATTAACCTACATACCTGTATGTCTTTGGAGTGTGGGAGGAAACCGAAGATCTCGGAGAAAACCGACGCAGGTCACGGGGAGAACGTACAAACTCCGTACAGTACAGCACCCATAGTCAGGATCGAACCTGAGTCTCAGGCGCTGCATTCGCTGTAAGGCAGCAACACTACCGCTGTGCCACTGTAGTTTTGCTCAGTTGATTGTCAGAGATTCCTCAGTTTTGAAGGGTGTTCCCCACTAGCTCAAACAAAGCCACTTAAAGCCTTTTCTCCAAATAATCTTTTCCTTTTTTCCCGCAACATAAATATTGATAGCAACACTTTCCACTTCCCCCGCTGAGATTAATCTTGCTACAGTATTGAGTCATGGAATTATAGATACTAAATAACTACATAACAATTTTAACTACACCTTAAACATAAATTACTCACTGGGCTGCAAAGTATTTTGCCCCTTCCCAAGATAATGAAAGATGCCATGCAAATATAAATTTATTCCTTTTAGGTTTCCTTTCCTTCATTACTGTAGTGCCACAAAAACTCCTACACTAAACTAAGAATATATAGTACAAGTAACATGGTAAAATGTATCAAGACACTTCAGAGATGGGTTATTAAACAAGCATATGAGGAGATATTAAACCAGAATGCATGGACAGCTAGCAGGTGATTCTGTAGCTGCCATATACTCATCAATGCATTAAGAATTACTGCACCTGCTGATTACATGGCATGCACTAGTGCACCTTGAACTCAGCACTGATGTTAGGGAGATTCCTTAAGATGCTGGCTTCAAATGAAGGTGCTGGATACACTTCGTATATGCATCCCACCTCTCCCCAGCTATACATCAGCCTTGCTGTAATCCGTGCTGCAATCTCGAATAGACACAAAATGCTGGAGTAACTCAGCGGGAGTTCTGAAGAAGGATCTCGACCCGAAACGTCGCCCATTCCTTCTCTCCAGAGATGCTGCCTGTCCCGCTGTGTTACTACTTTATTTTATGTCCATCTTTGGCTTAAACCAGCATCTGCAGTTGCTTCCTACACATTTCGCCTGCAATCTGGAAGGATCTGAATGAGATCTGTCATTTAAAATGCAAATAGTTTTCTATTTTAAGTTTTGTTTTACTTAAATATTAAAAATATATAAGCTCTCTGTCTAAACTAATGATCAATTTTGAAATTATGTAAATATCCCTAGAAGTTTCTCAAGTTCATCGATCATCTGAGACATTTGGATGCATTGCAAAAACATGTGATATCATGAGCTCTCGGAGTGTCTTCAGGACGGTTTAGGGGTCGGGTCTAATTCTGATCTGCTTAGGGTCTAATGGCCATTTGTAGATCGCTCTGCTTCACCAAATGGCTGTAGCAAAGAGGACAGCTGGAAGTAAGGCAGTCACAGAAGTACAAACAAGGAACTGCAGATGCTAGTTTATTTTTAAAAACAAGACAAAGTGCTGGAGTAATTTAGTAGGTCAGGCAGCATCTCTGGAGAACAGGTGACGTTTCAGGCCAGGGCCCTTCTCTGGTCTGAAGACGGGTCCCAACCAGAAACATCAACTATTCATGTTCTCCAGAGATACTGCCTGACTCGCTGTCTTTGTTTCTTTGTTATCAGAAGTAAGGGGCTGAGTTGAGCACTAACAGCAGAGAGGACCAAATCCCTTGTCCAACAGGTGGACTATAGGGAGCGCTGTAAAGCAGAGGAGAGAGACAGAAGGAAAAACACAGTAAATTTGGATGTTAGGGGATATCAAGGGATATGGGGAATAGTCCAGGAAAGTGATACGGAAGGGAAATGATCTTATTGAATGATGAAACAAGAAACAGAAGCAGGAAAAGGCCCTCATAACTCGATATCGCCAAAGCCTTCACAAGGCCCTCATTCAATGAGATCAATTCCCTTCAGGGAATCTCAGCTGGAATACAATCATCATGCTCCTGCTGGCTTCCACCATCCACAGTCTCTGTTAGTGGACAATGTACAGTTTGTATCAACCCAAAGAAAAGGTCATATTGTAACTCCCAACTTACACAATGGGCAACTTACGTAAACTTGCACTTGCGTAAACAATTCTGTACTCAGCCGCGAATGCAATCAAGGCTGTTTATAATTTCCACAACACCATCACTCAAATTTACATCAGAAACCAGCCAGCAATGGCAGTGGTGTTTAACCAGAAGTCTGCGCACAGCAAAATATGCCCCAACAACTAGACAGAATTCTAGCCAGTCGTGGAAGTGGTGCTTACCCAGAAGGCCACGCGGCGCAGAAAGTGCCCTGGTCACTGCTGAGGCAGTTAATACTCTCCGATTCCTTTTGGGCAGAGGATGGGGTATGTAAAATCCGACTTACATGATGATTTATGGAACGTAACCCTTATGTAAGTCGGGGAGTGCCTGTATTTATTTATGCTATTCCCATCATCAAATGGGTAGTTGATTCTTGGTGCCTTGCACCATACATCAAGAAGGTGGATTAACTGGCTACCGTAAATTGCTCCATATGAATGAGTGGTTGAATCTGAGAGAGTTGATGAGAATGTGGGACGAATAAAATTAGATCAGTGGAAATGGACACTTGATTGCTGATGCAAACCTGGCATGCAGGAGGGCCAGTTTCCATGCTTTATAACACTCTAATTCTAATATTACTAATATATTGGGGGATGCCAATTCCACAGTGATTATACAATTCAAGGCTCACCAGCCATGAATCATATCAGTAACAATTATTGGACTTTATCTTGCACTATACGTTATCCCCTTTACCCTGTATTAGTACATTGTGAATAAAGACACAACGTGCTGGAGTCACTCAGCGCCTCAGACAGCATATCTGTGGTGAAAGGATGGATGACGTTTCAGGTCAGAACCCTTCTTCAGACTGAAAGTAGTGGGGGGGGAGGGAAACGAGGCAGGCCAGAACAGATCAGGACCAGCCACAGATAACTAAGGCTGTGGGCAGCTTGGTTGTAATCATGTATATCATATCATATCATATATATACAGCCGGAAACAGGCCTTTTCGGCCCTCCAAGTCCGTGCCGCCCAGCGATCCCCGTACATTAACACTATCCTACACCCACTAGGGACAATTTTTTTTGACATTTACCCAGCCAATTAACCTACATACCTGTACGTCTTTGGAGTGTGGGAGGAAACCGAAGATCTCGGAGAAAACCCACGCAGGTCACGGGGAGAACGTACAAACTCCTTACAGTGCAGCACCCGTAGTCAGGATCGAACCTGAGTCTCCGGCGCTGCATTCGCTGTAAAGCAGCAATTCTACCGCTGCGCTACCGTGCAGTCTTTCTGCTGACTGGATAGCACACAGCAAAATGCTTCTCACTGTACCTCGGTACACGTGACAATAACCTGAACTAATCTAACAATACAGCAGCTGAGTAATTACTTAAAAATCTAGCCAAAGCTTACAGGTAATAGATTTCACTTCCTTGCATGTTGTGTACCATTTTCATGACATTATAAATAATGAAATGCCACACAGACTTGTAGTTGTTTGGTATCCAGTTGATCACCTGCTTCCAACCATCATTTTAATAAACAGCATTCGGCCCATCAAGTCTACTTTGCCATTCAATCATGCCTGATCTATCTTCCCCTCCTAATCCCATTTTCCTGCCTTTTCCCCATAATCTCTGACACCCGTACTAATCAACCTGGAGCTTTCAAAGGGCTTGATAGAGCTCACACCTTGCACGACCATGAGTTTGATTGGAAATATTTCAATTCAGCCTCTGGTATCTTGATGTATATTTGATACAAAATTTGCTAAGCTTTCTGCACCTAGAGAGTTATTCTTACCCAGATTATTCATATATTACATTAATTAACATATATGGAAGAATAATTTAAATTGAACAATAAGCAAATTTCAAATGGCATCATATCAAAATGTCTACAAATAATTGTTTTAAAACTTCAGTTGCATGTGGAATAATTACTTCTCAAAAGGCAATGCAAAAGATCTTGTTATGAGATTATTGCGAATGAAGCATCAACATAGCATAAGCAAGTGCCACCTTTACCAAATTCTTTGCAGAAACTGAATTTATCTGCATGAAATCCTACATAAAATATGTCATATTGCTTTAATAAAAAGTGCAACTATATTTAATTTATCCCTAGTTATCATGGTGATAGGCAGTCATTTTAAGAGGTGTCTCATGAATATATACAGCGGAACAGGTAACAGAGGAAATCATGAAACTAATTATTCTTTAGTTTTCACTGATGCGTGAACAGTAAATCAAAGAATATGCTCTTACCAGCCTCTGATGTTTTCTGGTTACTGACTTTCTTTTCTTTTCTGCTTGTTGCTCTTCTATTCGCTCCCCTTTGTTCACTCTTCTGTGCACTTTTCAACCTTTTTCTTCCAGAATGAATATATTGGATGCCATGTCAATGGTGAGACAGGAAATTGGCTACTAGGAGACACAGGTTGCCATTGGCAAACAGGCCTTCCCAGAGAATATACATCCGACAGTGTTAATTTTCGCCAAATTATTTGTGTTCCCTCACTTTCCATTATAACATTGTTTTGTTCCACAATTCCAACCACTGACCTCATCTCTCTAAAGTATTCGCTCAACCCACACAACCTTCTGCAATTGCAGCTTAGCATCACCACTTATTTCATCTTCAACTCGTCATCCACTCGAAGGTAGACACAAAATGCTGGAGTAACTCAGCAGGACAGGCAGCATTTCTGGAGAGAAGGAATGGGTAACGTTTTGGATTGAGACCAGACATAATTCACCCTCCTGTCTTCCAACTGCACTCCACACTATGTGGGGAAAAGGCCACAGAATCTCTTTCTTCCTCACCTTTTTTTGCCTCCACACCTTTCCATTTTCCTCCTTTCCCTCATCCATTATTATCATCCTCAACCACCTCTCTTAGCCCAAATCAAATCTCAATGGGGAACTGCCTGCTCAGCTAATTCTCTGAGTCCTGATGTATCTTGCAAGTGTATGTGACTGGCATTGATTGTTTCAAACAGGTGGGGAAGATCAGTTGACATGAAAATACAATTGGCACTTTTATATTAAATGATAAATGCATCATTATTCCCAAACTCCTTTCTTTTGCCTTACACTTCCACTTTGGCCATTTCCTCCCCCTCTTCATCTCTCAGTTTACAACCATTTCTCCTGCACCTTTTTCCTTGGAGTCATAGAGAGTCAGTCATAAAGGCTCACGTTGACCATCAAACACACGTGTTTATATTAATCCTATGTTAACCAATTTTACTCTCCCCCACATTCCATTCAGTTCCTCCCAAGTTTCTATCACTCGTCCATACTCTGTGGCAAATTACAATGGTAAATTAACCCACCATACCATACTGGCTTTGTTCTAATGGTGGTAAACTTGAGAGCACTTTTTGATCAGAATATTGCATCATGGCATCAAAGTTCTTATACTTTAATATTTTTTTCCTCCCACTTTGCAATTTTACAGGATGCAAAATTTCCAATTTATTATTTTCCTCAAATCTGCACACTTATAAACTCTCCAAAAAAAATAATTTTTTTTACATGGAAATGGCAGGGCTCTGGGGAGTGTTGTAGAGCAGAGGAATCTAGGTGTATGGGTATATAATTCCTTGAAAGTGGTATCACAGACAGATAGGGTGGTTAAAAAGGCTTTCAGCACATTGGCCTTCATTAGTCAGAGTATTGGGTATAAAAATTGGGATGTTATGTTACAGCGGTACAAAACGTTGACGAGTCCAAATTTGGAGTATTGTGCTTAGTTTTGGTCCACTTGCTATACAAAAGATGACATTCAGCTGGAAGTAGTACAGAGAAGACCTATGAGGATGTTGTCAGGGCCTGCGCTAGAGGGAGAGGTTGGGCAAGCTAGGACTTTATTCCTTGGAGCGCAGGAAGACAAAGGATGATCTTATAGAACTGTATAAGATCTTGAGAGAAATAAACAGAGTTCTTTATCCAGAGTAAGGGAATCGAAAACCAGAGGACACAGGTTTGTGAGAGAGGAGAGATTTAATAAGCACCTAAGAGGCAACATTTTCCACTTATAATGTGGTGGGTATATGGAATGAGCTGCCAGAGGAGGGAGTTGGGGCAGGTACTATACCAATTTTTAAAAGACATTTGGACAGGTACATTGTTAAGAAAGGTTTAGAGACAGATGGGCCAAACTTGGGCAGGTAGGACTGGTGTAGATGGGGCACTTTGGTTGGCAAGGGCAAGTTGGGCCAAAAAGCCTGTTTCCATGCTAAATGACTCTTACTGAAGCTTTTCCAATTTGTCTGCTAGTTTCAAATTTCTTTAAAAGAACTTCAAGGTCAGAGAGTGCTAGAGTCGCAGTATCCCATAAAATAATTCTCTAAATAAAAAGGTGCAATTTATTAAATTAGATGTATTTTGCAAGGTACAGACTTGCTGATCTGGTCAAAAATATCAATGAACAATGTGCAAGCAAAATTTAAATACACAAATCAGCAAAATTCAAAAGGATTTGTTTGGTTGAAGCCTTCAATTTAAAACTAATGAAAGCATCAAAAGAAATAAAAGGTGATCAAATTAGCTCAAAATCTGAAATTTAAAAAAATTGTTTTCTTTACATTTCAATGAATGAAAAACAAAATGACCAAAAATGGTTTTCAGAACACATTGAGTAATAGGAGTCTAATGAGTATTGCCTAATGTACTTTGTGAATAGCAAAAATGTACAGTGTCTTAAAAGCACCTACCATAGCACCACCCACAGGTAGAAGTTTTTAATGAAATGCATCAATCGCATACAGATTTTAAGTACCAAAATGCACCAGTCACATGCAATGTCTGATCAATTGGTATTGGAGTTCTGTTTCATTGGGACAAAACCAATTGGGGAAGGTGTGTGGAAGAGGAGTAAACAAACCAGGGCAGAGAAATAAATGGAGTGATGGAGATGAAAAACATGCGAGACAGAGAAAAGAGGAAGCATAAGGAGTGAGCCAAATCTATCATGTTCCCCTTAACTTAATCATGTGATTGTAATCCAAGTTGAGGGGCAAGAGCAAGATTTAGACTTTAGAGATACAGCGTGGAGACATGCCCTCGGCCCGCCGAGTCCACACCAACCAGCAATCACCCCGTACACTAAAACTATCCTACACACTAGGGACAATTTACGGTTGTTACCAAAGCCAATTAACATACAAACCTGTACGTCTTTGGAGCATGGGAAGAAACTGGCGCACCTGGAGAAAACCCACACGGTCAAAAGGAGAACGTACAAGCTCCATACAGACAGCACCCGTAGTCAGGATCGAACCCGGGTCTCTGGCGCTGTAAGGCAGCAACTATACTGCTGCACCACTGTGGCATCCCAGATAGTACGATGCCAAGAAGGTGGAAAGTTTGATCTTGCAAAATTAATCACGATGTGTAAGGAAGTAATTGTGCAAACTATCAATGCTCGATGGATAATAGCAATTCTGGTGCATGCCCATTGACTTCAGCTCACCTATTATAAGGATTTATTGGATTGCACTTGTTACCATATCCTGCAAAAACTTTGATAATCTAGTTAGTTCACGTCTTTGCTGAATTGGAAGATGTTCCAGACCATTGGACATTCTTTATACCATAACGTACTGTCAATTCACCATTTTGCAAATGTTATTAGCATAATACATTTCTAGTTGAATCAGTTTAAAGGGAGCTGAGCAAATGGAGTGGGAAATGAGGCCCTGATGAGTTAAATTAGGACATAGAAAATGTCACTCGGTGGATCAGATGCCAAATCATCAGTATTTCCAAGTAATTGAATAATGGATTATGATACGTTTTACCATAGATAGACATTATTTCTGCTGGATGGCAAGTTTTGGACTGTGTCAGAATCTAAATTCACTGCCAGGTTTTAGGAGTGAAGAACACATATCCTTGCAGAGAATGCTCAAAGTTTGGTACTCTTCCAGAGTCAATGTTTTTCTCCCCCTTAAAATGACTGGAAATCATTCCCAGGAAGAGAAATAAGACAAGGCAACGTAAATAGCACAATTTTAATAGGCAGTGAGTGGAAAGATTTGCAAGATAGATGGAAAACATGGAGAGTCTTGTGCAAAATCAGTAAAATATGGCAAGATAAACTAGGAAGACTGTTAAAATACATAGAATTTAACAGAATTATGAAGGACAAAAGTAGAAGTTATGTCAATTATCTTTTACATAAAGGTCTTGGCAAAGGTCTTGGAGAGAGTACATGGAATTAATTGAACAGCATCAGGAATGAGGAACTTCAGTCAGTCATACCTAATGAATAAAGAATGTCAAGTTGTTCCCCACAGATCAGAGGTTAAGAGAATTAATAAAGGAGAGCATTTTAAAATAAATGGTAAAACAAGAAAACAAGGAGAAATGTTTACTCTTAGCTTATAATCTACACTTCAAAGTCAGGAAAAGTAGTTGAAGTAGATTCAATTGAAACTTAAAATGATATAGGATAAATGCTTAAATTGTAGTGCTTTTTTTCTGAAGATTGGGACAACAGAAATTGGATCACTCTTTCAAATGCTGTATCCATTGTGGAACAATAATGCCATCCTTTCAGATCCCTAACTAGAATCAACAACATCAATGATCACAAATGGAGGGGGAAACAAACTGATTTAGAATGAAGCAAAGAAACAGGTCACCACAAATGTATATTGGTGTAAAATAACTTTTGAACAGTTGATCAAATGAAACGGATATGTAGCAAAGAAAACCAAAGCTTTTAAAAGATAAACAAGAATGATTTTGGTTCAATTTATTCTGTTAGTTTTAGTTGGAGCATCACTATATCACAGTGCTTAAGTATTTTGATTTTATTTGATGGAAAAACTGGATATAGTTAGTTATTGCTGGAAAATTAAGTAATTTGTTTGGATTGCCCAACTGCAACCCTTATTTGTATTTAAATGTAATTAAATGTAATTAACACCACTGTATTTAAATGAATTGCTATTTACTGCTAACTATTTGATATTTAAAACTGTTGACTACAAGATATTTAAACAAATGTCATAGAAGCACCTTCGTATGTGCTATATTGAATTTGATGCTGATTTAGGTTTCCAGTCACAAGTATACACAAAAAAATAATTTCCATTTCCAACAAGTGAATTGGCTTCAGCTTCAAAGAATATTTTAAGTAGGAAAAAGATACATTGATACAAACAGGAATGTATGTAATTGATGCATTTAACTCAATTGATGAAATCCTTATTTGGCGATTAAAAATCTGGCCTCTAAAGATAAAATAATAGTTTCTGACGATGTAACATTGTCAGTGACAAGTAGCTGTCAATATTCAGATGAAAGTGTGGGTGGAAAACATAACTAATAATTCTTACATAGACCGGAGAAAGATTTAAAAATATGGATCAGGAACTTGAATTTTAGGGATTAATCTACAATTAGGTGGGAGTTGATGTCGACAAGTTGGAGTGGTTAATTTTCAATAAAAGAACAATGACACAAGTGTCTCAAGTCAATTGGAATTTGCGAAGGATAAAGGCAGCTCAGATAATGAAGAAAGCATTGAAGAGAATTTGGCCCTCCCTTGTACGATGAGATTTCAATGGAAAGATCGTGAGCAAGCAACATATATATATATATGTCACCAGATAAAGACATGGTGGACTGTCATTTCTCATGTGAATTCCTATGAAATTACACTTGGTGGGGGCGGGCAAGCTTCTAATTGTTAAATTGACTTCACGGTAAGATGAACCTGCAAGGAGGAAGTTAGGACCAGGTGCATTTAATTAAGTCTTTAATCTATGTTTAATTAATATGGCAAATGAACCCAAATGATCTGTTCATCTTGCTCATTTTAAGGCGGCTTATAATTGTTCTCCAGCATTTCTGACTTGGTTCCCTCAACTTCAGCCTTGTGCATCAAAAAAGTAATGACCATCTCTTCAAGTTTCCACTTTCAAACGACCACTTTACCAAGAAATATCCCAGGCCTTCACAAGCATCCAATATCTATGAGACTGCAATTTTACAGCAGAGGGTGCACTCTTTTTTTGTCTCAATGGGTAGCAACTGAATCGTTTAGTTTAAAAACAGTAAATTAGCTGGCTTGTTAGCCTCTTAATTACATATTGCTTTGGATTTTCTTTTAAGTATTTAAACTCACCTGGGTATTTGTTGAAGCAGAGCTCCCAAGACGTTTATTGTGAAAGAGGTTCAAAAATTCCCCCAAGTACTGGAGGATAGCTAAACTCAAGCAGAACGTTTCTTTTAAGCTTGTTTGACAAATTGATTTGTGGTAACCTGAACATTAAATGAGAAAAGCAAGTATATGCATGCTATTAATTCAAGCATCAGCTGTTCGGAACAGACACTGTGGGCTGCAAGGCCTGTTCCTCTGCTGTGCTGTTCTATGTACAATGTGGAGGAAAAAACACACAGATTGGTGATGGAGCAACTGCCTGTGGAGATTTATGGATCGAGAGCAAATTATATCACACCTTTCTAAAATACTGTTTAAGTTTAACGGAAATGTCAGTATTTAAAAAAAAATAATGTTAGCTTTTGGCCGCTGTTCCAAGTGGAGACTTACAATAGAACTTCATTGTTGGTTCCTGGCAGAATCAGTGATTTTTTTCTTTAAAAATACAAAATTTATTTCATTGGAGGCCCTTTGCATCCACTTCAGTTGGAAAAGATAACTTAGCTTCTAAAACAGGTCACAGTTCCACGGCTCTATTATCCCTTATCCAGTCCCTTCTGACCTACATCCGCGACACCTCACAATTTCTAAAGCCCCATTGCCTCATTTTAACATGAATGTCATTCTTTTTTATTCCTCTATCCTCCACCAGTTCTTTCTTGAGCAAAGACCCAATTAGTTTCCCTTCTGGTAACACTCCACTGCCTGGCGTAATTTGTCCTCACCCTCATCATTTTCTCTTAATTCCTTTCACATCCTTGTTCCAAACGTACACTAGCACCGCGCCAAACTCTTTCCCCGATCATCGGCGACTGCATCAAGGCTGCCTCCTGCACCCGTACAGACCTCTTTGATTTCATTAACTTCACCACTAACTTCCACCCTGCCCTTAAATTTACCTGGACCAGACCTCCCAACATTTGATTTTACAAATTCAGAATTTTGATGTCCAAAATTCAGAATTTTACATCAAAATTCATAATATGGCACGTAATGCAACTTTTCAGCAAAAAAAAGTATGCACGCCAAATGCGCATACGTGTTGCGCTACATTCACGTGTGAAAAACGACTATTATTTCCACCAGTCTGTAGTTCTTGGACTACATGTACAATGTCAGGCCTATCATGAGTATATTCTGCTATTATGGAAAGGTTTTGAACAGAAATACTTTTTACAACAAAGAAAAAATTGTTTTGTTTTGTTTTTTCTATTTTGCTTTTTCCTTACACATCCCAATTCTCTTGGTATTGAATAAAAGAACAATGGTAATAAAATGTATGACTAAGTTATGAAGAGTTTCATTTAAAAAACTGCACATACCTAATTTAATTGAAGACATACTTGCTCCAGTGGTCTTCAACAGCAAATCACAACGGTCCATGTCCCCCCCAACGCTACTCGCCGCCACCCCCTCCCCTCCCCTCCCCTCCCTCCCCTTTCCCTGCAAATACTCCCCCACCCCTCCTCCCTTCCCCTCCCACCACCGCTTTCCCCCTCCCTTCCTCCAACCCCCCGACCGCCACTCCCTCCTCCCACTCCACTGCCCCCCCCATCCCCTCTCAACATCAACGGGCCTCACGCTCCGCAGCGACGCTAGGCCAGGCGAGCGGCGAGGCCGGGTGAGCGGCAAGAGGCGAGGCGAAGCCAGCAGCGAGAAACGAAGTGAGGCCGGGCCAGCGGCGAGGCGAGGCCAGGCCAGCGACAAGGCGAGGCCGGGCGAGCGGCAAGGTGAGGCAAAGCTAGCGCTGAGGCCGGGCCAGCGGCGAGGCTAGGCGGGTACAGAGGCGAGGCGATGCCAGAGGCGAGGTGAGCGGCGGGGCGAGGCGAGCGGTGAGGCATGTTTTGCGGAAAAATGTGAGGCGAAATGAGAATGGTGGAAATGAAATAAGAAAGCGGAAACTTTCCGCCAAATTCGGAAGGGTTGGGAGGTCTGCTGGACTATCTACGACATCTCTCTCCCTTTCTTGATCTCTGACCCCATTAGAGGGTGCAGACTATCAACTGACTTTTACTACAAACACACCTACTGCCAGTTATCTGAACTGCGCCTTCTCCCACCCTTACACTTGCAAATATACTATCCCCTATTCTCAATATTTCCTTCTTCACCACATCTGTTCCTAAGATGAGGCTTTCTATTCTAGGACATCAAAGATGTCTTTTTTTCAGTAAACATGGGATCCTCCTGCTATCACAGATTAACCCCTCACCCACATCTCCTCTGCACCCTGTAATTCTGTTCTTTCTTCCCCCAGACAGGATAGAGCTCCCCCGGTCCTCACTTTTGCCCCACCAGCATCTGTACCCCACACATTGTTCTCAGACATTTCCGTCACCTCCAACATAATCCCATCCCTTTCCGCTTTCAGTCGAGATCACTTACTCCACAACTCCTTGGTTCACATCCTTTCACACCCAAACCATTCCCTCCTCAGGTACTTTCCCCTGCAACTGCAGGAGATGTAACACCTGTCGCAATACCCTCCTTCCTCACATCCATCTAGGAACCACAGCAGTCCTTCAAGGTGAGACAGATTCATGCGCATCTCCTCTAACCTTATTTACTGCATCTGGTGTACTCAATGTGGCCTCCTTTACATCGGGGAGACCATGTGCAGGCTTAGTGATCGTGAACACCTCAGTTCAGTCTGCCTAGGTCCAGGCGATCTCCCGGTTGCTAAACATTACCCCTCCGATTCCCATCCTGGGCTACCTCCACTGTCAGAATGAGGCCCAACACAAATTGTAGGAACAGCACCTCATATTTCACTTGGGCTGCTTACAACCCAGCGGTATGAATATTGACTTCTTTAACTTCAAGTAACCCTTGCTTTCCCTCTCTCTCTCTCTCTTTATCTCTCCCCATCCTAGTTCTCCGACTAGTTTCACAGACCTGATTAAATTTCAGATTGTGTGCCTCGTTGTCACCTTCCCCTCAGCTAACAATGATCCATGCTATATTTTCCTTGATCATCGTCCCCTTTGCTATCATGTTCACACCTTGCCCTTCCATATCTTTACGTCTCTCTCTCTCTCTCTCTCTCTCTCTCCCCTGACTCAGTCTGAAGAAGTCTCGACCAGAAACGTCATCCATTCCTTCTCGCCAGAGATGCTGCTGGTCCTGCTGAGTTGCTCCAGCATTTTGTATTTATTTGTCATATGCCCAGGATATGAACCAGAACAGTTAAATTCCTACAAGCTGCAGCTCCACGGGCACATTTGATACAACAATATACAAAGTATTAGTTATTCTGAGTAAACCAGACCATAAAGGTGCAACAAAAAAAACCGTAGAGAATCAATACTTTATTTAAAAATGTAATCTCAGGTCACTCACCTTTATTTACAGAGCCACTTTCCCCAATATGAAAATTAATATAAAATACATGTTTTTACACAAGTGATTACCTGCTGATTAATATAACAAATGTGTTCTGATTTGCAATTTAATGGGAAGGAAATAAATATTCACAAGATTCCACATTAGTTCCAAATACTTTTATTTAGGGTTTGGCTTAATACATGAATACAGAGAGTAGGCTAATGTATGCACTTCAAATTTAATCAAATTTTCATTTTCCTTCAACAGCCTTATAATACATCCATAAATGGCAAAGTACCTAAATACAATGCTAAATGGCAGCATATGTTTAAGGTTTTTCGTAAAGGCTGGTTGTATTGTGCAACATTATTGTGCCGGTTTAGTGCTTTCATCTGGTTTCTTTTGGCAATGAACAAGTCTTTTACTTTTATGGTACACATGACGTAATACAAAATATGCTAATATTCAAAGATTTACAAATGTAAATACTAAATAAAATGTGAAAGTACACCATGTAACCTGTAAAAAAAAAATTAATAAACTATGTTCAATTATTTCATGACCAGCCAAGACCTGCCCTTTTGACCATGTCCTAAAGTAAATACTTCCATGCCATTTAGCAGAATACCAATTAGGTACAAAACATTCTGTAAACATAATTGAAATTACTGCACCCATGGACTGATCAGCCACTATCAAAGACTGACTAATTTTGTTATGTGAGAACAGCAGGCTACATGTTGTACCACCACCTCACGGTGGCCTAAGGCAAATGCTACAAACCACATAAACAAATGGAAGAGATCTGTGTAAGTCTTAACATGACGATGGTACATTTAGCAGATGTTGACTGCAGAGTTTGGGCCATAAAGGTATGCAAAGTTTACTCAGAACACCAGTGTGAAAGACTGCGTAACCTGGCTTCAGCAGAGTAAACATCATCACTCTCTTGTTAATAGTGCAGTTAATGTGAAATTATTCTTGATTCTGAAACGCATACTCTTAAGAAAATATTTTATAAAATTTAAATGTTTGATAATCAAGGTGGAAAGGCCAGCATTTAACAGTCCCCTAATTGATGAAAATACATGCTGCTGTCTGAACATACAAGCACAGGCAACTTGGCTTAAAATGTTCCTGTTTACATTTTGTTTGTAAGGTCACTTAGGCCCAAAGCAAACTGTGATGACCAGCTATGGGTCAGAAAGACCAAACTTCTGGTAGAACAAATGTCATGCAATGACAACGTCCACTGAATAGCTCCTGAGCAAAATGGAGTGATGCCTGTAAATAGTAAGAGCCTTTAATGGTACAACTCTCATTTGTTGCTACACACAGCCCGAGGGTGGTCACCCAAAGAAATAGTTCTGTAGCAGCTGTATTAAACTTATTACATGACTTGGTAAAATTTAGATTTTTTAGATTTAGAGATACAGCGCGGAAACAGGCCCTTCGGCCCACCGAGTCCGCGCCGCCCAGCGATCCCCGCACATTAACACTATCCTACACACACTAGGGACAATTTTTACATTTACCCAGTCAATTAACCTACAAACCTGTACGTCTTTGGAGTGTGGGAGGATACCGAAGATCTCGGAGAAAACCCACGCAGGTCACGGGGAGAACATCCAAACTCCACACAGACGGCGCCCGTAGTCAGGATCGAACCTGAGTCTCCGGCGCTGCATTCGTTGTAAGGCAGCAACTCTACCGCTGCACCACCGCAGTTTTGCTCCCAGCCATTGTAAATTAGATGGTGACAGTTTAAATTCAGATTGAGAAAATACAATTTCACAGCTTGCTGGAATCCTGTGAATGCGAACCAACTAATTTTTTTAACACAATTGCTCAAACAAAATGTGGCTCATATTAATACATTTACATAATGATCAGATATGAGTTGAAATAAATGAAAGGAAGCTGGTTAAATGCATATTAAAAACAGAGTTGTAATGTCACATTTCTATTTAAATACTAAGGGGTAGGCATTCATAGATACCAACTCCTTGCTCAAAGTATTCTGGAAAGATCAATTTCATTCAGCAATTGGTGAGAACATATACGGACTTTTTGTAGGAAATGGATTGGATTTCAATCAGATTGGTAAAAGTTTCTCTGTGGCTCAAATGGCCTACCAGTGAGAAGACTACCCTTGTAATTTCCATGCAGCCTGGTTGACATGAAGAATTACCTTAGAATGGGGAAAGCAATTTATGGTACCAGGAGACTCACCAGGACTCGCCCAGAAGAAAACATTTGAACACCAGGAACTAGTCACTCATAATGCAATATGGCACAGGAAGCTCTACCTGGATATGCATCCAAAATGGTTTCGTTTTATTTCTTACATGGAAATGCTTCCTTGGAACAATGCTATTTACTTAAATACGTTCCCTGCAAAATGTAGGCATATATCAGTACTGATTTGAACAACAGACATGGATAGATGAAAAGCAAATTAGAGCATCTGTTTGAAAATAATCCCTACATTATGGTTCAAAATTAACCAGTGAACATGGCAATACATCTACTGAAAGGGGAAAAGTCAGCTTCACTGAGTACTTTCAGTTTGCATCTTTTCACTAAAAGTAATTGTTAATTTCATTACCATTTTTATCAAAATAAGACATAATCATAATTAACCTGTCCCATTGCTGAGTATATCTGTACAATTTTTTCTTGCTTTTTCCCTTCTCCTGTGAGCTCCTATCATCCATATCTGAATAAATATCTGAGCTACCCCCAGTCTTTATCCAATGTTATTCCAAAACTGTTCCGAATGGCCCTCTGGGAATTCACCCTAGATAAGCACCTGATTGTGCCACTGTTATGATCTCCGTGGAGAGAATCCCAAGCACAAATTAATGTCCAACCTTTCTCCTTCACTCCAGAGTGTCCAGTTCCAATGGACAATGTTGCTGTAGCATCCAATTATAATGAAGTGAAACTGGCTCCTTGTTCTCCAAAATACATTTGGGAGATTACAAATAACTTTTGTGGATCTAGTTTTAACTAGTTACTGATGAATTAACCCAGTTTACTTGGACATGCAAGTATGAATGTGACTTCAGTCCCTTCCTACAGGTTTCTAAATTAGTCCCATTTTAGCTTTTTAGAAGAACATGTGGTCACATTAAAAGAAAATGAATCAAAAGACAATTGTTTTAAAGCAAGTCCTGAATGTACAACTCTTTGGATGTATGCAAAGGATTGAACAAAAACTGGTTCTAAGATCACAATACTGTCACAAAGCTAGACTTGCAAAACACCAGTGGGAAAAAAAGTTCCAGAAAACAAAAATGTCCCAGAAACAATTCATATGGTAAGGCATTTAGGTGAACTAATCTAAAGACAATGATTAAATTAAGCATAATAGAATATATAAATAATCAACGACATTCCATTGTTTAACCATGTAAACCTCTTTCCAAGAAAGCAACTTTGAAATCCTTTCCGCATCCTGAGAACCAATATGCTGGCACTGGTTCAATTGTAGGGGCTGTGATGCCCTTTCCAAGAGTTGCTCATTTGGTGCTCCTGTTGAACAGTGTGTATTAAAGTGCCTTGGTGCTTGTGAAAGGGACGGTATGTGAAGATGGCTTCTGAGGATAACGCTCATAATAGTAAGCTTGAAAGAGAATAGTAATATCGACACAAACTTGGAGCAATCCACATATCCAGAATTGGAAAGGTGATTGATTCAGAATGAAGTAAGCAGTCTTGAAAGTGTCACCGCTTGCCCACATCAACACCATCGTGATGCTTTATGGAGAGGGAAAAAAAATCAAAAATTAGTTATCATTCATGCACTCGGCTTATAAAGACTCAAATGCATCCAAGGTAATTGCAATGCAGTAAAATATGTAGAATACCCATTTCACTACCTGGATAGTTGACGAGTCTCTACCTACTATTGGTCTTCCTGTAGAGCTCCACAAAATGAAATTGGTGTTTGTATTTGCTGGTTCCTTGGTTTGACTGACATTGACTAATTAAGTTCTACTTAATCTTTTAGAGGAATAAAAGTTTGGTATGAAGAAAGATCAAAGTAATAATTGTGGCTCAGATCTGGTAACAACCTGGCCGCTGCATTCAAGTCCCCTCCAGCAAAAATAGCACAAAATATTGGCATTACTTTGTAATGCTGAGGGAGCTTTGTATTGTTATAAATGCCATTGTTCAGCTGAGATATTACACCAAGGTACTGCCTACACTCTTATTTATTCACAAATGCTAGAGTAACTCAGCAGGTCAGGCAGCATCTCAGGAGAGAAGGAATGGGTGACGTTTTGGGTCAAGACCCTTCTTCAGACCATCTTAGGTGATTGAAATAGCCTAAGGCAATATCTTTAAGAGTAAGCAAGCCATTTTTGACAGGCCAACCAATCTTTCAATCAAGGTTACAAAAAGCAGATAGTTAGGTCCATAGATACTCCACATATTGCTGGAGTAACTCAGCGGGACAGGCAGTATCTCTGGAGAGAAGGAATAGGTGGCGTTTTGGGTCGAGACCCTTCTTCAGACTGTCAGGTCCTCATCTTGGTGATTGTCTGAGTATGCTGTACACAAATTTGCTGTTGTATTTCCTACATGACACATAGTCATGTTTGATGCTTAGGGAATTGAAAGACACTACATAAATGCACTTTTTTTCTCCCTTAGAAAACCAGGACAGAAATCATTCTACGTTTGCAACATCCCACCTCAGCTTAAATCTGATCTCAGCATCACCCTTCACGCTCAGAGCTTTTGATTGAAGACATCAAACACAGCAGGTTTTTGGAACCAAACATGATTTTGCTCTCAAACACAAGGATGAAAAACAGTAGATGATGAGATTAAAGTACAATCATGAACTAAAAATCAAGTATTGGTGCGACTTTAAAAGAAAGATGATAAATGAAAGAGTGCAATTCTACCTAAATTAATAGATTTCATTCATGGCAGCATCTTTAAAAATAATAATGCTGCCTTTCTTTTGGCAAGGAGAAAATTTATTTGGTTTGTAGACTAAATTGACTTGATGGTTTGGATTATTTTGCTTGGCTCTTCAGCTAAATGTCAATCACTTGAATTTAAAAACAAGTTCAAGTTTTTTGATATGAAAAACAAAGACAGCTTCATACACTTCGATGTTTGCAATCCATCTTAATCTTTTTTTATTTTTAGCTTATTCGCAATTTTTAAAAAGTTCCAGGTTGCCAAACTGACATTTTTAGCAATTGTCTTGATTAGCGACTGAAAACATAATTCCTAGGATTTGCTCCTACCAAGGTATCACATAAAATAAGCCTTTATTACTGCAGTCCCTGATGAGTGATGTTCAGCACTTCCCAGTTGCTCCTGTAGGCATACTTATTCAATCACTGTTTATAATATTGAAAGATAATCTATATAGAGAACAATCACTTTTGAGGACAGAGTCTCAAAAAAGAAATACTGGACTGAACTAGGCACAGTGCAAATTCAGAATAATACCAGAGCTTAATGTTTATATTAAGTCCCATAGATATGGTCTGCACCCCTTGAATTTACAAAGTTGAGGAGTGATTTAATTGAAACGGTTATAAGGATCTGATATAAAGTTATAAGGATCAGAATGTAACCCCAAGAGGGGCTGGAGGGCAGGCAAGTGAGCAACTGAATTATATGGACAGTGTGAACACCATGAGAAAGCAGGCCAATGAGACAAATCCTGTGGATTTATATGTAGTCCACAAAAGTTACTTGCAATGGAAATTCAGATAATTCGTAATTTAAAAGTATAAAAGTTTGTTTTATAAAATGCTCTAAGGCAATTGATTCCGAATGATGAAGCAAAGTCTGATTCAATGCCTGTCACTGAGGTCCCAGACTAAGTGACTTTGGCACATTAGGTAGTAAGCAACCTTTGAAACGCTAATTTCAAGATGTCATGCATCTCAAGGGAAGCATATCATTTTGACATTTCGAGGATAGAAAAATGTCTCGGTGACAGTACATGCCAGCTCTGTGGAGCTTGTTCATTTACGATCTAATACTTTTCTGATTTAGATTGCAAGCTGCAGTCCATCAGCTGCATGAAACACACACATTACACAGTGCAACAAGCCAGGGTATAATCACAAAAAATCCTGTTTTGCTCTCAGGTTCTTGATTATTTATTTAAATAAAGCTGATAAAGACTGCCTAATTCAAAGGGTAAATGCAGATTGTTACGGAGTTATTATTGACAATGTAGTCAAGGGCATATCTAATTTAATAGTATCAAAATAAAATCAAAACCACAGTCTTGGTTCACTTTCAACCTGATTTACATTCCACACATAATTTCTGCAGAGTGGAACAGCTTCAACAGATGACAGATGTTTGCAAATTAGTTTGGAAAACTAATCAGTTCTGCTCATAGCATCTCAAAGTAAAAAATACACATCGTCAATAAAGAACTGAGGGGAAAATAAAGATTTATAATAATTCAGGAAGAATACATTTCAGAGGTTACCATTTTTGCACATATAGAAAATCTTACAGGACTTTGACATGAGAGAAAACTAGGACAACAGAATGTCATTAAAGTTGAAAAATACATTTTTGGAATAGGCTGTAAACCAGAATAACAGAGAGGGTAAACAGGATGTAAATTTTGACTGAATGCCAAAAGGACACTAAAAATAGATGAATTCCAAAAGGTCAAATCCTTCTTTTCTCTCATTTCCAACTTTGTGTACTTTTAGGAAAAACCTTAATTGGTTAGGATTAGGTAGTAAGAGACGTTTCAAAAATAGGAGTATCTGGAAACGCAACCACAATTAGCAGCCTTAATCTGAAGGTAATACACTGATGCATCACCAATTACACTTTTAAATTTGCTCAGTATATTGGTGGAATTCTAATATATTCAAACCATGCTCCAGGACCACAGCTATATAATGTAAGCTGGCACTGGAGATTAGTACTGTGCCACTGTGTTAGAGATCAAATGTCCAGCTGTGTTAAATCAAGGCTTTAGAAGTTCAGGAAGATGCAAAAGAGCTGTGAATTATTCTGGTGCCCTGACCAATATTTGCCCTTGCACTATCACCAAAACCAGCCTCATGTGTCATTTGATACCATCTGCTGTGCAGGAATTGCCTGGTGCTTTAACCCATTGTGATTATGCTTCAAAACAATAATAAACAAGACCCAACATAAAATAAATAGAAATGTGTTCTTCCATAAAAATATTATTTATATTGCCTCATTATCTTACCTCATTCCTTCTGTGGATTTGTTCTCATAGTTGCGGTACAACTGTGGTGTGCCCAGCATGGCTTCCGTGAAGACAGCAAAGAAACCAAGCGTTTCCACAAAGAATGTAGAGTCAATAAGGAGGTAGGTTATATACGCAGCAACAACAGTGAAAGTCAATACACACTGGATATAATCAATGAATCTGCTCCACAGCCAGAAGTATTGTAGATCAAAGTCTAAAGCAGAAACAAAATGTTAAGAAAAGTAAAGGAACATTTTGTATGGTTTATTAGTCCTAGATTATATCATAATGAATTAAACATTACAACCATGTCACATTCAATTATTATACAAGTAGATAAAATAAAGATTTAAACCATACATCCGATGATATTCATTTTCTGGTTTAATAGGATGGCATCTGTGAAACAAAGACAATTGTTCTTTTCCAATTTTCTGTCTCTTCTCACAGTAGACAGGACACGAAAACTTGTAAAATGGACCTAACTTCTACAAGACAAGAGTTTTTAATCTGACACTATATTTCCAATCAACCACAACTTACTCCATTCTAGGACATTGGACTTTGTCTCAGGCACTGATGTGTTACAATGTCGAGAACTATATCCTGTACTCTGCATCTTCCCCTTTGCACTATGTACTTGGGTTTGAACGGATTGCATCTATGGATGGTATATCTGATCTGTTTGGATAGCATGAAAACAAAGCTTTTCCCCGTATTGACAATAATAAACCTAAACCTAAAAAAATGAACCAGACTTACATACTCAATTATTGTTGAGGCCAACATATAGATCTCACACAGGTATGATTTCTTTAGATTTTTATTTGCACCTTGTGGACACACTCCCAACTAAATTAACACCCCATTGTGGATATCTTTCAGACTCATTACAGGACCCAAAGCCAATTGCACCTTAAATTCCCCTACATTCCTCATGTCCCTGACCCCTTGTTCCTACACCAATGCTCAGATGTAGTCCTCACCATCTTAATCTAACCTCGACAAAGTCTAAACTTTCCTTCTCTCAATCACACCACAACCATTTCTGTGACAAACCAGTTCTCTTTGCTAATTTTAATCACACATGTTTCATGTGCAATAGAATAATGTTGTGAAATAGAGATGGGCGTGCACATAACATGCAGAAGATCCCTATGTCTTACCAGTTCACTGTCTTTTGAGATTCAAAACATTCTGGGCTCTGGTCAATCATTAAGGCAATATCCCAATCTGTTTTTCTCAAACCTAAGGTTGATGATCTTCCATAGTGAATTACAAATGGTGTTGCTTTACGCTTTACTCATCCTCAAACCCCCCCCCCCCCCCCCTTCCTTCCCCTATACAACTTATTTCAACCAATTAATAGAAAGTTTATTTGGAAAATATGTTCCCAAGTACAATGATGATTTCTTGTTCATGCTGTAAATGGTATAGGGCACACAAGTGATTTGCTGTCCTGAAGCTAGAGTATGTGCCCATTATAACAGGGATAACAGGTATAACAGAGCTTTATTTGTCGTTCGGTACTGAAGTACCGAACGAAACTACATAGCAGTCATAGAAAAAAAAAAAGAACACAAGACACATAACCCCAACACAAACGTCCATCACAGTGACTCCAAACACCCCCTCACTGTGATGGAGGCAACAAAACTTCCACTCTCTTCCCCACGCCCACGGACAGACAGCTCGTCCCCGACCGACCCGCACAGTCCCCGCACCGGGCGCTGAAACGTCTCGCGGCCGAACCGGGCGATGAAAGGCCCGCGACCAAGCCTTGCGCAGCTAAGTCCCGTGGTCGAGCCGCACCGGGCGATGTCAAGTCCGCAGCCGAGCCGCACCAGCGATGAAAAGCCCCGCAGCCGAGCCGCACCGGGCGATGTTAAGTCCCGCAGCCGAGCCGCACCAGCGGTGAAAAGTCCCGCAGCCGAGCTGCACCGGGCGATGTTAAGCCCCGCAGCCGAGCTGCACCGGGCGATGTTAAGCCCCGCAGCCGAGCTGCACCGGGCGATGTTAAGCCCCGCAGCCGAGCTGCACCGGGCGATGTTAAGCCCCGCAGCCGAGCTGCACCGGGCACTGTTAAGTCCAGCGGCCAAGCCGCACCGGGATGTAAAGTCCAGCGGCCGAGCCGCAGCGGGCGATGTTAGGCCCCGCAGCCGAGCTGCACCCCGCGCCGTGAGGAAGAGAAAAGTTCCCCCCCCCCCCACCCACACCACCACCCCCTCCCACACATACACAACCAAAAAAATATATATAAAAACCATCCCAACACCGACACACAACAAAAAAAGGGAAAAAAAGACGGACAGACTGCTAGTCAGCCGCTGCCGTTAGGCAGATACACGTTCATACCCACAACCTCAATGCTAAACAGCCAACTCACCAGGAAGGAGGTAAACAGTATCAGATAAATGAAATCAGACACTTAGCCAGAGGGAAAGGAAAGCAGCTCTTGGAAAAAAAGCCCAGAGCATTAAATCCTTTTCAAACTCCAAGCAATAATGCTTGGTAGTTTATGCTTAAGTTTACATTTTTCAGCTTACACAATAAACTGAGTCTAAACAATTTTACTGACAATGCTTCAGAATATCTTCTCCTCATTACATGAACTCTGGATCTTGCAGGATTCTCTGGGTCTGATACAAGTAGGTTAAAAGACACCGAGTAACTTCCTGACAAAGGTTGTCATAAGCAACAATAATTAGAGAACTCTTAGTTTTTCACTCTTATGTGTGCCAATTATTCCTGGTACTTTATGCTGGAGGAATGCCAGCATCCAAACTATATTTAAAGGCAGTGCTGACAGAGGGATAGATTTTCACATATTTACAACAATTTGGTTTTCGAATAACTTTTATAATTACAGAGGAAAATGTGCTTCAGGATTTGATCTACAATGAAATATAATATCAGACTTAAGGGCCTGTCCCAGTTCAGCGATTTTTAAGGCGACTGCCACCATTCGCCGGGGTGTTGCGGGCATGGTCGTGAGTAGTCTCCAATGAGTCGTAGCAGATCTCGGATCGTCGCGGAAATTTTATTCTGTTCGAAATTTTTCAGCGACAGCCGGCTTGACGCCAATGATCGTAGCTTGTCATATCCTGTCGTGGGCGCTTTCGTAGGTTGTCGCCAGGTGAATTTGGTTATCGCCAGTGCTGATTCACCTTTTATAAGAATTTTGTTTGTTTGAATAATGTCAATTTTGGACAAAATTGAGAAAAAAATATCCTTCTCATTGCTCTTAAAAAGGCAATCCCTTATTCCAAAGCCATACATTCCAGTTCTTGAATGGAGGGAAAACCTCTCACAGCATTCTCCCAGCCACCTTCAGAAACATGCAGGTTTCAATTAAATCTTTCCCCTCTCACTCTAAACCTTTGCCCATTTATCTGCAATGCCACTTTCAGGAAACTATGTACTCTTTGATTTCTCTACTTTAGATAGTTCCTCTGTCCCTCTCTTCCCCTCCTCCTTCCCAGATCTCCCTCTATCTTCCCGTCTCCACCAATATCCTTCCTTTGTCCCGCCCCCCTGACATCAATCTGAAGAAGGGTCTCGACCCGAAATGTCACCCATTCCTTCTCTCCCGAGATGCTGCCTGACCTGCTGAGTTACTCCAGCATTTTGTGAATAAATACCTTCGATTTGCACCAGCATCTGCAGTTATTTTCTTATATTATATTTCTCTACTCAACAATACTCACTGTTTAGTGTGAAGGTGCTGCAATGGTTTGATTTCACAAAATGCAACATTTCACACTTATCCATGTTAAACTCTATTAGCCGCACCTTGGCTCACTTGTCCAGCTGATCGAGATCCCAATGTATTTCTCGCTAGCCATCTTCATTGTCTACAATACCACTTATTTTAATATCATGTGCAAACTTACTAATCATGCCTTGACCGTTCTCATCCAAATCGTTGATATAGATGACAAATAGCAATGGCTTGAGCACTAATCGCAAAGACACACCACTAGTCACAGGCCTCCAGTCTGAAAGGCAACCTGCACCACCACCCTCTGTATCCATCATTAAGCCAATTATGTATACAGTTAGACGTGGATCCCATGCAATCTTATTTTCCAGAACACTATCACAGGGAACCTTAAAAACTTTGCTGAAATACATGTGGGATCACGTATATGGCCCTGCCCTCATCAACCTTCTTGGCTACTTCTTTAAAAACCTCAAATGACTCCATTCACACAAATGTTTACTCATTACAATCTGTCGGTTTAGCTTTATTATCAAGTATCCAGTGAAAAGCTTTGTTTTGCATTCTACCCAATCTGATGAGATGCATAAATGCAATCAAATCAACTCAAGTATAATAGGTAGAGCGAAGGGGAAGATAGAGTGCAGAATATAGTTCTCAGCATTGTAACACATCAGTTCCACAGACAAAGTTCAATGTATGCAATGGGGTAGAGGTGAATCTGACAATCCCCTACCCTTGAAAGAACCTTTCAGAAGCCTGATAACAGAGGGATAGTCATTCCTGAGTCTGGTGGTACGCACTTTTAAGGTTTTGTACCTCGTCTGAAAGGAGCAGGGAGAAGAATAAATGACCATGGTGGGATAAGTTTTCGATTATGTTGGCTGCTTTTCCAAGGCAATATGAAGTGTAGATGGAGTACATGGTGGGAAGTCTGATCGTTGTGATGGGCTGGGCTATATCTAGAATTCTCTGCAATTTCTTGCAGTTTTGGGCAGAGTTATTCCCAAGCCAAGTTGTGATGCGACTCAATAGTATGCTTTATATGGTGCATCCGTATCATAGAAACATAGAAAATAGGTGCAGGAGGCCATTCGGCCCTTCGAGGCAGCACCGCCATTCATTGTGATCATGGCTGATCATCCATAATCAGTAACCTGTGCCCAACATCTCCCCATATCCCTTGATTTCGCTGGCCCCATGAGCTCTATCTAACTCTCTCTTAAATTCATCCAGTGATTTGGCCTCCACTGCCCTCTGTGGCAGAGAATTCCACAAATTCACAACTCTCTGGGTGAAAAAGTTCCTTGCAGATGATACAAAGCTGGGTGGTAGTGTGAACTGTGAGGAAGATGCTATGAGGTTGCAGGGTGACTTGGACAGGTTGTGTGAGTGGGCAGATGCATGGCAGATGCAGTTTAATGTGGATAAGTGTGAGGTTATCCACTTTGGTGGTAAGAATAGGAAGGCAGAGTATTATCTGAATGGTGTCAAGTTAGGAACAGGGGACGTACAACGAGATCTGGGTGTCCTAGTGCATCAGTCACTGAAAGGAAGCATGCAGGTACAGCAGGCAGTGAAGAAAGCCAATGGAATGGTGGCCTTCATAACAAGAGGAGTTGAGTATAGGAGCAAAGAGGTCCTTCTGCAGTTGTACAGGGCCCTAGTGAGACCGCACCTGGAGTACTGTGTGCAGTTTTGGTCTCCAAATTTGAGGAAGGATATTCTTGCTATTGAGGGCGTGCAGCGTAGGTTTACTAGGTTAATTCCCGGAATGGCGAGACTATCATATGTTGAAAGACTGGAGCGACTAGGCTTGTATACACTGGAATTTAGAAGGATGAGAGGAGATCTTATCGAAATGTATGATTATTAAGGGGTTGGACACGTTAGAGGCAGGAAACATGTTCCCAATGTTGGGGGAGTCCAGAACAAGGGGCCACAGTTTACGAATAAGGGGTAGGCCATTTAGAACTGAGATGAGGAAAAACTTTTTCTGTCAGAGAGTTGTGAATCTGTGCAATTCTCTGCCTCAGAAGGCAGTGGAGGCCAATTCTCTGAATGCATTCAAGAGAGAGCTAGATAGAGCTCTTAAGGATAGTGGGGTCAGGGGGTATGGGGAGAAGGCAGAAACGGGGTACTGATTGAGAATGATCAGCCATGATCACATTGAATGGCGGTGCTGGCTGGAACGGCTGAATGGCCTCCTCCTGCACCTATTATCTATTGTCTATTGTCACCTCAGTTTTAAATGGCTTCCCCTTTTAGACTGCGGCCCCTGGTTCTGGACTCGCCCATTCTAGGATCTGTTCCTTCCTCAAAACATTATTTTATGCTGTCATAAATTTGGCTACCATAGTTAATTCCTTCACATAAATCATCAACGTTGGTGGTCATTAAGTGGGACCCAATACCGATATCTGTAGTAGTAGCCCACTGGTTACACCTTGCCCCATCAGGCACCAGTTGTGGAAAAGTGGACATACTGGCCTCATCAGTTACTTCTGGATGCACAAAAATAAAAATGAAATCATCCCTGATCCCAGGTGACAAATCAATAGCTTCTACATTATAGGTTCCTGGGGGGAAAAAAAGAGCATGATATAATCTGGCTGGAGGAATTAAATCTGAAAAAGAACATGACTTCATCTATTGCTCTTTACTTCCTTTTCAGCCACAAAGCAGTTGCAAATTTGTATATGCTTTGTGTGCTTACAAACTTCCACAAATGGGCAGGTGCTGGAGGCAATAATGTCATGATGATTTTCCACAAATTCCACTATCTTTACCAACTTTGTCCCTCAAACAAAATTACGCCTACAGGATGCAGATAGACTTGCGCTTTTGAAATATCATCCCGGTGGAAGTGCACTTCACAACACTGAACAATCAATTCTATTAGAAAAGCAGCTTGGGAGCCTACCACTTTACACCCACGCATAACATTGCTATTCCAATTTGCAATGCTGCGGCATTGTCAACTCCAGCTTAGCATAGTCAGCTGTGAAAATGTATTAATATTTTCATGGATAATATTAATATTTCCCCCAAAATGGATATTTCAAATATGCTTTGATTTAATTCTTTTTGCCATAGGATTATTTCAGCTTCTACCTCAATCATACGCATTTTCTCTTTGTTCACCGATTCTGCACATTAAGCTATTATTGAATCTATAAAACATGCTGAAAGGCTTTTGGAATCTGAAAACTAGATTCAGCTGTCACTAGAAAGCAACAAAATCTTTTATTTAGTTCTCTGTAAAATAGTTAAGTTAATTAAAAGTTTCTATGCTCCTTTGTGGAACACAGAGAATTTGTCAATGGAATTGGATGCTCAGCCTGTATGATGACTTGACAGCTACTGCATGCCAATAGTTCCATTGAAATTGATGTTTGATAACCACCTTTGTGGAAAATAGGTAGATTTTTGCCACAATGAATACTAGATCTTTGAAGGAAGCTTCAAAGCTTCCTTCAGTGGCTACATCATCGCTTTGCTGCTAACTGCAACTCAGGAACAATGTTTCTTATTTCAATCTCAAAGTTAATGAAGTCTGAGGAAGGGCTCCGACCCAAAACATCGCCTATCCATGTTCTCCAGGGATGCTGCCTGACCCAGACGTACTCCAGCATTTTGTGTCTATCTTTGGTATAAACCACCATCTGCAGTTCCTTGTTATTATACTTAAAGTTAATGCCCTTGCTCTGCAACAGCATAACCATGAATAACATTTGATTAGACTGAACAAAACAGGATGTCCCAGTTATGGAGAAACACTCCATTCAAACAGAAAGTCTTTTGAAATGCACAAATTCTTCTATATTCTGCTTATCATCTCCAGTCACTGACTCTTAAATTTACCGCATGTCTCTTTTATGTTAAGGATAATAGAATCCATGACAAACACTGATGAATGCTGCTTATTCAAAGCAATAGGATACCATCATTCAGTTTAATTCACATTGAGTGAGTTAGACTGTGAACTAGCATAATATAATGCAAACATGCTTAATCCTGGATTCCTTGTGCAAGCTACTTTCTTCATCACCAAAAAGTTTCTTCTCTCCAATATGTCTGTTCTTATCTTTTAAACTCTATATTCTGGTGGTGATCATTTGTATGTTTTTTTGTTAATTAATTCAAGATTTTTCTTGAATTGATTTTCTAGAATCTGGACTTAATTGGCAAAGTTACAATTTAGTGTCCATCGCTCACTTCCTTTGAACTGAAATGGCTTAATAAAAATAACACGCCATTGCAGAGTCAACCATATTAGTTGGCCTGGAGTCACATATAGGTCAGACTGGGTTGGAATGTCACATTTCTTTTCCTAATGGACGTGAGTTATATAGGTTTTACGATAGTCAGTAGCTTTGTGGTCACCATTGCTAATAACTTGTTTTTCTTTTGTAGGTGTCATGCACAACTCAAATATTTTGTTATGTTTGTTATCAGTTTCCAGCCTGCTCTCACTTTCACATAATACATACGTGACCTGCCTTTTCCCTTTATGGTTAAGGGGAAATATCCATTACAAGCCCACAGACTGCCACGGCTACTTTGACAAGTCATCCTTCCACCCTACTCTATTCCATTCTCCAACTTTCTCTAGAGTCTATTTCTGTTCTCATATTCTCTCCTCCCAGCAGAGCAAGAAGAGGGCTCCTTTATCACTTAGAATTCACAATGTAGTCTCTACTATGGGGAGCCAAAATGTTTCATTAGGTCCATAAGGGCAACCTCAAGCATCTAGCTGCCAATCAACAAGCTACCATCCCACTCCTACTCTGACCGCTGCTTTAAGCATCCTACAACAACCCCAATACAAATTTAAGAAGCAGAACCTCATCTTCCATCTGGCACACTGCAGTACTTGGGACTCAACATTGAATTCATCAATTTTAAATCATCAGCCTCTTTAGGTCAGAATTGACAAGTTCTGAAAGAAGGCTGTAGGAAGGGTCTTGACCCAATATGTCACCCATTCCTTCTCTCCACAGCTGCTGCCTGTCTCACCGAATTACTCCAGCATTTTGTGTCTACTCAAAAACAAGGTTGCTCACCCGTAACACCAAATCCATTTTTTCTCTTAAAAATGTCAACTAATCTAATAAATACCTCCAGCATTCTCTTTTATTTCAGAGTTATATGCCGAGTTCTACATCTCACAGTTCCAAAGATTTTTCCTCCCTCGAGCTCATTCATTCATTCATCTCCCTCAGTTTATACTCTTCCAGTCAGAGCAGATATGATTGACAAGCATTCATCTCCCTCTCAAGTGACTTCAATAGAATTTCTGCCACCTGGACGTCTTGGTATCTCAAATCAGCAACTTAAAACTTTGAAAAATCATCTGAAACACAAATCTGAAGTAATCATCAGTTTATAAAAAGTTTAGTACAGTAATTCTCCCTATCTCCCCTGAAGATAACAGCTCCCTTCTATTGACTCCATTTGTAGATCACGCTGCCTTGGCGAACCCAGCAGCATAATCAAGAATGAGTTGCACGCTGGCCACTCCCTCTTCTCCCGTCTCCCATCAGGCAAAAGGTATACAAGTGTAAAAACCCACACCACCAGATTTGAGGACAGTTTCTTCCCAGCTGTCAAGCAACTGAATCATCCTACCACAGAGAGCAGTGCCGAACTACTATCTACCTCTTTGATGACACTCGGACTATCCTTGATCGGACTTTGCTGGCTTGACCTTGTACTAAACGTTATTCCCTTATCATGCATTCTATACATTGTAAATGGATCGACTACACTCGTATATTGTCTTTCTACTAACTGGTTACCACGTAACAAAAGCTTTTCGTTGTACCTTGGTACACGTGACAATAAACTAAACTGTAACTATAAACTGTAACTGTAGATCTTAGCAGCATCTGCAACCTGGAATCAACAACTCCTACCATTCTTCCTCAATGGAACTATTAAAAAATATTTAGTAAAGTCCTGCAGATTATTTTTGACCAGTTTACTGTCTAACTCGTACCGTGCAGGAAATGCACTTTTTAAAATATTTAGAAGAATCCTGCTTGGTATTTAAAAACACATTATACTCCAATCCATTAAGAATGGTGGGGACTGCACTTGCACTTGTGCAAGATCTATGACAGTACATAGCAAGTCTCCAGAAGCAGGGAGCAATTAAAACAGATACAAAAGCATTTTTTCAATCTAAAAGTGAAAATAGTATTTTAGCTTAAAAGTAAGTTCTGGTCTGTTTCGTTTCCTCTCATGCTCACCTCTGCAGTTAAGTGAAATAATGTGCCCCATGCTACAGGCAGGACCAATATACAGAACTGCCAAAAACCTGGGTTTGAAAGTTACTACATGTAGGTCTGGTGAGCATTGGCACTCAAGAGGTATCATGATTAGTTTTATATTAAAATCATTTCAACTGTATTTCGAGTATTGTTTTAAGTAATATTGCATGTCCTTTCTGAAAAAAATGCCAATAATAATTTAAATAATTATTAATCTTGACAGTTGAATTTTCATTATATTTTCATTAAACAATTTCATTATGCAACATCTGTTCAAAAGTTATGTGTCTTAGGTTTATTTTGATCATTATCAAACACTGACTCCTACAGGACTTGAACTATATTACATTCTATTAAAAAAATCAGTATAGAAGGCAAAAACTAAATTTTAAATCAAACAGATTTAAAGATTTTCATAACCTACTAAGGTATATTTTATATAACAATCCCTGCTCCAGGCATACACAGCCCTATCCCCGAACTCTACCTCCGCTACATTGACAACTGCATTGGTGCTACCTCCTGCACCCGTGCAGAACTCACTGACTTCATCAACTTCACCACTAATTTCCATCCTGCACTCAAATTCACGTGGACCATCTCCGACATCTCCCTGCCGTTTCCAGATCTCACCGTCTCCATCACAGGAAACAGACTATTGACAGACATCTACTACAAACTTACTGACTCCCATAGCTATCTTGACTACACTTCTTACCACCCCGTTTCCTGTAAAGACTCTATCCCCTACTCCAATTTCTCTGTCTACGCCGCATCCATTATAGATGAGGCTCTCGCTAGGGTCTCCTTGATGTCCCGCAGCTTCACTCTTGCTCCCCCTCCCCGCATTTGTAACAAGGACAGAGATCCCCTTGTCCTCATCTTCCATCCCATCAGCTGTCGCATGCAGCATATAATCCTCCAACATTTTTGTCACCTCCAACGAGATCCCTCCACTGGCCACATCTTCCCATCTCCACCCCTTTCTGCTTTCCACAAACACCGTTTCCTCAGAAACTCCCTGGTCAACTCATCCCTTCCCATCCAAACCACCCCTTCCCCAGGTACTTTCCCCTGCAACTGCAGGAGATGCAACACCTGTTCCTTTACCTCCCCCCTTCGACCCCATCCAAGGACCCAAACAGTTTTTCCAGGTGAGGCAGAGGTTCACTTGCATCTCCTCCAACCTCATCTACTGTATCCGCTGTTCCAGGTGTCAACTTCTCTACATCGGCGAGACAAAGCGCAGGCTCGGCAACCGTTTCGTTGAACACCTCCGCTCAGTCCGTCTTAACCTGCCTGATCTCCCGGTGGCTCAGCACTTCAACTCCCCCTCCCATTCCCAATCTGACCATTCTGTCCTGGGCCTCCTCCATTGTCAGAGTGAGGCCCAGCGCAAATTGGAGGAACAGCACCTCATATTTCGCTTGGGTAGTTTACACCCCAGCGGTATGAACACTGACCTCAAACTTCAGTTAGCCCTTGCTTTCTCTCTCCATCCCCTCCCCCTTCCCAGTTCTACCACTACTAGTCTTACTGTCTCCGACTACATTCTATCTTTGTCCCGCCCCCTCCTCTAACATCAGTCTGAAGAAGGGTCTCGACCCGAAAGGTCACACATTCCTTCTCTCCGGAGATGCTGCCTGACCCGCTGAGTTACTCCAGCATTTTGTGTCTACCTTCAATTTAAACCAGCATCTGCAGTTCTTTCCTACACAGGGTATATTTTAGTTAGGCAAGACTAAAAATGTATTTCTACTGAAACAGTAACAGAACACAACCCCCCCCCCACATTTGAAAGACAAATATATTTATGGTCCATCATTAATTCTTCCTACACTCCTATGAATGGAAACATGTTGTACATTAATCCATTAATTTATCATATGCTATTCAATGCTATGGATTAGATTTGCCTCGAAGGAATTACATATTTCAAATTATATCATGTATCAAACATTACAATTGCATGTCACATTGTTTACATATCTTGGCTGAATTAATCACAAAAAATGGTCGAAATATCCAGCACATCTGACAAAATTAAGTATGCTTCAGGCATACTATAAGCTTCAGGCCAGGCACTAAATCTCAACTGAAAGGATGAGCAGGCTTTGTAACATTAAAAGCGTTGCAATGAACCCATTTGTTGCCACCCCTCAGATTAATTATCAGCTTGCAACTGCCGGCCTGTGTGGGATGGTACACACACTGCTGAAAACAGATTCAATGCAAGGTCAGGGATGAATGATCCAAGAAGCAATAGCTGACGGGGTTCATATTTGCCTCAGGGAGAGGGAAAATCTTCCAACATCTCTCCTTCAGAGAGTAAATGAGAGGAAACTCAATCTGCCCAGCACTTTAAGGACCTATTTTCAATAATGAATTTCTCTTAGAAAAATCAATTATTAAAAGTCTGCCAACATTTATGTGAAACAAAAGCTGCTTTTTATGTCAGAGGGAACATGTTCGATTTTATAAGCTCAACAATCGGACAGAAAATGTTAATCCAAAATTCCAATGAAAATGCCACTGTGCTATTTTTGGAAAGACCAGCTTCTTTCTTCAATTTCATCAACATAAGTGACTAATCATTAATACCACAGAGTTGATCTAATGTATTGCAGTAGTAGCCCTGACCGCAATTATTGAATATGACCATCTTATACGGTTTTCAATGATAACCATCATTTCACACCATCATTCTGTTCAACTAGCTGCTCTTCCTTTTAAAATAAAAAAGGAAGTGAAGGAAATACTCTCAGGCAGCTTGGTGGAGAGAAAAAACAATAGTTAAATATAACAGCGTTCAACAATTTTGGATAACCAGCACCTCTGGTACTTTTATTTCAGATTCCCAGTATTCAGGGTACTTTTCCCGCAGGTTAATCAGAATTATATCCGATTATTCTGACTCTCCCAATTGCTTTCTTTTCTGACCCAATTTGTTTCCCTCACTTGCCCCATTAATGCCTCATCAACTGGCACTACATTCTCTTTTGTCATTCACTCTATCCCACATTTACTTTATCAAAGCCATTTTTTTCTTCTCCTTTTATCTTGAAATATTTTCGCCTTTCTCAGCTCTGGTAGATCATGGTCCAAAATATTAAATAATCCTCTCTTCATAGATGATGCCTGACTTGCTGCATATTGCCAGTATGTTCAGGTTTTATTTCAGATTTCTTGCATCTGCGAGTTTTATACATTGATAAGCTTTATCAGTTTACAAATGTCTGTGGACTCGCATCATCATAACATTACTACGTTATCAACATCCCAAAAATCAAAACATAAAAGGAAAAAAGGTTATTCCAGTTAACACCCATCCTTATAGCTCGGTCAGTAAATGTGGTCTGTGAAATCCACAAAAAGATTTTAATAAAAGATTTTGATAGTGATCAGCCATGATCGCATTGAATGGCGGTGCTGGCTCGAAGGGCTGAATGGCCTACTCCTGCACCTATTGTCTATTGTCTATTATAGCTAAAGTAACAATACTGCTGACAATGCAGATCAGTTCCTGTGATGAGTGGAAGGGGTGTAATATGCATGCTGGTTTAAACCCAATTGACTACAGGGTTGGAAGATGCAACATAAAAAATCCCTAAAGATTAATGAATTTGTAAAGGAGTAGGATGGAGTGGTGATAACAGTATCAGCCATTATAAACAAATGTCCAGACAATGTTTTAGGTTGGGACCCTCCTTCAGATATCTGAAGGGTTCCAACGAGAAACATCATCTATCCATTCCCGCCACAGATGCAGCTTGACCAGCTAAATTCCTCCTGTATTTTGTTTTTTGCTCAAGATTCCAGCATCAACAGTTTCTTGTGCTTCCATAAACAAATATTCACCGATTGTCCTAATATACCCAAGTGCAAAACTTTACAGAACAGTCTGCACCAGCAGATAACAAATCTTGATTATTTATCTTTAGGTTCACTGATCCTGGTTTACAAACCTCTGAGGTCATTCATAAACATTAGCATCAGGATATTTAACATCCCCTTAAAGTTAAGAGTATTTAATTTTTATAATGTTGTAAGATACTTAGTATGCTGAGACGAGCTTATTTTGCTGCCACATTCATTTTAGAAAAATGGCTAATAGCCCTATTAACACAGTAGAATAATTTCATGGTCCTGTGTTAAGCATTTATATGCCAATTCCAAAGTACAAAACAATTAAAAAACTATTGCATGCCCATTTGCAGGCTTGGGCAGGGAAGTCAGTTCATTAGTAACTTAGATTGTGTACCAGCTTCCCAGCCTCAGTGATGTGGCAGAGGCAAGAAATCACATTCTGTCTTCAGGTGAGGAACATAAATCTTTCAAGCCTTTTGTCAAAGGAAAACTATGTAGTTCTTTGCAGCTACAGCCATAAAAACCATTAAAAATCTCAAATATTAATTAGTTCTGTACAGCTGAAGCATTGCTACACAATTAGAAACTTGTATGCTATGTCTAATATAATTTAAAATACTTAAATGGCTATTTATGCCCAGATGTAATGCAAATTTAGCCTTTTATTTTCAACACATTCATCAGTTTTGGCTGAGACTTGTACGAGTATAGCAATTTCTTCTAAATGTTCTCAATGAATTAAGGCCTTAGAATGCACACACCTTTTACATTGGAGGAGAAAATAAAGTTCAATATTCCATGAACAAGATTATACATACATACACACACACAGCTTTGAAATGCTCAGAATTATCCAACCACTCCCATTTTATTTCAACATAAACACTTGCTTCCAATGAAAAGGCACTGCACAGGTCACAACTTTAATCACACCTAAACAAGCATGCACTCAACATAAAATCAAACTGGAAAAATGGAAGGGTCAGAGTAAGGCTATGGAATGAATCTTGGGTAAATGCATGCTACATGGGTGTATACATACCCAGGAAGAATTTCCTAGGAGTTTTGATTTCTTCATCGTTACTGTCTGATATGATAGACCAAGAGCCCAAAAGAAAAGAGAAGAAGAAGCAAGTTGATTTTGATTCAGCCCAGCATTTTTCAGCGACCATTGCAGTGCTACTTTGTTGGCAGAGCAGAGATGTTAATAAAGAATGCTTGAATGTTAATTGTTTCAGCCCATGCTTTCTCCATCACCCCTCCCCCCCCCCCCCCCCCCAGACGAGGATTTAGTATATCGTTCTTTACATCTGTAATTAGCTTTAATAATCGAGCATCCACAATATGGCTCCTATCTTGTGTCATTTTATGTAAACTGAGAACCTAAAGATTAGAGCAGGCAGCCAACACAGCACGTTTCCTGTTTTATATATAAAGATCAAAATGCTTTAGCAAACAGACCAAGCTGCACCAACCTTGGCAATTAAGCCAGAAGTATGGGTTGGCAATATCAGCAGCTTGGATTCAGAGCATTTCCACATTACACTGTTCCATTTTTTAAAATATTAGCGGTTTACATTTTTTTGCCTCATATAAAATGTGCAATAAGGATGATCACTTGATCAATTTCACAGATATGGACATCCTCCCATTGTACACGGGCAATGCCTATTTGGAACACCAAGCATCTTTCCTTGTATTTTATGCATTAATATTGGTAAATCAAGCCAAGAACTTCCAGAGTTTGCTAATCTCAAGCACCTAATGCAACAGCACCAATGTAACGCAACTGATCTCCCGGTGGCCCAGCACTTTAACTCCCCCTCCCATTCCCAGTCTGACCTCTCTGTCATGGGCCTCCTCCAGTGCCATAGTGAGGCCCGCCGGAAATTGGAGGAGCAGCACCTCATATTTCGCCTGGGCAGTTTGCAGCCCGGTGGTATGAACGTCGACTTCTCCAACTTCAGATAGCTCCTCTGTCCCTCCCTTCCCCTCCTCCTTCCCAGAGCTCCCTCTATCTTCCTGTCTCCACCTATATCCTTCCTTTGTCCCACCCCCGACATCAGTCTGAAGAAGGGTCTCGACCCGAAACGTCACCCATTCCTTCTCTCCCGAGATGCTGCCTGACCTGCTGAGTTACTCCAGCATTTTGTGAATAAATCGATTTTTACCAGCATCTGCAGTTATTTTCTTATAGCACCAATGTAACAGATGGCCTTAAATTAATCTCTTCAGAAGGATTTAGAAGGGGCTCCTGATTACCATTCAACAACCCAAGTTTGAATAAGTGTACATTTATGTGTGGCAAGAGCAAGATCAGACTAGGTTATACCAATACAATACAATATATCTTTATTGTCATTGTACAGGGGTACAACGAGATTGGGAATGCGCCTCCGATACGATGCAATAAATCAATTAGCTAATCAGTATTAATTTAAACAACCCAATGAAATAAATTAGAACATTTTTAAAACAGAATAAAGTGCAAGTAGATCTCACTGTGCGATGTGACCATCCGGCTCAGCAGGACCGGTTCATAGCAGCTATGGCTCTGGGGATGAAGCTATTCCTGAGTCTGGAGGTGCGGGCATAGAAGGCCTTGTATCGTCTGCCCGATGGTAGAAGTTCGAGCAGACTGTTGCAGGGCTGTGAATAGTCTTTGTGGATGGTAACATTTAAAAAAACACTCATCTCCTGGGAACACTATCTGATAGGGGACAAAGTATATTGGGAAATATATAGCATTTCAAGTCACTCATCTTCAGATGACAGAACGCAAAGGTAGAATATTAACTAAGATCATTTGTTCCCACCACCAATAGCTTATGCATGTAAACACCCAAACTAAGATCAATCTCAGCCAAATCAGAGACCACATCTATTCAGCATTCAGCTTTATTCCAGGTCCACTCCCTTTATACATTTTCAGCTTTAGACTGAATGTTGATGGTGTAACGTTTGGAAAAATAACATGGTTTTGTATCAAACCATCTCTTGGGGAACAATCAGCAGTCGGGTACAATGTGTTACTTGCAAACACAAGTACAAAGCAAAGTACATGTTTATTTGTATCCAGGATTACTTTAACAAGTCAATTTTATTGCTGCCTACCACTTAAGGCTGGACACATCCAAAAAAAGTGATGAGGGCAGAGTACCAAACCAACGGGTGATTCACATTAACTTCATTTGAGTCCTGGATTCTATTTAACTTAATAAAAAACTACAGAATGTGCAATTTATACAATTACAGTGGTGATACATCAATTAAAACAAGTTATATTAATATTTAAAACTTAACAGTGAGTTACATGCCCTTCTATAAAAACAACACGTCTTTTGTTTAACCTCAATTATCAGCATTATTCTGCTCTTCCACCCCAACTATCAACATATCAACTTGGGTGCTAGTTTTAGATGCTGAGAACTTGACACCATATTTATCTCATTAAGATCAGGGTGAATTTCCTCATGTGGCTTATTTAAAAGAAAAGGAATGCAATGCATATGGTCAATAATACAAAGGGGAAAAGGAATAAAACTGAGGTGGGAATGGTTTCAACCAACAGTGGGACGGACGCACTGGAAGATGAAATTCAACAATAAAGACTTACTTTCCATACCTTTGCAGCTCAGGGAAAATATTTGGTCCAATTAAGAATTCAATGACCTCGTGGCAAGTTTATTAACTTCTTTTTAAATACAAAGATAAGTTAGGTACGCCTAACTTATACAAAGCATTTCTTTCAAAAGCAATTCCACCCTGCCCCAAGGGTGACAATCATAATCTAGCCAAATTTACAACCACGTAGATTTAATAAAATTGCCGTAAGTTTACTTAAACTGTTGCTTTCATTTAAATGGCTCTCTTGATTATTTATAAAAATAAAACATTTTTCTGTGGAGAAATACACGAACGTGCTTGCATTTTGGCTACTTCCCACCCATTACATTGACACTAACCTGAAAAGGCACGGCGTCGTGTTGAGAGTTCATTGGTCATTCGGACGGCGGTACATAGCTTCAACATCACTAACATGGTAATGATCATGATAATACTTTGCAACAAGAGGGGTGGCTCAAAGTACCTTCCAAACCTTAAGTAAAGAATATATTAAATTCACTCATCAATCTGCACAATTTTTGGAATTATTTAAAAAATATTCAAACAAAATAGCACACTTTTACAAAATTACATGGAATGAGCAGCACAAAAATAAGTAACTTTGGGGCTCAATGTCTCGGAATAGGAATAGGAATACTTTATTGTCACATGTGACTAGGCACAGTGAGATTCTTTGCTTACATACACAATGTATACAAATAGCAGCCACCTAAGGTGCTGACAAAGTTACAAAGCATGCTGGCTCCCCCTTTTGTTCTAAACCCCCACAGCAGTCTACCCACGCCGGGTCCTCCATTGTTCTTCCCCTCCTCCCTCACGGTGGTCATCCACGCTCTCATCAACCGTCGACCGCGGGTTGACCCACGAGGCTTCACCACGGCCGAGGCCCCATCGTCGCGGGGCTTCACCGCTGTCGCCACCGAGACGGTAACATGTCTTCCCTCAATGCTGCCTACTTTAAACCTTTTTCTCCTTGTGCCAATAGGTTCCACGTGTTTTTTTTTCTATTCATTTAAAATAATGTAAATGTCATCAGCAGAGAAAAGGTGGTGGTTAGAAAAAGCCACTTTCTTGAACTGCTGCAATCATTCTGGTGAAGACACCCCCAGAATGTCATCAGGTAGGCATTTAGTCTGGATAGCAAATGGAACCAGGGGTAAGCAATACTGAGCAGCTGAAGTATAGTAACAACTTTCAAGATTAATTTGCTATTACATTGTCCTGTTGTTCCTAGAAATATTTATATCCCCGAGGGGATTTACTGTTAATTTACAAAAACATTCAAATTAAATATGCAGGTCAAGAATGTACTGTACTTTTCCAAGTCAGAATGGTATGCAAACTGGAGGGGAGCAAATAGTATTCCCGAGAGCCTGCTACCATTGACTTTTCAGATGGTAAAAATCACTGGTTGGAAGATGCTATTGGAATAGTTTAAGGAAATAATACACACTGTCCCGGTCATGATGGGAATGAGTCAAGTCAAGTTTACCATCTGGCCCATGCTCTCTTCTTGCTACTACTGTTGGGTAAGGGGGACAGAAGCCAGAAATCACCCACCACTGGGTTATTATAAAAGAGAAAGCATTAGGGTCTTGAGGTACATAAAAGATGATAAATTCCGCGTGCCTGACCAAGAGTAGCCCAGGACGTTTGTGAAGTAGAGGGAAATTCCTCTTCATTAGCCATGGGCTAGAAGACTGGAATATAGCTAATGCTGTGTCGTTATTTATACTTTACAACGACCAAACTAAAGAACTGCAAATTGGTTAACCTAACATGGGAAAACATCATGGGAAAGTTACTGGAGGGGTTTCTGAGAGACAGAATCTATTGCATTAAGAAAAGAAAGGACTGATTATGGGGAGTCAGCATTGCTTTGTGTGTGCAAGATCATGTCTCACAAATTTAATTTTTTGAAGTGATCATAGCGATTGATAAATGCTCCTTTTCCACCTTGGTACCCACAAAACCAGTGGAAGGAAGTTATAGTGTATCAGGCTTTGGGTGAGCAAAGATTGTACTGGAGCAGCTTGCTCCAGCATCTACCTGACAATGGAGAAAGTTGTTCAGATATATAACGTTCTAATTATTGTCCTATAGTCCTAATTATTGCCCAATTAATCAACTCCCAAAGTGATGGAAGCTGTAAATAACAGTGCTACCTAGCAGCACTTACTCACCAATAACCTGTTCATTAATGTATAGCTTAGGATTCGCCAAGACCAAATGATTCCAAACCTCATTACACCCATGGTTTAAACATGAACTTCAGAGGTGACATGAAGACAGCATTTGATTATGGTATGAAGGAGTCCTAAAACTGAAGCTAATGGGCAATAATAGGAAAACACACCAGTGGCTGAAGTCGCACCTTGCATAAAGGAAGATAAGTTGTATTTGTTGCGGTCAGCCTCAGGACATCTCTGCGAGAGTTTGTTAGAACACTGTTCCAGCTACAGCATCTTAATAGACAATAGACAATAGGTGCAGGAGTAGGCCATTCGGCCCTTCGAGCCAGCACCGCCATTCAATGTGATCATGGCTGATCATTCTCAATCAGTACCCCGTTCCTGCCTTCTCCCCATACCCCCTGACACCACTATCCTTAAGAGCTCTATCTAGCTCTCTCGAATGCATTCAGAGAATTGGCCTCTACTGCCTTCTGAGGCAGAGAATTCCACAGATTCACAACTCTCTGACTGAAAAAGTTTTTCCTCAGCTCAGTTCTAAATGGCCTACCCCTTATTCTTAAACTGTGGCCCCTTGTTCTGGACTCCCCCAACATTGGGAACATGTTTCCTGCCTCTAACGTGTCCAACCCCTTAATAATCTTATACGTTTCGATAAGATCTCCTCTCATCCTTCTAAATTCCAGTGTATACAAGCCTAGTCGCTTCAGCTGCTTCAATTAACAAACTTCCATCTGTCTCAAAGTCAGCAGTTTATATGTTCGATGATTACACAACATTCAATTCCCATCACAACTCTTTAGAAACTGAAGCAATCTAATCTGCACGCAGCAAAACCTGGACACCATTTAGGCATAGGCTGATGAGTGGCAGGTAATATTTGCTCCACAATAGTTATAGGTGACACCGATCCACGAGTACAATCACCTACCCTGACATTCAATGGCATTACCATCACCAAGTCTTCTACCATCAACATCAATGGGAGTACACCACTAACCAGAAACTCAACTGAACCAGCCACATACAAAACAAATGTCAGAGGGTATCTCACAGCAAGCAACTCGACTCCGAATACCCCAAAGCCTTTCTGCCATTTGCAAATCAGCAGTGTGATGGAATACCCTCCACTTGTTTGCATGTTCATTTCAACTGACACTCTATAGGACTAAATGGCATCCCATTTTAACACCCTAAATGTACATTCTCTCTGCTACTAGTGCACAGTGGCTGCAGTGTGTAGATCCACAAATGCATTTGGAGTATTGCGTGCAGTTCTAGTTCCCCATTACAGAAGGATGTGGAGGCTTTAGAATGGGTGCAGAGGTGGTTTACCCAAATGATGCCTGGATTTGGGGATATAAGCTACAGGGAAAGGTTGGACAGACTTGATGGTTTTCTCTAGAACGCTGGAGGTTGCAGGGAGACCTGAGACAAATACATAAAATTATGAGGCTTAGATAGAGTAGACAGTCAAAACCCTCTCCCCCCCCCCCCCCCCCCCCCCAAGATGGAAAAATCAATACTAGAGCGCATAGCTTTAAGGAGAGAGGGGCAATGCTTAAAGGAGATGCACAGGGCAAGGTCTTTCAATTTACAGAGGCCTGGAACCCACTGGTGGTTGAGGCAGGTATGATACTGGCATTTAATATAATTTTGGATAGGCACATGTATTTGCAGGGAGTGGAGGGATATGGATTATGTGCAGGTAGATAATAGATGGGATAGTGTTTGGCACAGACATTGTAGGTTGAAGGGCCTGTTCTTGTGTTGGCTCTACATGTGAATATGAGTTTCAAGCCTCGGCTACGCTGACAGAACCTCCTAATGTCATTACCTCAACACCAACGACAAGGCCAGAAAGCACATGAGCAGAAAAACAATCAACAATTTGATTAGCAAATAAATAGACAGTACTCTGCATCCCACTTCTGAACTACAATAGACTATTATTATTATTGCACTACTATTGTTTGTTTTTGTGTGTACGTATGTGTGTGTGTGTGTATATATATATATATATATATACACACACATATAAATATATGTATACACATGTGTGTATATATACACGTACTCACAAATACACACACACAGACATATATATATGTATGTGTGTGTGTGTGTACTTGTGAGTTTGTGTATTATACACACTGAACTTTTTTTTCTCTCTCGTTTATTATATTGTTTACAATGTACTATGTTTACATATTTTCTGTTGTGCTGCAGCAAGTAAGAATTTAATTGTTCTATCTGGAACATATACGACAATAAAACACTCTTGACATGCCCATCAATTCCAGCCTAATTCCCCAGCCACACATTTACCTCCACTGGTGACAATCTACAGTGGCCATTAACTTTACAACTAGCATGCCTTTGGTATGTGGGAGGAAACTGGGGAACTTGAGGGAAATCCATGTTGTCACAGGGAGAATGTGTAAAGTCCACACAAATAGTGCAGGCCAGAACTGAACTGTAAGGCTATAGCTCTACTTAAACTTATGAAAATCATCACCCTGATTCCAAGAGTAACACATCCTTTGAATTTCCATACCTTTTATGTGAAGAAACCAAATGTGTATCATTTTTTAACTTTTCAATTTGGGGTACTGTGTACAATTGTGATCGCTCTATTACAGGAAGAATATGGAGGCTTTGGACAGGGTGTAGAAAGGGTTTATCAGAATTCTGCCTGGATTAGAGGGTATTAGCTATTAGGAGTTGGTCAAACTTGGATTGTTGCCTCTGGAGTGTCAGAGGCTGAATGGTGACCTGGTAGAGGCTTATAAAATCATGAGGCATAGACAGTCAGGGTGGGAATGTCAAATAATAGAGGGCCTTGCTTTGAAGGGGAGAGGGGGAAAAGGTTTAAAGGCGACATGCAGGGCAAATTTCTTTTTTTTAAACACAGTGGTAGGTTCCTGGAATGTACTGCCACAGATGGGGATGGAAGCAGGTACAAATAGGTATTTAAGAGGCTTTTAGATAGGCACATGAATATGGAGGGATATGGATGTAGAAAGGATTAAGTTTAAATTGCAGGTAGAAGGGATAAAGTTTAAGTTGGCAAAGTCATCATGGGCCATAGGGCCTGTTCCTCTGGTGTACCTGTCTATGTTCTAATGTTAAAATTATAAAATTATTAAGGGATTAGACACGCTAGATGCAGGAAACATGTTCCCGATGTTGGGGGAATCCAGAACCAGGACCCACAGTTTAAGAATAAGGGGTAGGCCACTTAGAACTGAGATGAGGATAAACTTTTTCACATAGAGAGTTGTGAATTTGTGGAATTCTCTGCCTCAGAAGGCAGTAGAGGCCGATTTTCTGGATGCATTCAAAAGAGAGTTAGATGGAGCTCTCAGGGCTAGCAAAATCAAGGGGTATGGGGAGAAGGCAGGAACGGGGTACTGATTGTGGATGATTAGCCATGATCACATTAAATGGCGGTGCTGGGTCAAAGGGCCGAATGGCCTAATCCTGCACTGATTGTCTATGTATCTATCTATGTTATGTTCAAACAACAAAAATAATCTCAACTCTAACAAGTGGGCATCTTACTCATCCATATATACGCCATTTAACAAAAAACATCAGTTAGAATTAATTTATCCGACATCAGCTGGCATTCCCAGAAAGGAAATCCATATTTATATCACTCATTTATAAATTCGCACCCTCTATCTTTGAAAGTCTGATCCTAATTCTGGTCTGGACCACTTTTAGAAACACTGTCAAACTGCATCCAATATGCTTATCATCATGCAAACAATGAATAAGTTAATCCCCAAACACTCAAAGTTCTTGGAAATAAAAGTCTAGTCTGCCCAATCGCTCCTCGTAATTTAGCTCAGAGGCCAGGAATCATACTGGCAAATCCACATATCAAAAGGTCATGACTTCCTTCAAAAATGTTTTATGTTTCAACTTAAAACTGAATGCCTCACATGGTCAGAAAGGTTTCATTTATATTCAGATGAAGACATATTTCACTCTGCAAACCATCTTGGTGGTGGTACTAAGTTGATGTCATTGAAAGGCATTGAGGGGTTAAGTGACCTACTCCTGCTCCTATTTTCTTGTGTACAAATTATAGGGCCCTTGCACGGTAGGTCAAAAGGTCAAAGTGTAAGACACATGGAGTCACTCAAGCGTTCTGGAGGACAAGCAAGCCTCCGGCATACACTCGTCACACACGCAACACGTACGTTCTTACCTGGAAAATACCGTCAAAATGGTAAGTTTTTGTGCTGCCTGTCCTGCTGATTTACTCCAGCATTTTGTCTACCTTTGATTTAAACCAGCATCTGCACTTCTTTCCTGCACATTTTGTCCATTCCACTGCACAATCTCCTCAAGGAATGTCTACTTTGAAGAACTCCTCTCTCCGACGAGAGTTCAGCAACATCCTCTCTCACTGCTCCCCCTCTGTGATTCTGCTATTATTTTGTCAGGCCAAACCCTTGGCCATCCTTTTCTCCTTAACTTCATCCAGCCTGGCTACACTCCCTGTCTCCATTGTCTTCCAATTTCAGCATTTAAGTGAGCTGATTTAAATCCCTCCACCACTGGTATCCATAACCTTAAAGACTTTGCAGGAATATATTTTGAAATCTAACCAGAGCCGCTGCAATTGGTCTCCTGTGTACCAAAGCAAGAAAAATGAACTGTAAAATATAAGTAAGCTCTTTTTCATTAGCAAATTTGCATATGATACAAAGCTGGGAGGCAGTGTGAACTGTGAGGAAGATGCTATGAGGTTGCAGGGTAACTTGGACAGGTTGTGTGAGTGGGCGGATGCTTGGCAGATGCAGTTTAATGTGGATAAGTGTGAGGTTATCCACTTTGGTGGTAAGAATAGGAAGGCAGATTATTATCTGAATGGTGTGAAGTTAGGAAAGGGGGACGTACAACGTGATCTGGGTGTCCTAGTGCATCAGTCACTGAAAGGAAGCATGCAGGTACAGCAGGCAGTGAAGAAAGCCAATGGAATGTTGGCCTTCATAACAAGAGGAGTTGAGTATAGGAGCAAAGAGGTCCTTCTGCAGTTGTACAGGGCCCTAGTGAGACCGCACCTGGAGTACTGTGTGCAGTTTTGGTCTCCAAATTTGAGGAAGGATATTCTTGCTATTGAGGGCGTGCAGCGTAGGAATAAGTTTAAGAATAAGGGGTAGGCCATTTAGAACAGAGATGAGGAAAAACTTTTTCAGTCAGAGAGTTGTGAAACTGTGGAATTCTCTGCCTCAGAGGGCAGTGGAGGCCAATTCTCTGAATACATTCAAGAGAGAGCTAGATAGAGCTCTTAAGGATAGCGGAGTCAGGGGGTATGGGGAGAAAGCAGGAACGGGGTACTGATTGAGAATGATCAGCCATGATCACATTGAATGGCGGTGCTGGCTCGAAGGGCTGAATGGCCTACTACTGCACCTATTGTCTATTGTCTATAAGCCCTAAGGAAAGACACAAAATGCTGGAGTAACTCAACAGGTCAGGCAGCAACCCGGGAGAACATGGACAGGCGGTGTTTTGAGCCGGGACCCTTCTTCAGATCAGTCTGAAGAAGGGTTCCAACCCGAAACGTCGCCTATCCATGTTCTTCAGAGATGCTTCCTGACCTGCTGAATTATTCTGGCATACGTGTATTTCTCAGGTATAAACCAGCATCTGCAGTTCCCTGTTATTACAAGCCCCAATGAACAGTGATTTGTGAGTTTTGCAGCTGGTATCTGGTTTATCATCTGTCATCAAAAGGGTACCTTAAACTTAAATATCATCTTCACCATAGAAAGAGGTCCCAAAGAATGCTACGATGGCACAAAATAACGCAAGCACAAGGACAAACCCAATCAATGAGTAAGGGTGGGGAAAATGTAGGAAAGAAGTTGCTGGGGGTTATGGAGAAAATACCAGAGCTCAGAAAAAGAGCAGAGAGAACAATATTCCATAAGTCATTTCCAGAAAGGTGGAAACAAAATACAAAAATTGAATTAAAAAAGGTCTGCTTCACAAGGAGAGAAATATTGAGGAATATATCCTGTCTATTTTCAGCTATGAGATGAATTATTTACTTTGATACGAAGAATTAAAACACAAACAGTTTTATTTAGACAAATGATAACATTCTGCTAAATATCACTGTAAAGAGTTACAAGAGTGCTGATGCATAAAACATAGAAAATTAAAATGCTGTGTCTCAAACGGTGTATTGGCCTTTATTTCCAAAAGGAAAAAGAAAAACAGAATTTGAAACAAAAAAATAAAGAGTGAGAACACTCAGCAGTCAAGTAGCATTTCATAGAGGAATATAGCACCAAACAGGTCCTTTGGCCCATCATGTCCTGCCGATCATCAACAACCGAGCTATATTAATCTCATCTACATTTATAGTCTTTTATGCCTTGGCGACTCAAATGTTCATCCAGCCCTGTCTAATGTCTCTCTGACAATGACCAACATGGGGGTCAGGCCCTGCAGGAAAGTCTCTCCCATTTTCATTAGTTCTTGCTACCTCTAATCGCAGAAACTGGTCTTCTACAAGAATGAGGAAGTGTTGTGGATTATACTGGGGTGGTGAGATTGACATGATTCAACAGGCAGTGTATGCATGTTGTGGTATGTAGCATGAGGTTTGCAGCTGTACTAAGTTTATTGGGATGAAGTTAAGCAGCCTGATATGATTAAGCACTGTAATTATGTTGTGGCATTCATAAAGATTTTTGGTTGGGACTGAGGTGTTGCAAGTTTAATGGCGATTTTGGCTTCAGAGTCTCTGGCAGAATTCTGGCAAAAAGCTGCGACAATTCAACGGCTGCTGGGACCGAAGACGGTCCCGCTGTACTGGCAGCCATAGTAAGTGCTTGCCTCCAATACACCGCTTGTCCTCCAGAAGGCGTTGCGTGGCAACATTACGGGTCAGGGGTCATGACCACGCCGGCCGTGCAAGAGCCTTTTATTCACTATCCACCATCTCCCAACTGGGGGGTGCACATCTGAATTACATTCGGTTGTGATGACTCAATGCACACACAACCTGGTCCTCATTATCTTACTAAAGTAGTTATTTCAGACAATTACACCCATGAAAATATAGTCGAGGCAAAATTAGTGTTGATGACAGTTTGCCAGTCACACAGTACAAAGATAAATCTGAGTCCTCAGTCGCAATGCCTTTGCGCAAGGGGACATTGTGAAACATGGATATTCTCACGTATTGAAAATCAAGGCACATACTTTACGAATGATAAACACGGTATTATATCATGGGTCAGGGATTCGCAAGTTAAATTGCACTATCCAAATAACACAATTATCGAATTAAACATACATAGTGCAAAGTATACTTGAACAAATTATTCGTGCGGTTAATAAAAATAGTTTTGATAAAGTTTCGCGTATACTTACCAAAATAATATTCTTAATATATTGGCCACAAGCAACACCAAGCAAACGTAGATGGAGAAGCCCTCAGCATTCTGGGTGCGTTTGATGTCCCTGTACTGAGGAATGTAGGGCAACATACCGCCAAACATCATTGCTGCGGCCGCTGTCCACGAAGCCAGCTTGCCGACAGGTAGGGCGAACAGCTCAAGAGAGCCCAGACTTTTCTCCATTTTCTGTTTCACCCCTAATTCTGCACGAAGTGTCCGTTGAGAGATATTCGATCCCTTTCAGTCGCCAAATCTGCAATCCTCAGCCGGCTGGTGCATTGCGTTCGTCACTTTGTGTAAAAACGTCCCGGAGCTGCCTCGAAATTGTTGGGTAATTGCAGCGTTGAAATGTGCGCCGCCAAGAAACCAACACGTCCTGAAAATCTCTCGCGATGTCACTTTCACATCCGGATTTCGTCAATGCCACGCCGACAACTGAAACATTGGAAAAAAAAGCATGATTTATTTTTATTTTAAAATGTCGAGGAAGGTTCCGTGTTATTATCACAGCAAGGAGAATGACGAGTTAAACAGTTTCCATTTGTATTGATCGTAAGCCATTCACGTGATATCTCATGGAAGTATTTCCAAATCGAGGTATTTCAATATTTGTGATTGAAATCTTGAATTTCGAGTTCCGGGAGCGCTCTCAGAAAGTTATACAATTCCTTCAACGGATAATTCTTCAAAGACCATAAAATGATTGCATGATAGGAAACCATAAAATGTTGATACTATACAGGAACATACCTTTTACTTTCGGAGCAATAAATCTTATCTTTCACTGAAAGATACCAAACTCATTATGAGGTGTAAAGCAGAAATGGACCCTTGCCAGAACTGGAGCATGCTGATTAATGAAAGGATACGTATATATTTCCAGGAAAAACTGTTTATGGTAAGTTTTTACACATTTTCTTGAATTAGGTCTTTACCTTCCCTGTCAAGAGTAGGTTGACATAGTTGACGTTTCCATCAGTAAATCAAATGGGCAATTTTAGTTTTAAATAGAACCGATTCTTCAGCAAGCCATGGTCTCCTTCTCTTCCCCTCACCGTCCACCCAAAAACAGATGGTGCAGACTTTAAATTATTTAGGCTATTGTCAACAAAACTAATCAGAATATGTGCAATACTTGCATTGGGATGCTACTTCATCATTCCTACATACTAAAGATAATGTTTTTAATCCATTGAAAACTTGGAAGTTGCAGGTCCAGTGCCTTATCTCTGATGATCATGCCAATCAACAATTTATTCACAAAATGCTGGAGTAACTCAGCAGGTCAGGCAGCATCTCAGGAGAGAAGGAATGGGAGACGTTTCGAGTCGAGACCCTTCAGACTGATGTCAGGGGGGCGGGACAAAGGAAGGATATAGGTGGAGACAGGAAGATAGAGGGAGATCTGAGAAGGAAGAGGGGAAAAGAGGGACAGAGGAACTATCTAAAGTTGGAGAAGTCAATGTTCATACCACTGGGCTGCAAGCTGCCCAGGCGAAATATGAGGTGCTGTTCCTCCAATTTCCGGTGGGCCTCACTATGGCACTGGAGGAGGCCCATGACAGAAAGGTCAGACTGGGAATGGGAGGGGGAGTTGAAGCAAAATGACAACAATACCTGTTTAGGATCGCCAATGGGAAAATCAACAATTTCTGCTGACAGTGTGTGATAGATTAAGTTTTAGTGAGAATAGGACAGCAATTGTCTGGGTTTTGCTGTTAATGGCAGAATAACAGTGCTTCCTGGCGGCAAAGAAAGCTATCAACACGGTCTAATGATGCGAGTGATGGACTTGTCCATCAGTTATTGCCAGGCACACATTCAATGGAATCCATGGAACCAAGAAAATTAGATTAATTAGACGCACTGAGGTGCAATCAACGACTGAAGGATTCTCGAAGAGAAAACCAAGAAGGATTTTTAGGGTTTTGCATATAAATTACAGTTGCCACTAATTTCATAGTATAATAATAATAAACTTCATCAATCCCATTGATACACACCAAGGTCCTTCAGAGCTGGGCAGTACACTGAAGCTTGCAATGATTTCCACGCCTGTCAAGAAATTAACATCAGGAAGCAAGGGGGGAATAAACAGAGAAAAATAAAACAACCTTCAAGAGACATCTTAAAGGAAAGGAATTTGTGGGATTGTTAAATTTATTTATTTCCAATTACGATTTGGCTTTGAGTTCTTATCACCTCTGTGTTCTTGCTCCAATTCTCTCCAGGATCCAATTCTTCCTTACAGCTAACAATGTGTTTGTCTTCCACGTTGACCATGAGCATGCAGAACAGGGTCAACACTAGAGTTTACACCACAACACTCAAAAGGCATAATCTTCTTGGTTAATTACTAATTTTCCCTGTAACCAAAGGCTAACCCAAGATAATTCCTGCTCTATTAAACAATGTAATTGTACACCATTTTGCAATATGTAATTCAAACCATATAATTAGCTGTATCACATGTGCCAGTACTTATTTTACAATGGACTGTATATCAAAATTACGATGACTTCAGTTACGATCAGGCCCCTCCATGAGGTATGTAGGTTAATTGACTGGGTAAATGTAAAAATTGTCCCTAGTGTGTGTAGGATAGTGTTAATAGTGTTAGTGTGCGGGGATCGCTGGGCGGCGCGGACTTGGTGGGCCGAAAAGGCCTGTTTCCGCGCTGTATATATATGATATGATATGATATGATGAAATCAATAACGCTCAACATTAATGCTGCACACTGTGTATTTTGTTCTCCATACCAACACATTAAAAGGAGACAAGACACTACACTATGCTACACTACACTATGCTGGAGCCTTGAGCAAAACACAAAATGCTGGAGGAGCTCAGTGGGTCAGGTAGCATCTGTAGAGGGAATGGACAGATGCCCTTTTTGAGTCAGAGGATGGGTTCCAACCCAAAATTTCACCTGGGTCTTGCTGTTAATGGCAAAATATAAGTGCCTCCTGGTGGTAAAGAAAGCTACCCACGCTCTAATGATGTCAGCCATGGACTTGTCCCTTTTCTCACATCAGTTATGTCAAAGAGTGTTTTAATGTCATATGTTCCAGATGTAACAACCAAATTCTTACTTGCAGCAGCACAACAGAATATGTATACATAGTACATTGTAAACAATATAATAAACGAGAGAAAAAAAGTTCAGTGTGTGTGTATATACACATTAAAATACATTAAATATTCTTCATCACCTTCAGCAATGGTTTAAAAAAATGTTCAATTTCAGACCAAGTGGAAATTCAGATCTGCGTTTCTGCGAAGTAATACATTTTCATATTTCTTTATGACATCGGAGACCATTCAGTCCATCAAGTCTATTCCAGCTCTCAGAGCAATCCCATTCCCCCACTATCTCCATTTAACCTTTTCTTGTAGACTGCTTATTAACATTCCCTTGTTTCTCCCAGTAACTGAAAGGAAGCATGCAGGTACAGCAGGCAGTGAAGAAAGCCAATGGAATGTTGGCCTTCATAACAAGAGGAGTTGAGTATAGGAGCAAAGAGGTCCTTCTACAGTTGTACCGGACCCTGGTGAGACCGCACCTGGAGTACTGTGTGCAGTTTTGGTCTCCAAATTTGAGGAAGGATATTCTTGCTATTGAGGGCGTGCAGCGTAGGTTCACTAGGTTAATTCCCGGAATGGCGGGACTGTCGTATGTTGAAAGGCTGGAGCAATTAGGCTTGTATACACTGGAATTTAGAAGGATGAGGGGGGATCTTATTGAAACATATAAGATAATTAGGGGATTGGACACATTAGAGGCAGGAAACATGTTCCCAATGTTGGGGGAGTCCAGAACAAGGGGCCACAGTTTAAGAATAAGGGGTAGGCCATTTAGAACGGAGATGAGGAAGAACTTTTTCAGTCAGAGAGTGGTGAAGGTGTGGAATTCTCTGCCTCAGAGGGCAGTGGAGGCCAATTCTCTGAATACATTCGAGAGAGCTAGATAGAGCTCTTAAGGATAGCGGAGTCAGGGGGTATGGGGAGAAAGCAGGAACGGGGTACTGATTGAGAATGATCAGCCATGATCGCATTAAATGGCGGTGCTGGCTCGAAGGGCCGAATGGCCTACTCCTGCACCTATTGTCTATTGTCTATAACTATATATCCAAGAGGTAATCACATTGGCCAATTCACCTAATAACCAGCTAGCCTTTGGGATATTGGAGGAAACTAGAGCATCTTGGGGAAGTCACCTGTTCACAAGGAAAATGTGCCAACCCCATATAGTAGGAGATCGGAATTATATTCTGGTAGTAGATACTGGTAGCAGATACTGGTAGCATAGGTGTTGAGAACAGGTATTGAGGGGGGTTGTTCTGTGACGCCAAACCTAACTTGAGTCTTTCCGAGGTGTCGTGGGCCTAACTCAACAAAACACCAGTGAAAGGAGGTGCCCACTTGATAACCCCAATTATATATTTGCATCTACATGATCAGTTTTTTTTAATGTGTTTGTAAACATGTAGGAGGCTGTTTATTGCATATGGAGTTATTGTCCTTAGCATTAGTTGGTGTATTAATTAAGTTTAGATAGTACTTTAGCTTTGGGCTTGTTTTTATTTGTTTGAGCGCTTATCCTGGTGTTATAGCACAAGTACTTTGTGTTTTAATTGTAATTACTGGTCGCTGGAATTGTGAGATACAGTTTCATTGTGTCACAGTATATTTCCGTCTAAACAAAATTCTGCAACATGCATCCTAGCTCACATTTCTCACACCCATTGAAGGTCAAAGATCAGAACACCAATGATTTCATTGACTGATTGAGCAGGCAAGATGAGCTATAAAGCCCACTCATTCTCCTCCTCATGTTCTTATGATCGAAATCAAAAATACTAATACACGCCTTAGGTGCTGAATTTTGTGTACACACCACAGTGGGCCAATACTGGAGGTAGTCAATGTTTAGGGTTGAGTATTGGCCTCTTGCACACCTACAAGCTGCATTGCCCTGAATGATGTAATGCTCAAGCATTGTTAAAGCGACATTCATTCAGGAAAGTCATAAGTACTTCACATAGAGTGTCATCATACTCTCAATGTATTTTGCAGACAATGAAAAGACTTTGGCATGTCATGAGAACCATTTGCTGTAAGGTATCTAACCTGCTTTAGAGCCACAATTTTTGAGACTCTTCTGGTTTAGCTTCAGTTCAGTGGTAATCCTTCAGAATGTTGATTGGCAGGGGCTTAGCACTGATAATGCCATTGAAAGCCAGTGGTTAGATTCTTTTGAGTGGTGCATTGATATGTGTATGTGTTACTTGCCACTTTATTATTCATTGTCCAAATCATATTGGGGTATTACTGCATACAAGTTAAGATTACATCTTTAAAAGAAATGAATTAAACATTGGTACATCAACAACACATCCTCATGCCTGGCCTTTTGGAGAGGTTGGAATGACATACAGCTCTTGAATTCCTTACCCAAGTGTCTATATTTCTATCACTATACCTCGGCCTTTTACAAGTTAATTGATATCCACCTCTTTTGTTAATTGCTCTGTGTTAAATATTAATCCACAAGACATTGTTTTCGTCACTCTTGTGATGCTTTTTCTCTTGCATTTTTTGCTCCAATCTATCTTATTACAGATGAAATATATCTCTGCAACTGAATCACATTGCAAAACATACCAAAGCAATTTACTGTTGAAGTATGAAAATGTTTCAAACTTTCTTAGATAATCTCTCCCGGGGTGCTACGGCCAAGTATAGCACAGTGCATTGAAATGGTTAAATATATTAGTTACTTCCATGGCATCAGCCTCTAATAACCTATCACAAGGTGGAACTAGTACCTTCCCTGTACAGTGGAAGTCAATTGGTCCAATCCTCTTATTAGTCCCCATTCCCTCACCATTTCTCCCAACCCATGACCACACCACACTTAAATTCTACTTCACTCCTGACCCTGCTGCTATCGCCATCACCAGCCTCAGTCCTCACATATTCCCTGTGGCTATCAAACTGTACAACTCCTCCCTCTTCGGTCGTGGGGTAGACTCCTCTCCCCCCCCTCCCCCCTCCCCCTCCCCCTCCCCTATCCTTCCACTCGTCACTTTAATTTCATGTTTCATGTATCTTGGGTTTTATGACTGTTGGGCGGATCAATTTCCCTCCTGGGATAAATAAAGTTCTATCGTATCGTATATTCCCCCGTTGCCCCAGAAACACAAACTCCTCCCTAGACTCACTACCCTAACACATCCCCCTTCGCCACCCAACCTTAATGACTCGTCTCAATGCCCCTCACAATCTCTTCTCCCGCCGCACTCTCCCTTACCCCCCACTCTCCTCCCCTCCCACTCTCCCCCTCCCACTTTCTCTTCTCCCATCCCTCTCTCCCCTCCCACTTTCCCTTGTCCCATCTCTCTCTCCCCTCCCACTTTCCCTTCTCCCATCCCTCTCTCCCCCTCCCACTTTCCCTTCTCCCATCCTTCTCTCCCCTCCCTCTCCCCCTCCCACTTTCCCTCCTCCCATTGGGGGTTGGGATGGGATGGGGTAGGGATGGGGTGGGGGTGGGGTGGGATGGGGTGGCGTGGGGGTGGGCTGGGGGTTGGGATGGGGTGGGGGTTGGGATGGGGTGGGGGTTGGGATGGGGTGGGGTTGGGATGGGGTGGGGTTGGGATGGGGTGGGGGTGGGGTTGGGGTTGGGGTAGGGTGGGGTGGGGGTTGGGGTAGGGTGGGGTGGGGGTTGGGGTAGGGTTGGGTGGGGTGGGGGTTGGGGTAGGGTTGGGTGGGGTGGGGGTTTGATGGGGTGGGGTTGGGTTGGGGTGGGTGGGGATGGGGCTGGGGTGGGATGGAGTGGGCTGGGGGTGGGGGTGTGGGTGGGGTTGGGGTGGGGTTGGGGTGGGGTTGGGGGGGGTTGGGATGGGGCTGGGGTGGGATGGAGTGGGCTGGGGGTGGGTGGGGATGGGGTGGGGTGGATGGGGTGGGTGGGGGTGGGGATGGGGTGGGTGGGGGTGGGGATGGGGTGGGGATGGGGTGGGGTGGGGGTGGGGTGGGGTGGGGATGGGGTGGGTGGGGGTTGGGTTGGGGGTGGGGGTTTGATGGGGTTGGGGGGGTTGGGGTGGGTGGGGCTGGGGTGGGTGGGGATGGGGCTGGGGTGGGATGGAGTGGGCTGGGAGTGGGCTGTGGGGTCCGCACTCACCCGGGTCCATCTCCACATCTCCAGCCGCCGTTCGTCCGCCAGCTCCTCCCACTGCGCATGCGCCTGGCCGCGAACGCTGGGCCCCCGCGCCTGCGCACTGGCGTTGATCAAGTGCAACCTTGCAGCGGGTCGGGAGGAGGGAGCTGCAGATGCAGCCTCACACCACGACAGACACACACTCACACACAGTGCTGGAGTAACCCAGTGGGTCAGGCAGCATCTCTGGAGGAAAGGACGACAGTGAAACTTGTACAACGACAAGGGTGGGGGAGGGCCAGAGAGTGAAAGGGGATGCAAGGGTTGCTTAAAGTTAGAGAAATCAAAAGTAATGCTGCTGGGTTGGAAGCTGCCCAAGCAAAATAGAGGTGCTGTTCCTCCAATTGGCGTTTGGCCTCACTGTCAATGCAGGAGGCCCAGGACAGAATGGTCAGTGTGGAAATGGGAGTTAAAGTGCTGAGCAACCGGGAGATCAGGTAGGTTAAGGCAAACTGAGCGGAGGTGTCGCTTGGTCTCGCCAATGACAATGTGCAGGAGTTGACACCTGGACCAGCGGATACACTAGGATTATCTATCCCCTACTCCCAATTCCTCCGTCTACGCTGCTGGATCTCGTAGGCCCAGGCGGACTAATTCTTAGTCAATCTTAGACCAAGCAATAAATTGCTTCTTTTTGCAATGGGGAAAAACCCTTTTCTTAAAAAAACAGATTATGTAGGTTGTCAATTTAACATCTGAGGTCTCAATGCATGTGTGGAAAAGGCAGGTATTTGTAGCCATAAAATATCCATGGGTCCTAATCATTTTGGCATCTAATTGTCATATCTGTACAAATTGCCAGCCAGCTGCAGCGCATGGGTCTGAATGTTCTTGACTTCTGCTCCTGTGGAGCCTCTGATCTATAGCTGCACTGCTGAACTCAGCCCTGAGTGCAGGATGGCTTCCACAGGAAGAAGTACTGAGGGCTCGGATACACTTAGTACCCGAATCCTCAACTTCGTGCCGATAATAGCTAGTGCATCTGCTGCTGTCCCATTGAAATAAATTGTTGCCAATCTAAGGTAAAAAGAAAAGTAAACACATATATTTCTTTTAATTTTAATTGACAGTTCAATATGGTTTATTTGATTTGAATGTGTCTTTAAATGAAACTTGGAGTGCACAGTATTAGTGGCAATTACTGCGCGGTTCAGTGGCGCATCTTGTAAAGCTGCTGCCTCACAGCGTCAGATCCTGACCCTGGATGCTGTCTGCGTTTATCCTTATGCGTTTTATTCTCCTTATATTCGCCTGTCTGTCTTTCTTTGCCATAGTATCCTCCCTACCGCAATTATCAATGTCCTCATCCGCATTTAATCTATTTTCCATGCCTCTGCTCTTTTCGCTTCTCTTCTCACCTCGAGAAAGGTGGTACCCTAGTACTCGCCTTCCATCCCACCAGCTCTGCATGCAATAGATCATTCTTTTCAATTTTAACCAACTTTAACTAGGTTTCATCACCAGAGAATTAGGTTTCATCACTTTACCTCCCTTTCATAGTCTCTGCTCCATTCATATCCACACCAACCAGTTCCCTTCTAGCAATATCCCATGTAACCACAAGAGATGCAACACTTGTTCTTTTAACTTATCCCTTCCCACCACCCAGGGACTTAACAGACCTACCAGGTGAATCAGTGGTTCACTTGCACTTAAAATCTAGTGTATTGCATTTGGTGCTCACAATGTATACGTATGTGTACGTGTACTTCTCTACATGACAGAAACCAAATGCAGATTAAGAGAACCCCCCCCCTTCCACCGGATCTCCCAGAAAACCTAATTAGTATGTAAACCTCTGCCGAACTGTTTCCAATGCATTAACATCCTTCCTTAAATAAGTCTACCACTATTGTACACGATACTCCAGATGTAGTCACACCTATGCTGTAGATAACTGAAACAATTTCCCTAGTTTTGTTTTCTACTTCCCTAGCAATAAACAGCATTAACGTTCCTAATCACATAATAAACATGTGTATGATCCTTTAGCAAATATGGCATGAGGACAACTCAGAACTCTGCAATCTCTCATTATTTAGATTTTTTTTTAAATGTTGTCAAAGTGAACAATTTGATATTTCCCCATTGATATTTTCCATTTGTAATATCTTTGCCCTTGCATTTAACATATATAAAACAGACCCTTCAGCTCAACTTGCCCACGCCAACCAACATGCCCCATCTACACTTGTCCCACCTGCCTGTGTTTAGCCCATATCCTTCTAAATCTATCCTATCCATGTACCTGTCCAATATGTATTTAAAAAGTTGTGATAGTACCCACCTCAACCACCTCCTCTGGCAGCTCGTTCCATACATTTATCACCCTTTGTATAAACAGCTTGCCCCTCAGGTTTCTATTACATTTTTCCCCGCCTCACCTCAATTCTATGTCCTCTGGTTCTTAATTCCCCTACTCTGGGTAAAAGACTGTGCATTTACCCTCTCATGATTTTATCCACCTCTATAAAATCATCACATGCTCCTGTGCTCCAAGGAATAAAGTCCTAGCCTGCTCAAATTCTCCCTATATTCAGGCCCTCGAGCTCTGGCAACATTCTCGTAAATCTTCTCTGCACCATTTCCAGTTAACAACATTTCCAATAACAAGGTGAACACAATACTCCAAATGTGGCCTGACTAATGTACAGAACAACTGTAACATAACCTCTTAAATTCTATATTCAAGCCTTGTTGCCACAGATTCTGCTCCTATCACTTATGACCACACAATCTACCTGTAACACCACTTTTACTTGCACTCCTAGGTAGACACAAAATGCTGGAGTAACTCAGCGGGACAGGCAGCATCTCTGGAGAGAAGGAATGGATGACGTTTCAGGTCGAGATGTCAGGGGAGTGGGCGGGACAGAGATAGAATGTAGTCAGAGACAGTAAGAATGGCGAGAGAACTGGAAAGGGGAGGGGATGTACGTCTTTGGAGTGTGGGAGGAAACCGAAGATCACGGAGAAAACCCACTCAGGTCACGGGGAGAACGTACAAACTCCGTACAGACAGCATCCATAGTCAGGATCGAACCCGTCTCCGGCGCTGCATTCGCTGTAAGGCAGCGACTCTTCCGCTGCGCCACCGTGCCGCACGCTTTCTGTCCTGGGATTCCTCCATTGTCAGAGTGAGGCCCAGTGCAAATTGAAGGAACAGCACCTCATATTGCGCTTGGGTAACTTACACCCCAGCGGTATGAACATTGACTTAACTTCAAATAGCCCTTGCTTTCCCTCTCTCCAACCCTTCCCCCTTCCCAGTTCTCCCACCAGTCTTACTGTCTCCAATTACATTCTAACTCTGTCCCGCCCACTCCCCTGACATCAGTCTGAAGGGTCTCGACCCGAAACGTCACCCATTCTCTCCAGAGATGCTGCCTGTCCCGTTGAGTTACTCCAGCATTTTGTGTCTACCTTCGATTTAAACCAGCATCTGCAACTCTTTCCTACATTACTTGCACTCCTAGATCCCTCTGCTCTACAACAATCCGCAGACCCTGCCATTCGCAGTGTAGGTCCTGCCCTGGTAACACCTCACACTTATCCGTATTAAACACCATTAAACATTCCTCAGCCAACCAATCAAGATCCTACTCCAATTTTTGATCCTACTCCAACCATCTTATCTATCTACAATACCACCCACTTTAGTGGTTTCTTCACAACTTGCTGTTTTACTTAATCTTTGTCATTAAAGTCAACCGTGCCTTAATCCAAGATGTTTATATAAATCACCATGACACAACTTTTTTTACATCTTGCCAAAAGGAAAATGGATTATTTATGCCGACTAATCAGTCAGTTTGCTTTTTCTACTCTCAAAGCAATGAATGGATTTAGTTTTAAACATCAGTATTTTTAATTTATTATTCATCACGAGTAAAGTTGGTAAAAGCAATTAGACAATTCACAATACTCTCCTACATTTATCTGCTAAATATTCCTCCTCTATCCATGCATACCAAAACAATCGCTAACCTCTTGGTAAATATAAAATTGCATTAACAAGGATGACTCATGTATTCTCCACGCAATTGTCTAACAAATCCTGTTCAGTTCAATTTAACAAAATGAAATTGAAGAATCAAACGTTCTTTGAATTTTCATGTAGGCTGACTTGATACCCAAGAAAAAAATGCATGTTCTGTAAATGCTTAAATGAGTAATTATAATCTGAAAGGACAACATTCTTACAAATGCTAAGTCTTCACAGGGAACCAATTTTATAAAATGGATATTCTTAACTGTTTAACTCAATTAAATCCATTATTCTGCTCATGTTAAAGGATTGAGGGTGATAGTCACACTTTATTTATGGCAAGGAAAGGAAGAAATTATATAATTTATTGATTGAAAAGATTATCAAATTTATCATGAGGCACTTACAAATGATCTTAATATGGCTTTTAAAGTCCACAGCCTTTACATGTCCACATTAGCTGATCTCTTTTTGGATTTCAATCCAATTTTCCAAACTTATTTATTTGCTGATGCTAACTACATAGCTAGATGGTATTACAGGAAGCAAAGTTCGAATCCAGAAATTTCATCAGGAAAAGTAATGAAGAGGTATTGACTTTTCTCCTGCATTTTGTTTCCATTTTTAAACTGTATTTATTACCCTTTCTCCTATCCTATGAAACGGCATTTTACTATGTGAAAGGTACAATTTAACCATCATGTTTTCCGGAAGCCTGTCACCAACCTGCGCAGATTTGCTCTGGAAGAAAGTGGTGACATGGAAAGCTGCGACAGCAGCTAAACTGCGAATAGCTTTCGGAATGATTACCTAAATTGCAAAGGATTATCACACTATAGCGTAAGTCAATGAAGTCAACATTTCAGTAGCACTTCCAATGAATCAGAGAAATCAGTAACAGAAGTAATTATTGCAATGGACAATATTTATGAAGTGCACTGCATACTTAAGAAATTATACACTGGTTCCAGCAATCCATACAATTGTTGCAATGAGAGAACAGACAGACAAAATAATCTACAATCAGAGCTTTACAGCATGGAAACAGGCACTTCAGCCCACCTTGCCGATGCCAAGTTAGTAAGTCCCAGTTGCCTGCCTTTTGGCTCTTTGTCCTTTTCTATTCATCTGTCCAAATGCTTTTTAAAAGTCATAGCTGTATCCGTTTTTATTGCTTCCTCTGGCATCTCATTCCAGATATCTGAGTGAGAATGTTAATGCTGAGGTCCCTCTGAAATCTCTCCCCTCTCACCTTAAGCAAGGCCCTCTGGTTTTGAAACCTCTAATCTGGGAAAAAGACTGACTGTTCACTTTATCCATGCCCTTCATGATTTTGTATCCCTCAATAAAGTCACCCCTCAGCCATTTGGCTATCTCACCTTGGATTCCATGCGAGCTAACTTTCCAGTCAGGCCTACATGACCTTGTCAAAGGCTAAAGTCCACATTGACAAAGTCCACTGCCTCGCAAAATTCCATAATTCTCTTGGTGACCTCTTCAAACAACTAATCAGAACTCTATCTGGCAACACTAAAGGTGATTAACAGTCACACAATTACTTTGACAAAAATCCAGTCCTTTTGCTTTCTAAGTGGTCAAGAGTACTTTGAATACTGTAGAAACAAGCCCTTCAGCTGTTGCCCACACTGGCCAACATGTCCCAGTTACACTAGTCCCACCTGCCCATGTTTGGTCTATATCCCTCCAAACCTGTCCTGTACATGTACCTGTCTAACTTTCTTAAATGTTGGGATAGTTCCTGCCTCAACTGCCTCCTCTGTCAGCTTGTTTCATACATCCACCACCCTTTGTGTGGAAAAAGTCACCCCTCAGATTCCTATTAAATCTTTTGCCCTTCACCTTAAACCTATGTTCTCTGGTCCTCGATTCACTTATTCTGGGCAAGATTCTGTGCATCTACCCGGTCTGTTCCTCTCATGATTGTACACACCTCAATAAGATCACCCCTCATCCTCCTGCGCTCCAAGGAATAGACTCAACTTCTCCCCATAGCTCAGACCCTCTAGCCCTGGCAACATACTCGTAAATCTTCTCTGTACTCTTTTCAACTTGACATCTTTCCCATAACATGGTGCCCAGAACTGAACACAATACTCTAAATGCAGTCTCACCAATATCTTATACAACTGCAACGTCTTATACATTGCCTTATACAACTACTTCTTGAGGATGTTTATATCTGTAGTGTAAATTGCACTTTGTCAATACTTTTATACCAACACTTAACAGTTTTGACTTTCGTAAAACAAGCTTCCAATTAGCAGATGTATTATTAATAGAACAAGTCAGGGTTTAGAGAAGACGATGGATCACTAAGTTATGTTTACAACCTTTCAAAAACATTAGCACTTTTATCAAGCTCAAAAAAATTATTTACCAAATTAAAGAGATAAAATACTGCAGATGCTGTAAATCGAAAACTAACCACAATAAATGCTCAGACAGCATCTGTGGAGATTTGACATTTCAGTGGTATTAGAAACTTAGCAAAAGGCCAATGACCTGAAATATTAACTCAGTTTTTCTTGCTACAGAAGCTGTCAGATGCATGTACTTTCAGCATCTTATTCCCACTAGTTCATTGGGTGTTCAGGTTACACAAAGGTACAATCTATTTTCACACCACTTTCATTCTTAAAAAAAAAAAAGGCATTGAATTTGGCATCAAATTGTGATCTTTTGCAACTAGGCAATTTTTCAGGGTTTAACGATTGTAGACATGACCAACATTATGAGATCACTGTATTTCAGTAAGATATTTCCAATACAGAAAATATCTTACGATTGTTCGGATCATTATATAAATTCTGTAGTTATGCACGTCTGCACTATGCACTTCTAGAAATGCCCATTGCAGAAAACTGTAGGGTATGTGGTATGAGGGAGGACAACCAACATTATCTATTCTATTCCCGAAATACACTTAAAAATGTTTTTTGATATGATAACAATACCTGTCAATGGTTATAATAATTACATTATATATTTTGTTCCCTATCCTACCCATAACTTCTTGGTGAGATTACATCTTGGCAATGTAAACAATAGATCTACAGAGAAAGTAATACTAATAATAACATTACTTTTATTTTGAGACACTTTATAATTTACATCTTCAGAAAGCCAGCTGCCATATGGCAGATAACCAAAAAGGTTGGCTCATAAAAGTAAATATATAACAGCTGTTGAAAATAGAGATGATGACTCACGTCTTTCCAATCAGTCTAACAGAGTAATATTTTAAACAACCTCCCATTAATCATTAGCCTTTCTTCTAGTTTTGCTTGGATTTCAAAAGGCACATCATAATAATTCAAATATTCAAAATCACTAAACTAAAAATATAATTTATTATCACATTTCGGCCACAGATACGCAATAAATGTTGGGATGGCAAATAATCAAAAGTTTCTTTTCAGGACAACAGACGTAAACATTAGACAATGTAAAATAATGACCCAGTGCAAACGTCTAACCAGAAATGAAATGGGGAGGCTGGGATTTTATTTACAATGATAATAATCCAGGCTGAAGTATATGGCAAATTGTTCAATTGTGCACAGATAACACTTCAATATCTGTATTTTGTGGAGTAGTCTTTTGGAGATACCACAAGACCTCGTCCCTTGCGAGCTCCTCTGTACACTGTTTCAACAATATCAATCATCTCTTGCTTGTCTTCCATCGGCCAATTAATTTTGTTATTGTTGCCAGTCCCCAAATCAATCATGATGTGCTTGTTCCTGAAAAGAACAAAAATTAGCCAAGGAAAAATTAAAGAAAAGTTTTCTGGTGTCTATGTTTCTGACATAAAAACAGATTGCTGCTTTAATATATTATGAATTCTCCATTTACCAAAATGTGTTATAAGTTCTCTGACAATCCATTAAGAGGGAACAGACACAACATTTGAATCAAAGTACAGAGTTTACAATTATCAACGCAGGTAATGCTCAAAGGATTATAGTTTATTTACCCCCCTGATTAAAGGGACAAACGACTAAGGTCTACTAGTGATAATTGTCTTATTAGTCTACTGGAAATGCACAGGTAAATGCAGGATGAGCATTGAATTTGGCTGTAATAAAAGCCATCAAAAGTCATTTGGGCAAAATTCTGGAGTGATCTGTATGTGGAGTTACAAAGAGTGTAAATGTTGCAGAAGAGAAATGACAAAAAAAAATCAATGTTATACCTTTGCTCTATAATTAACGTTACAAATGTCAAAGGTGTCATTTCAGAGCTGCTCAATAAGTCAGGAAAGAGACAAAGATCAATCCCTACAATTGCACAGTACTGAATGATAGCTCTCAGAATGTCTCCAAAGTATCTGATTGTCAGTTGTATATTACAAGTAGATAGTACATAGAGATTGGAGACAAGAGAGACAGCAGATGCTAGAATCTTGAGCAAAGGACAATCTTTTAGAGGAACCCAGCAGTTCAAGCAGCATCTGTGCAGGGAAAAGGACAGTGGTCAGTACTCTCCTTGGACAATAATTTAACCATTATGATTTACCAGTGCTGAACCAAAGCAAGTGCTTGCTTCGAGGTGAGAATGAAATAAAAAAACCTGGAGAGCAGAGCAGGGATTGGAACTTGTGTTACGTCTGTTGTCTATTGGCATTACTCCATTTCACAGAACAAAAATAATAGGACAATGAGAAATAATTCAGATTTCATGGGGAAATGTCAGCAGTGCCACCTATTACCGCTGACATTTTCTTCCACTCACAAGTCTAAGATTGACATGTGAACATGAAATGTATTTTAATTGCACTGAGCTGTTTGTTGATGATTTTTCCAATATATTCCAATACTGGACTACTGGTAGAAGCAGCAACTTGGGTCTTTAGCCCAAGTTGAACACTCGAGTATCTGTTCCAGATTTGCTTCTCTATCGACTTCAATTGAAGGAAACTAATATCTTAGGTGTAAGATTTGAGAAGTTTTCCCTCATTCTGAAAGCAACACCAAACCAAAGAGCTGCAGTTTGGACATTTTAAACGGGAGACTGGGGCTGATAGCGGAGAAAGGCTGCGGTCAGTTTACCAAGGGATGTCACAATCTGTGGGTCCTAAAATGGCCGCAGGACCTCGTGACCAGCCACAAGAGCAAAAACCTTACAGCCCAGTCTCTAGGTTTCTGCAAAGCCACGGCCAGAACAATGGATGGGTATTGGCCATGCAGAAACCTGCGAAACCAGGTCGAAGTCCAGACACTGGGGCGCTGACATCAGCATACTCACAATGCCCCAAGCCGACCTACACAGTTAATCTCGTTAAGGGGGCACAATAGCCCATAGAAAACTACCTGGTAGGTGATGGGAAACCAGTTAAACCCATCACCTCGCAACGAAATACCAATTAACACCGTCTGGCCATCCCCGGTACCCCCGGACATAAGCGCAGATCAGAGAGAAAACTCATACATATCTTTTAAACAAAGAGATCCCAAGATCTGGTGGGAGATAGGACGGGTCAGAATAGTATAACTGGCCACGACTTTTGGGTTTTAAACTCAAGTCAAACGGATGCAGGAGGAAGAAAAGACAGGCAAGAAGAACAAATGCAAGAGAGAGGAACAGGCACGCAACTCGAGAAGAAATACTGCAAGAAAACCTGCAAGGAACGCAAGAAACGGAAGGAACTCACGGGACAAGCACGACCCTCACGGAAAGCAGCGGAGAAGCAGCACGAACAGCCAGTAACCCCAGTAATAGCCCCATGGTGAGCATGTACCCCGATCCTGCATATCCTGGACATAGTTTAGTGTAGAGGGGAGGGTGGTTTGAATAAACGTGGGTGTGTAAATGTATATGTGTTGGTCAAGTTTGCGATGTGTCGTACGTTCCCCATCTTACAGCCAAGAAATGTCTAGTAGAACTGTGTCTAAGTATTCGTGTAGTTGTGCATAAGTCTAATAGAACTGTGTATAAGTATTCATGGACAATAGTCCCAAGCGCTCAATAAAAGCCTTTTCCATTTAAACCCTGGTTTTCAAATCTGGTCTGGTTGAATTTTTCTGCACTATAAACGCTCCTGCATCTAAGTCCAGTGTCTAGAACCGTAGGGGGTGAGTGGGTCAAACCACTCACGGGGAACCAGTGTGCGCGGCCTGGTCAAGAGATCAGAGCAAGGCACGGGGACCTTAGGTCGGGCGAAAGCTCCGCGCAGAAACCCCTTACAGAGGCAATTATATATTTTACAATTATTTGAATTATTTAAAAGTTGTCAATTTTCTTTACTTCTTAAAGTTTTCACTAGTTTGAATATTTTTTTAATCTTTCTGAATTGAATACCAGCCAGTTAAATCAGAGGATATATGTTCCAGCACTTTTTTCTAGGGTGGAATTCATTCTACTATCATCTGATCCCATTATTGCACAGAAAATATTCCCTGATATGTGGCCCTGCCATGAGATCCAACCAGTTTCACCCTGAAGCTCCTGCTGGGAGATATGCACATGATATATATTAACCTTTATGGAAATCAGCAGCCTCATATCCTGGTCATATATCTTCTAAAGTAGATCAGAGCACAGGAGGGACAGGGGTCCAGACTTCTTGCAGCACAGAAACAGGCCTTCAAGTGTCCATGTCTACAATCCCATTGACCACATTGGGATTGTGTACATCGACACTTGGTTCACAGCTCTCTATGTCCCGGTGATTAAAATTCTCATCCAGATACCTTTTAAATGTTATATTTTATATTGTGATGCAATATCACAATTATATTATTGTTCTCACTTCACTAAATAGTTGTTCCTGATTTACAATATTTTCTTTTGGAGCAACCTCAATAGCTGATTTGTCACACTGAGTGGTGTGTTCCCAGAAAGCATGAGTGCTAACCAACCTCTAAATGTGCCGCAGAGATTTTGGTACAGTTCCACCCAGTAGGAGAATTGGCCACAGCAGTAAACATTTTCAATCATATTACAGTCAACAATAACTGGCAAGAAAACAATTTTTTTATTCACCTAAAAATAGTGAAACAAAACCCAAACAAATCGCAGGATAAACTGTTTCCTCTTACTGTAAAAACAAATCTACATGGAGCAGTGTTAATGAAGATGCTAATAATTCTTGATCAGTTAACAGTAATATTGAATAATAATCCACCGGTGGGGCAGATGCAGACATAAAAAGCAGAATCAATAAGGCTAGCTAGGGTGGTGTTTAATATGCTCAGAAAATCTGGAGTTCAAAATACATCTCAATCAACACCAAAATACGCATCTTTAATTCAAAAGTGAAGCAGGTAATGCTGTATGGATCAGACATGGAAAACAACAAAACACACAACAATCAGGCTGCAAACATTCATTAATACTTGCCCCAGGAGAATACTAAACATCTGGAGGAGAGACAAAGTAAGCAATGTGGACCTGTGGAAAAGAACAAGCCAGGATCCCATTGACTTACAAATTCCAAAGAGAAAATGAGGTGGATTGGACAAAACCCTCAGAAAACCTGCCACAAACATCACCTGGCAAGCCCTGAAATGGAACCCCCAAGGAAAAAGGAAAAGAGGTCGCCCCAGGAACAGCTGGAGAAGAGGTCTCCAGGCAGAAATGTCTGGGAGTGGGCTCAACTGGGGAGATCTCGAAAGAACCGCCAACAACCGAGTGAGATGGAGGACATTTGTCAATAGCCTATGCTCCCTAGAGGAGCCAAGGGCTTAAGAAGAAGAATTCATCTTCTTACATTGTTTATCTAAAAATAGGAATCTGGTGTGCTACCCGCAAATCTCCTTCAGTATTCAAACCAGATGCATGGGGTGAGTAATTTACCTCATAATAAAGATATATTGTATTGTATTGTATTGTGTACATGACTGCTATTTCTTTAATTTCTTTCTTTGCCTTAAAATTAGTATGCTCTTAAGTGCTGGTAATCGAATAAGTTTGTTTAAACCTAAAGCACATTACCAACTTTGTTAACAATCAAAGGTATAGTGGACTAATTACACGTAGTGTGAATTCATCGAGTGCAAGTCTGCTAGTCAACGTATGATCTTATAGAATTTTCTATCCTTTCTGAGATAGTCAAAGCCACGGCAAAAAAACTCTTCCCAAACTGCTGTCAGGCTCTTTTAGAGGTCAACCTTTAAGTTGATGAAAACAGGTATCTCCACACTGAATCATGAGTCATGAATCAACACAAGTTGGAAATTCCAAAATGGCGGCGCTGCCATAGCAGCTGCGGCTTACCTGCGGTCCATTTGTCTTTGTGTTTTTGGGGTTTTTGTGGTCTTAATTGTAGTTGTGATGTCGTGTTTTTGTGTTTGTGTACTATGTGTGTATGTGGGGGGGAGGGGGGAACTGTAAAATTGTAAATATGTGTCCCTTCCGAACGGAGACCCGACCTTTGTTTTCTGGGTCGGGTCTCCGTTCCCGCTGCGGCCTACCATCGGCCCAACTCCTGGAGCTGGCGGCCTCCAGGGCTCCGGTTCGCAGAGTCCGCAGACCGGACTAACCATCAGCGGAGCCGGCCGTCCTCGGAGGTTGCGGGAGCGGCTGCGACTCGCCATAGGCTCGGGCCGCGTGGATGCCGACATCGGGAGCTCCGGCAGCGGCAGCGTGTTCGCCCGCCCCGGATTTTTCTCTGCTGGGCGGGGGCTTCAATGTCGGGAGCCACGACCGCCCCGACGTGCAGCAACAGCAGCAGCGTGTTCGCCCGCCCTGGATCGGACTTATCATCGGCGGAGCCGGCCGTCTTCGGAGGCTGCGGGAGCGGCTGCGACTCGCCTTAGGCTCGGGCCGCTGCGGACCATCCAGCGCGGCCTGCAACCACAACAGCCTGACTGCGGGAGAAGACGGCAGGAGAAGGGAAAGACATTGTGGCCTTCCATCACAGTGAGGAGAGGACTGGAGGAGACTCACTGTGATGGATGTTTCTTTGATGGATGTTTCTTTTTTCGTGTGTTTTTGGGGTTGTGTAATTTTAATGCCTATTTAGTGCTTTTGTTGTTGGACTGTGGGTGACTGAATTTCGTCCAATTTGGATGACAAATAAAGCTATCTTGAATCTCTTGAATCTTGAGTTAGCAATGCAGTGATACAAGTTATGCTTTAACCTACTGGAGGTAAAATAACAAGTTTATATATTATTTCCAAGAAACCATAACTCAGGTAAAAGAATATGCTGGGTAGTCTACTTAGAACTGAAATGAGGATACATTTCAGAGGATGGTGAATCTTCAGAAAGTTATCATTTGAAGGATTGTGGTGACTGAGCCTCCACAGTCCTTTAGAAGAGAATTATCTGAAGATTCGCCACCTTGTGGGATTTCTCCTCATTGCTTTCAAAACAGATTGAGATATATCTGGATAACAAAGGAGATATGGGAATAGGGCAGGATAAGTAGTGTCTGAGGTAAAAGATCAGCCATGATCTCATTGGGTGCTCATTGATCTCACTGCGGCACTTGCAGTCAGTGCAGTATGGATATTGATGGTGCAGTCAGTAACCAATCAGATCACTAGTGTTTTATTAGGAGTAATTGAAAACAGTGTAATGCCAACAGTAAGATCTATTGTTGGAAAAAAGGCATTGAAAGATAAAAAGGCAGAGTTATTTAAGAAATAATGAAGGAAATGGAAATATTTGACTGTCACAGCAAAAGGCATATATTGACCAGGAGAGAAGCTTTTTTTTTTTTTTACAGTGCTGAGGACAACCAATCTACCTGATGAGCCTAAAATTGTATGTGTGCTCATCTTAGTTTGGTTTCTAAATGCCGATTTGCGGTGGAACACTTTAAAAAACAAAACACAGTCCAACTACATGCAACTGTTAAGTTGGAAAACTGCAAATGAACAAGGAAAAAAATTGCAAAATCTAAACAGGCAATCTTTGTATCTGATATATATATATATATATATTTTTTTTTTAAAATTCAATCAGCAAGAAACTCGAACATTTCATGCAGTGCAAAGCTGATGGAAACAGCTTCATTTGAGAATCTTCTATCTTCTCTAAATTTTGAAAGTAGGATTCTAATCACAAACTAGATTGGCACCAGGGTGGAAATGTTTGATGTAAGCAATATTATATTTTACAAATTGCAATTAACAAAACTACAAATCTTACAAAAGATTTTACAAAGGTAACTTTTTCACAAAATGCTGGAGTAACTCAGCAGGTCAGGCAGCATCTCAGGAGAGAAGGAATGGGTGACGTTTTGGGTCGATACCCTTCTTCAGACCCTTCTCCTGAAATGCTGCCTGACCTGCTGAGTTACTCCAGCATTTTCTGAATAAAAACCTTCGATTTGTACCAGCACCTGCAGTTATTTTCTTATATTTCTCTTACAAAGTAACTTATTTGCGTTATGGTGATGAGGAACTGTGATTTTACATACCGGAAGAAAAACATAACGGTGCATGGATCGTATAACTCGTACATCTTGTTGAAATCTGGTACCTCGGTGATATCCACTAGATAAATAACAGCAAAATTTTTCACCTAAAAATAGAACAACGATTACAAATTTTACATTATATGAAATAAATTGATAATTTTTCAGGAACCAAAAAATTGTTTTTTTTAAAGTTAATATGATAACATAATGCAAATTCCATGCTTATTAAGCCAAAAAAATTAAGTCAGATATTTTAAATCATAATTTTATTCGAGCTTATTAAAAAAATAATAACTTGCACGCTTGACACAATCTCCAACAAGTAATTATGTTTCTCAAGATTTTATTTTGAACGTTCTGCAATATTGAAAGTCAGGATTGTAAATGATGGCTTGATACTTATTTTAATAAAGTGCAGTGGGTGTAATGCAATGACACACAAATGAAAGCATTAATGCTCAGGGCCACAAAGTGGAAAACATAATGGAGGCAATAATATTTTACTAATGAACAGAAAAAAAATGAGAGGAGTGAAATATGATGGACCATGCCTTCAACAAATCAATGGGAAAAATCAGCAAGATTCTTTCTAGCCGTTCATTGCCAATTCAGGCAAAATGAAGGTTGGTAAAAAAAGTTACTTCAAAAGAGAAAAAGATTTTCAAACTGCTTTTTTATTTGTAAACACCATTAATATCATATGAAAAACACAACCATTTACTATCCATTCCTTGCAGTTGCAGAAGAGAATTACAACTCAACCATGTTTGATGCATCTGCTTTTGCCCAGTCACCCAGAGAGAATATAGGTGGTGGATTTGGTTTACTAAGAGAGATTAACATACTGGAGAGGTTTTTTTTATGAGTCCTTTAGTTTCAGGATCCTAATTACTGATGATGGATTTTAGTTACCAGTTTACCTAATTATTTGAATTAAGAGCCAAGGCGTCTAGTAACTTCACCCCCATTTGGCTGCACTCTGATTGCACGAGAAGGAACTTGTGGTTGATCATTTTCTTCCTGCTATTCTACTTAAATAATTGTTATACTAAACTTTGATATTTTCAAAGGCTCACCTTTTCAGCAATACTGTACAACACCTCATCCATCTTCATGCACGTTGGATCCCAATCATGACCAAAACGAATGACGACAACGCGATCTTCCTCTGACAGAATGGCCTGGTCAACTTGCCAACCATTGTGGAGATGTGGTAACATATACGACATTCTGGCAGAGTTGTACTAACTTCCAAAATAAACTAAAACAAACAAATGAGGGGTTAATTTACTCAACTTGGAAGTTCAACATACAATTAGCAGCACTGTGGAGCTGAGAGCAGCTTTACAAAATCAATGGTAACAATAGAGATGGCCTGACATAAATAACAATCACATTAGTTTATATAAAAACATTTACAGCTATTATACTGTTTGAAGTAATGAACACTGTAATTCTACTAAATGAAAATACTGTACAGAATTTTCACCTTTCATTTGCTCTCCTTAATGTTCCACCCATATTGGTCCATTTGGTCAGAATGCACTGGAGTTTTTAATAGTCATACATAGAATGAATAAAATAAAACAGTTTATTTCAACTTAAATGAGAAGCAAACTATTTAAGAGTCCATTTTTAAATAGTACACAAGGTGATCCTGCATTTTGATGTGATCTGTGATAGCACCAATTTACAATGGGAATGTCAATTTACAAGGCATATGCATTCCTTTTTTTCAAATACTTACTTTCAAATATAAAATTTTGAGCACAGTAATGATGCAATTGCAGGCGAGTAACTATTGCTCAATAATATTGCTAACTGTATTTCCTATTTTCCTACAGTTGGACAAGATGTTGGTGAGGGCCACATTTGGAGTATTGTGTTCAGTTTTGGTCTCCTTGCTCGGAAAGATTATGTTAAGCTGGAAAGAGCTCAGAGAAGTTTTATGAGGATGTTGCCAGGACTTGAGTGCCTGAGCTTTCAAGAGAGGTTAGGACTATATTCCTTGGAGTGCTGGCGGATGAGGGGTGATCTTATAGGTGTATAATATCACGAGAGGAATAGATAGAGGGACTGCACAGAGTCTTTTATCCAGAGTAGGGAATCAAAAACCAGAGAACATAGCGGGAAATATGGAACGAGCTGCCAGAGGAAATAGTTGAGGCAGGTACGATAACATTTAAAAGACTTTTGGACAGGTACCTGAATAGGAACAGTCTGGAGGGATCTGGGCCAAATGCAAGCAGGAGGGACTTGTGTAGATGGGGTGTCTTGATCGGCATGGACAAGCAGGGTAGAAGGGCCTGTTTCCATACTTATGATACCATGCCTATGCTAATGATGAAAGGTAATAGGTCAATACTGACTACCTTCTAAATTGTACTGAGAACTGGGATGCCAATCTGAACATAGCTTAAACTTAGGGACTTAACGTTTTGATACCCAAACAAAGCTAACACATGTGGTTGGGTCCTGCCAGGCTCAGGTAACCAGGTTCTATAGTGATGCCATACATGAATCACTTTCCATGGAAATTGTATATTATAGGGATACAGGTTCAGCGCCAGGTGCGGCTCGGCCGCGGGGCCTTCCATCGCCCGGCGCGGCTTGGCCGTGGGACTTAGCTGCGCACGGTACGGCCGCGGGGCCTTCCATCGCCCGGCTCGGCCGTGGGATGTTTCAGCGCCCGGTGCGGCTCGGCCGCGGGGACTTGGGCGTGGGGAAGAGAGCGGAAGTTTTGTTGCCTCCATCACAGTGAGGGGGTGTTTGGAGTCACTGTGATGGATGTTTGTGTTGGGGTTATGTGTCTTGTGTTTCTTTTTTTTGTGTGACTGCTGGTAACGTAATTTCGTTCGGTACCTCGGTACCGAATGACAAATAAAGCTCTGTATTCTGTATACAGCATCTAAGTCCACACGGATCATTGATCACCCGTTCACACAGGTTGTGTGTCACTCACTTTCTCATCCACCCTCTACTGGGAATTTACAGAGGCCAATTAACCTACAAACCCACACATCTTTAGGATGCGGGAAGAAACCCATATGGTCACAGGGAGAATGTGCAAACTCCACAGACAGCACACGAGATCAGGATTGAATCCAGGTCTCTGCCGTTTTGAGAAAACAGCTGTGCCACTGTGCTTCCAACTGTGTAGGAAAGAACTGCAGATGCTGGTTTAAATCGAAGGTAGACACAAAATGCTGGAGTAACTAGGACAGACAGCATCTCTGGAGGGAAGGAATGGGTGATGTTTCAAGTCGAGACCCTTCTTCAGAGCTTCCAGCTGTGAGCTCAGTCAAACCTATGACATCCCATGATAAAAACCTGTGTGCATTTACTTATAATGTATCTTATCATGTATCTCAACACTGTAAATGGCTCGATTGTAATCATGTATTGTCTTTCTGCTGACTGGATAGCATGCAACAAAACGTTTCCCTGTACCTTGGTAGACGTGACAATAAACTAAACTGAATTTATAAAGAACCAGCATATTCTGAACTGAACTAAGTTAAAGGAGTGCTGATAGTTTGATTGCTGATTCAAACCCAACACCTGCAGTCAGATCTCACTGAGGTTGACTGGAGACCCTGGCTGCACATAGGACAAAGCAAAATGGAGAAATACCAGAAGCTACTCAGGAATATTTTAGTCTGGTCTACACATTGAACAAAACTAACTGATCATAGAAATGTTCAAGATCTCCACCGTCTTTGGATAAAGAGAAGTCACAGAGCGGTTGGATCTTCGGCCCAAGTTGTCCATTACTTACCTAACCGAGCTCGTATAATATGTCTGTGCCTGGCCCATATCCCTCCAAACCCTACCTGTGTATCGGTTCAAGTGTCTTTTAAATATTGTAATTATACCCACCTCAACCACTCGACAACAGCTCGATCCATGCATGTCACTCCCCCTGTTGTCCTTCAGGACCTTTTTAAATCTTTTCTCTCAGTTTAAATTTTCACCTCTCACCTTCTTGTTTTAGTCTCCTCTGCCCTGGACAAAGGACTATGGCTAAACACCTTATCCATGACCTGCATTTATTTATCTCTAACATCATCTCTTAGCCTCTTACACGAAAGGAAAATAGATCCAGCCTAACATCTACTTATCACACAAACCCTCAATTCCTCCTAATCCTTTTCACACACTTTCCATTTTAATGACATCCTTCCTATAGCAGGGTGACGAGAAATTACATAGCAAGCACTCCAAATAAGTTAAGAAGTCATCGTAGAATTAGGCTATTCAGTCCATCAAGTTTACACTCCCATTCAGTCATGGCTGATGTATCTTGCCCTCTCAGCATTCTCCTGCCTTCTCCCCATAAACCTTTACATCCATACTAATCAAGAATCTGTTCATCTCTGCCTTAAAAATACCCAATGACTTGGCCTCCATAGCTGTCTGTGGCAAATATGGCCTACCAGTGTCTTGTAAAGTACTCAATACCCTGACTGATGAAGGCAAGCATTCAAAATGCTTTCTTCACCACTCTGTTCACCTGTGTCATCACTTTCATAGCACGCCTAGGTGCTCCCCTAACATACTGTGCAAATCCTGCCTTGGTCTGTACCAAAATGCAACACTTTCATTTATTGGAATTAAATTCCATCTGCCATTTCTCTGCCAATTGGGCCAGTTTTTCAAGATCTGGTTATAATTTGAGATAACCTTCATCCTGTCCCCAATTTTAATGCAAAAGTTACCAACCATGCCACCCACATTCATGTTCATATTATTTACATAAATAACGTACAATGGACCCAGCACTGTTGTCTGTGGCACACCATTTGTTACAGGCCTGTAGTTACAAAAACAGTCCTTCACCAGCTTCCTCTGTTTCCTACTTTCAAGACAGTTCAAGACATCATTGCACCGTGTGATCTAACCTTCCAGCCCAGCCGATCATGTAGTATTTGGTCAAAGGCCTTGCTAAAGTCTATGCAGACACTGTCTACGCGGCATTGCCCTCGTTAATCTTCTTGCCCACCTATTTTTAAAAAATCTATCGAATTGGTGAGACAAGATTTCCACGAACAAAGCCATGCTGATAATCCCTGGTCAATCGCTGTCTTTCCAAAAGCTTCATTGCAGATCCTACCTCTCAGAATCCCCTCCACTAACTTACCACCATTGCCACCGACGAGTAGCCTACTCCACCATTGCTGCACGGCTCATGACATTGGCCTGCAAGACACTCATCCTTTAGTTTGGCCCTCTCCACCACGTTGTCACAGCTCCAGGCAGATTGCCCTACTCGTTGGTGCACCTACCAGGGCATTGGCCAAAGCCGCATGTCTTTGACTTTGGGACGTGGAAGGAAACCCGTACCCCCGCTAAAGAACGAGCAAATTCCGCACACACAACAAGCACTGAAGCCGCCCCGCCCTGTGTGTGTACATTGGAAACGTCACCTGCCGCCCTCCGTTCGTGCCGGGCCGACAGAGCGGGTAAAGAGACGGTTACCGCGCAACAAACGTTTACCTCCGGGCACCGGGACGGCGGGCGCATGCGCGGGGCCCGCCGGGAGATGTCGCGAGGGCCGGGTGGGCAAGCGCATGCGCGCTGGGCAGCAGCAGCAACAGCAAATAGTGCAGGGAGATGCACCGCAATGATCCTCTAGTACTTTGATGCACAGTGCTGCAGTAACTCAGGGGACAGGCTGCAGCAGCTCAGGGGACAGGCTGCAGCAACTCAGAGGACAGGCTGCAGTAACTCAGGGGACAGGCTGCAGTAACTCAGGGGACAGGCTGCAGTAGCTCAGGGGACAGGCTGCAGCAGCTCAGAGGACAGGCTGCAGTAACTCAGGGGACAGGCTGCAGTAACTCAGGGGACAGGCTGCAGTAGCTCAGGGGACAGGCTGCAGCAGCTCAGGGGACAGGCTGCAGCAACTCAGAGGACATGCTGCAGTAACTCAGGGGACAGGCTGCAGTAACTCAGGGGACAGGCTGCAGTAACTCAGCGGATAGGCTGCAGTAACTCAGCGAGACAAGCTGCAGTAACTCAGGGGACAGGCTGCAGCAACTCAGGGGACAGGCTGCAGTAACTCAGGGGACAGGCTGCAGTAACTCAGGGGATCGGCTGCAGTAACTCAGAGGACAGGCTGCAGTAACTCAGGGGACAGGCTGCAGTAACCCAGGGGACAGGCTGCAGCAACTCAGAGGACAGGCTGCAGCAACTCAGGGGACAGGCTGCATCTCTGGAGAGGAGGAATGGGTGATGTTTTGGATCGAGATCCTTCTTCAGACTTCCCCAGTGACTTGCCAGGCTCAATATTCCCTGCACAGTAGACACAAAAAAGGAATCAAGGGATATGGGGGAAAAGCAGGAACCGGCTTTCAGCCATGATCATATTGAATGGTGGGTACTGGCTCAAAGGGCCGAATAGCCTACTCCACCTATTTTTCTATGTTTCTAAAAAGCTGGTGTAACTGACTGAGTTTACTCCAGCTTTTTGTGTCTATCTTTGGTTTAAACCATTATCTGGAGTTCCTTCCTACGCATTCACTGCACAGTATCACATTATGAAATTCTACAATATATCTAGGCCACTGACTTTGTAGGTTCAGCTATTAAACCACACATATTTAAACTGTGGCTCAGTCTCGTACACCAAACCTTAATTTCTCCTGCAGACAACTAGGTTATTTAGTACAAAACCTTTTCATACCTCTGGTTTCCTCCCCCGACTCATTCTGAAGAAGGGACTCAACACGAAACGTCACCCATTCCTTCTCTCCAGAGATGCTGCCTGTCCCGCTGAGTTACTCCAGCATTTTGTGTCTACCTGCAAAGTAAAAGTTGTTACATTGTCCCCATTGTAATCCTCTTTCAATGTGTACTCTGGCCTCTCATATTGTTTCGTACCACTTGCTGTCAGTCTCATTGTTCGCATAAAAGCCCAAAGTCTCCACATGGAGGAAATCTGCAACAGTTGGAGCAATCCCAAAAGATTTTATCAATACATAAGGGGGGAAAGGGTAACTAGAGAGAGAGAGAGTGGGACCTCTCAGGAATCAGTGGTCACCGAAGAAGTGCTGGAAGACTGGAGGGTGGCCGATGTGCCTCTTTTCAAGAAGGGCTGCAGGGAAAATGCTGGGAACTCTAGGCTGGAAAGTCACTAGAGAGTATTCTCAGGGATAGGTTAAACAGGCTTTTAGATGGGCAAGGGATAGTCAGCATGGTTTTGTACGTGGGTGGTTATGTCTCACAAATCTGATTGATTTTTTTGAAGAAGTGACCAAAAAGGTTGATGAGGGCAGAGCTGTAGATGTGTAGATGGATTTCAGTAAGGCATTCAACAAGGTTCCTCATGGTAAGCTGCTCTGGAACGTTAGATTGCATGGTATCCAAGGTGAGATAGGTGAATGGATAGCAAATTGGCTCCATTGAAGGAAGCAGAGGGTGATGGTGGAAGATCGCTTCTCAGACTGGAGGCCTGTGACTAGTGGTGTGCCTCGGGGTTCGGTGCTGAGCCTGTTAATGTTTGTCATCTACATCAATGATTTGGATGAGAACTTTTTAGGGCAAGATTAGCAAGTTTGCTGATGATAGAAAAGTGAGTGGTTTTGCAGATAGTGAAACATAGAAGCATAGAAAAATTGGTGCAGGAGTAGGCTATTCGGCCCTTTGAGCCAGCACCGCCATTCAATATGATCATGGCTGATTATCTAAAATCATTACCCCGTTTTTGCTTTTTCCCCTTGTTTCCTTTAGCCCTAAGAGCTAAATCTAACTCTTTCTTGAAAACATCCAGTGAATTGGCCTCCACTGTCTTCTGTGCCAGAGAATTCCACAGATTCACAAATCTCTGGGTGAAGAAGTATTTCCTCATCTCAGTCCTAAATGGCCTACCCCTTATTCTTAAACTGTGACCCCAGGTTCTGGACTCCCCCAACATCGGGAACATTTTGAGCCTGCATCGAGCCTGTCCAATCCTTTAAGAATTTTATATGTTTCTATAAGATCCCCTCGCATCCTTCTAAATTCCAGTGAATACAAGCACAGTTGACCCATTCTTTCATCATATTTCAGTCCCGCCATCTCGGGAATTAACCTGCTGAACCTACGCTGCACTCCCTCAAATTAGGAGACCAAAATTGCACACAATATTCCAGGTATGGTCTCACCAGGGCCCTGTACAACTGAAGTAGGACCTCCATGCTCCCAAACTCAAATCCTCTCGCAATGAAACTCAACATGCCATTAGCTTTCTTCACTGCGTGCTGTACCTGCATGCTTATTTTCAGTGACTGATGTACAAGCACACCCAGGTCACGTTGCACCTCCCCTTTTCCTAATCTGGCACAATTTAGCTAATAATCTGCCTTCCTGTTCTGCCACCAAAGTGGATAACCTCACATTTATCCACATTATACTGCATCTGCTATGCGCCTACCCACTCACCCAACCTATCCAAGTCACCCTGCAGCCTCATAGCATCCTCATCGCAGCTCACACTGCCACCCAGCTTTGTGTCATCTGCAAACTTAGAGATGTTACATTTAATTCTCTCGTCTAAATCATTAATATATATTGTAAATAACTGGGGTTCCAGCACCGAGCCTTGCTGCACCCCACTAGTCACCGCCTTCCAGTCTAAAAAGAACCTGTTAATTCCTACTCTTTGCTTCCTATCTGCCAACCAGTTCCCTATCCATGTCAATACCCCACCCCAATACCATGTGCTCTAATTTTGCACACTAATCTCTTGTGTGGGATCTTGTCAAAGGCTTTTTGAAAGTACAGATACACCACATCTACTGGCTCACCCTTATCCATTCTACTTGTTACATTCTCAAAAAATTCCAGAAGATTAGTCAAGCATGATTTCCCCTTCATAAATCCATGCTGACTTTGACCGATCCTGTCACTGCTTTCCAAATGCGCTGCTATAACATTTTTAACAATCGACTCAAGCATCTTCCACACTACCGATGTAAAGCTAACTGGTCTATAATTCCCCCATTTTCTCTCTCCCTCCTTTCTTAAAAAGTGGAGTTACATTGGGTCCCCTCTAGAACTGGTTGTGAAAGATCGCAGCAGGGTCTGGATCGATTGTCCAGGTGGGCTGAGGAAAGGTTGATGAAATTTAATACAGAGAAGTGTGAGGTTTTGCAATTTGGGACGTCTAACAAGGCCAGGACCTACACAGTAAATGGTAGGCCTCTGGGGAGTGTTGTAGAGCATAGGGATCTAGGAGTACAGGTGCAAGGTTCCTTGAAGGTCTAGTCGGAGGTAGATAAAGTCGTCAAAAAGGCTTTTGGCACATTGGCCTTCATCAGTCAGAGTACTGAGTATAGAAGTTGGGAGGTCATGTTGCTGTTGTATAAGACGTTGGTGAGACCACATTTAGAATATTGTGTCCAGTTCTGGGCACCATGTAATAGGAAAGATATTGTCAAGCTTGAAAGGATTCAGAAAAGATTTACAAGGATGTTGCCGAGACTAGAGGGTGTGAGCTATAGGGAGAGGTTGAGTAGGCTGGGTATCTATTCCTTGGAGGGCAGGAGGATGAGGGATGATCGTACAAAATTATGAGAGGAATAGATCAGGTCGATGCACAGAGTCTCTTGCCCAGAGTAGGGAAATCAAGGACCAGAGGACATAGGTTCAAGGTGAAGGGGAAAAGATTTAATAGGAATTCCAGGGGTAACTTTTTCACACAAAGGGTGGTGGGTATATGGAACAAGCTGCCATAGGAGGTAGTTGAGGCTGGGACTATCCCATTGTTTAAGAAACAGTTAGACAGTTACATGGATAGGACAGGTTTGGAGGGATATGGACCAAGCACAGGCAGGTGGAACTAGTGTAGCTGGTACATTGTTGGCCAGTGTGGGCAAGTTGGGCCGAAGGGCCTATTTCCACACTGTATCACTGTATGTCTCTATGACTCTCTGAAGTTAAATTAGAAAAGGTGTAGGAAGGAATTGCAGATGCTGGTTTACACTGAAGATAAACACAAAATCAAGGACAGCACTCATCCAGGACACGAATTGTTTGCTCTCCTGCCCTCTGGGAGGCGCTACAGGAGCCTAAGGGCCAGGACAAATCGACTCAAAAACAGTTTATTTCCCTGGGCCAAAAGAACAGTGAACGGAAGCACATGACTTGACTACTCTCATTTTCGTCGCACATTTTAAAAAAGAAACGTTTTTTTAGAATTTTAGGTGTAAAACTCATTCATTATTTATCAGGTTTTTAAATTGTTTTCTTTATTGATACTGGTATTTGTTGTGTTGGTTCGTATGTCTGTTCAATTGTCTTTGAAAGATATGCACTGTCGCACTGTTATCAGCTGTAGCACTTCTAATTTCGTTGTACCTTGCGTACAATGACAATAAAGGCATATTATATTATTATAAAATGATGGAGTAACTCAGCGGGCCAGACAACATCAATGGAGAGAAGGAATGGGTGATGTTCACCCATTCCTTTTCTCCAGAGATGCTGCCTGAGTTACTCCAGCATTTTGTGTCTATCTTAAATTAGAAAATGTTGGAAATACTCAGCGTGTTGAACAGCATCACTGGATAGAGAAGTATGAGTTAACTTTTACCGGTTCTGTTGATAGGGCATCAACGTGAAATTGGAATCTGTTTCTCTAACACTGAAGTCACTGCTTTTAAACTAGATTTGCAGGGAAACTGGGCTTAAGTTTGGATGGTTCAGTTACTTTGGAAAGGATTTTGTAGGACAAAGAGAACAGTGATGATTTCACTGAGGAGATTTATGCTGATTTCAATTCTTGAGGAAGAAACACCATTTACAATAGGCAATAAACCATGATTTAAGAGAAGTAGTCAACTGTTGGGAATAGGAACATGAGACATGATTGGGCTAAACACACTCAAAAAGCATCAATCTAATGTTTGCTGTGATTGCACATTTAATTTTCCTCCTGGTCTTAATTTCTCTCCAATATTATATCATTCTTGCATTCTAAGTTTAACTTTTGTCATTGTATATGGTCTCATCCAATTTAAACCCTGAAATTCTTGCAGAGTTTTAATGTTTATTTCATCTACAATGTCAGTCTCTTTCTATCCCATCTGTCATCATCTATCCCCAGAAATGCAGAATATCTACAGAATGGAAAGAGGATATTCAGCTATTGTGCATGCAATGGTTGCATAGAACATTGGACAGGAACAGACCCTTCGGCTCACAATGTCTGTGATGAACATGATGTCAAGTTAAACAATTTTCCTCTGTTTGCACATGATCCATATCCCTCCATTGCCAACATATCCATGTGCCTGTCTAAAATCCTCTTAAATTGATTAGTGTGGTTGTCAGAGGTTATGGAGAGAAGGCAGGAGAATGGGGTTAGGATGGAGAGATAGATCAGCCATGATTGAATGGAGGAGTAGATGTGATGGGCCAAATGGCCTAATTCTGCTCCTATCACTTATGAAATGCCACCATCGGTCTGCCTCCACCACCAACTCTGGCAGCATGTTCCAACCACCCACTATTTCCCATGTTAACAACATGCACCACACATCTTCTTTAAACTTTGCTCCTCCCACTTTAAAGCTGTATACTCTAGTCTTTGACATTTCCTCTCTTGGTTTGTTGAAAGAACTAAGCAATTTGGATCAATTTCCCCTGCAAGCTTCTCCTTATCGAGTATATGGCTTTATTTCCCCTTTGAGAGTTGCTCTGGAATATACTTGCAATGCTTTTTCAGTAGAACATTCACAAAAAGTTAACGTCTCAAATCTAATTCTCGTTTCATTAACAGCATCGGCAATCCAATCCCACCCCAGAAACTCTATTGGTGGATTACAGCATCCCATCTCTTTTGTGCTTTTAAATATTATTTTATTGTATCAGTGAAATACAAAGATTCAGATTTTTGTTCTCCAAAATTAATAAGATAAAAGATTTTTTTTGCCTGTAATATTTAGTGAGATCATTAGATGGCGCTATGAACCAATAAATGAGGCTGCCAGTTTGCTACTATTTTCCACAATGATTTGGCAATTATTAATACAAGGATGAACAATGCTCATCAATAATATGTGAAGCAGAAAATTATATAACTGCATACAGTTGTATAAATATAATAATAAAGAAAATTTGCTTCCAAAATCTGAGTCAGAATTGAAGGTCAACAGCCAATCAAGTCTGGAGCCAATCAATTCAGCGGTGCTGGCTCGAAGGGCCGAATGGCCTACACCTGCACCTATTTTCCATGTTTTCTATTTCAAGTCTTTTTCTCCAGAAATGCTGCCTGACCCGCTGAGTTGCTCCAGCACTTTGTGTCTATCTTTGATATAAACCAGCATCTGCAGTTTCTATAGAAACCATACACCTTTCTCTTGGGAAAGGTGTATTTTTCAATGGAAATGTTTCACTGAGGAAAATAAATGAGTAGCTCGCTCTTCCATCAACTACCAGCCACTTTGTTAAACCAACCACTGTATTGCAAGGGTTAAACGTGTTTATGGTGACCATTAACTCAGGTTTCATGTAGAAAATCGTATAGAACACGAGAGAACCCAGAAAGAGGTACACAGATTAAAGTAGGAAGGAATGTATTTAAAGGAGTTGTCAGAAATATGAAGATGTACAAATTGCATGTGAGGCTGTGTTGGGTTTACCTAGCACAGTTGTTTCGCTGAACCCTTGCACTCAGTCTGCCTTAACCTACCTGATCTCCCGGTTGCTCAGCACTTTAACTCCCCCTCCCATTCCCAATCTGACCTTTCTGTCCTGGGCCTCCTCCATTGTCAGAGTGAGGCCCAGCGCAAATTGGAGGAACAGCACCTCATAGTTTGCTTGGGTAGCCTACACCCCAGCGGCATGAACATTGACTTCTCTAACTTCAAATAGCCCTTGCCTTCTCTCTCTCTGCATCCCCCCCTTCCCAGTTCTCCCACCAGTCTTACTGTCTCCGACTACATTCTATCTCTGTCCCGCCCACTCCTCTGACATCAGTCTGAAGAAGGGTATCGACCCGAAACATCACCCATTCCTTCTCTCTAGGGATGCTGCCTGTCCCTTTGAGTTACTCCAGCACTTTGTGTCTTCCTTTGCAGTTGTTTGGATGAAGAAGCAAAGATTAATGTCAGGAATATTTTTTATCTCATTCAGCACCACTGAAACAAACAGAGTCAGAATGTGAAACGCCCATCCTCACAGTTAACCTACATGGAAGGCATACATTTACCTTTTGAGAATTCCCCCATTAACAATTTGCAGCTAATTGCCTGTCTTTTCCTTGGTGGCAATTCCCTACACGGCAGCAGGACCCAGTGCAATGCCCACCCCATAAAACAGTTGGCAAGAACTCTGATGGTCAGGAAATCCTTGTTCACCATCTGCCTGCTGTTATTATTCAGAGACATTAAAAAACTATTAACATTTAATGAAACAATTGAAAAATTAAAATTGAAGTTAAATCCTCCTTCAATAGAGGCCAACATACAGTTTGCTTTTCTTATCGTATGCTGTACTTAAATGTTCATTTTTCAGTGATTTCCAAAGGACATCCATCTAAACACCAACATCATTCACTTTCTCAGTTTTGGACCTTATCTATTTCCCATCAAGTGGATGACTTCACATGTTTACATGTTGTATTCCATCTGCCATATCCTCTTCAATTCAATTAGCTTACCTATGATCGCTTAAAGTTCCTTTGAGCCGTCTTTAGTACAATCAACAAACTACACTTGGACCCAAATCATTGATATGAATGTAACAGCTGGAGCACCAGCCCTTATCGCTTTGGCACACTACCAACCACGATCTCCAAACATAAAGATAGCCTGTTTGTTCTTATTCTTTGTTTGTTCATGAACCAATTCTCAGTTCCAACCAATATATTACTCAAAATCTCATATGGTCTAATTTTGTTCAATAACACCTTGCATGAGTCCTTATCAAAAGCTTTTAGAACGTCTAAATGTATCACATTTATTGATAGTCATAATCGCAAAAAAGCTCTTAACACACACCTCAAATGCTGCTTTCTTTTTATAAATCCATGTTTCTTCTGACTAACCTGATTATTATTTTGTAAGTGTTGTGTTACCATTTTCTCAATGGAGGTCCTCCCCAGTTTATAAACGCCTAACTTATGCACAGTTTGTGTAGGTCAGTCACTGAATTCATAGTCCATGTCGGTTTTACATATGCCGTTCCTGCAAGAAGTTATCTGCAGGTGTCATTTTGTCCGAGAGCTGCGGCTTGGACTCTAACCTTGCATCCTCGTGCTCAATAAACTTAGCTTGAAGTTAATAACTTGTAGTTATTATTGCAACTTCATACATGGTGTCAGAAGTTTTATTCCGGAACTTTCACGAACTGTGTTTTTCTTCGACCGGGATTTGTTTTTTCAAGCGAGGACAATGAACTAAACCTGCTCGACGGTGCAGCCAGCAGCTTGTCATTTAACATGGCGGATGCATTCCGGAGGCTTGTCTTCAGCAGCAACATCGGCGAAAAACGGTGAATTTTCGAACAAGACTATGACATTTGCATAGCGGCGGCACAGTCTGACAAGTCAGACCACACTAAAGCATACATTCTCCTCACTCTGGTGGGACCGGAGGCCATTGAACGTGAACGGTCTTTTGTGTATGTGGGGGAGGTGAGAGACTCTGCCGACAGAGGAAACATCCTCACTCCAGCGGAATCCAAAGAGGATCCTGAATGCCTCAAGAGGAAATTTCAGGAGACATGCAGCCCTCAGACCAATGTTACTATGGAGAGGCACAAGTTCAACACACGGAATCAAAAGGCTGGTGAGACAATTGAATCATATGTCAGTGATTTAAGGATGAATGCAAAAAGCTGCAATTTTGGAGATCTCTGTGATGAGCTTCTTAGAGACAAGTTAGTCTGTTGTATCTATAACGACGATTTGAGAAAGGTGCTACTGCGTGATAGTAATTTGACACTAATTAAGGCGGTCTCCATCAGTCAAATTCATGAGATGACTGAAGAGCACAACAAAATGCTGGCTTCTCCACAGCATTCTGTTACAAATGTTGATACAGTCCAGGCTGGGTTTGTGAGAAAGCAACAGCCTGAGATAAGAGTGAAAAACAGTCAAAACAAGCTGGAACACGGCACGCTGCCAAGTGCAACAATTGAGGGGGTAGTCAGGCAGCTGCGAGAGACACATGTCCAACTTTTGGTCAACAGTGCCTTGCCTGTAAAACACGGAATCATTTTAAAAGGTGCTGCAAGTCCACACAACAAACCCACAACAGGCAATAGGAGGACCCTTCACCAGATAGAATCTGACCAAGCTGACAGCAGTGCTGATGAAACAGTCTGCATCGACGGAATAGCACTGCAAATGCCTGCAGATTCCATTGAGACACAGATGGAAAAGAATGATGAAGCCTTAGTCACTGTGCGAGTCAATGGCATTCCAGTTTAAATGAAAGTGAACACAGGTGCCAAGTGTAATGTCCTGTCAAGAGATACATTTGACCAACTGCAGGATGAAGAACAAATAAGAGCATGCACTAAAGCCACAAACCTTGTTGCATATGGGGGCAGTAAAATCAAGCCTGTCGGTATATTTAAGTTGCAGTGCCACCTAGAGGGACAGCCATACACATTACCATTTGACGTTGTCCAGGAGGATGCTCTGTCACTGCTAAGGCTTCGTGCATGCAGGCAAATGGGGCTTGTCTCATTCAGTAAGGATATTCACCAGTTGCGCCCCACTGAAGATGATCAGATGTCACGTCAAATTCAAAAGCGTACAGCGATCTTTTCACTGATGATCTTTTCCCTGATGATCTTTTCACTTAGCTTGAAGTTAATAACTTGGTGTCATTTTTGCAACTTCATACAGTCTGTGCATGCGATCGAGTGTTTGGGGGACTGTCAAGATTTGCCGGCTGCCGTCGGATTGCAGGCATCTTCAGTTCTGTGAGAATCCAGAGAGCAGATGCATTCCCATCTGCAGATATGTTCAGGTCACAGGAATGGCACTCTGTTGTAATCTGGGAGGAACTGTATTAGATTCCAGTATTTTCCTTATTACTGTGTGTATGAAGGAACTGCAGATGCTGGTTTAAACTGCAGATAGACACAAAATGCTAGAGTAGGGTGGGACAGGCAGCATCTCAGGAGAGAAGGAATGGGTGACGTTTCAGGTTGAGACCCTTCTTCAGACCTCTGAGATTTCTGAAGAAGGGTCTCGACCCGAAACGTCACAAATTCCTTCTCTCCCGAGATGCGGCCTGTCCCGCTGAATTACTCCAGCATTTTGTGTTTATTTTCCTTATTATTGATGTCAGGTTCAATGGCGTTAAGTCCATGCTTCCCCACTCCCCCTGTTCATTAATAGTTAGGTTAAATTCATTACCTTCTAGTTTTTGAGAGCCATTCGAGAACAGACAGAGTAAGATGGTCTGAGAAATGTTTGAATAAGGTCTTCTTATTCTGTAGGTTCTAGAATGGTTTCCAAAGACTGGGAGATAGCAAATTTAACCTATTAAAGAACAGATAGAGTGAGGAAGCAAGGACCTAAGGTCATTGAGTCTTTGTTGATTGGCATTACGTGGGAGATTGTTAACAGGGTAGATGTTGATATGTTTCAATGAGTGCGAGAGTCACGGACAAATAGAGAAAGCTGCAAACACGGGGCTGATCATTTAAAACAGAGATGTATATGATTTTGTTTTCGCAGAGGGCAGTGAATCTCTGAAATTTTCTGCTATTGAGGTGGTGGAGGCAATGCATCGATATATGTAAGGTGGGAATAGATAAATAATTGAAAGATCAACAAACTGAAGGTTATGGGGAACCACTCCAGAAGAGATGTTGAGGCCAGCATTGATCATATTGAATGATGGGGCAGCATTGAGAGGCCTGATGTCACTCTCTGGCTCCAATTTTCTTGTGTGCATTCTTCAGAGCCACATCTTTCAAAATCTTGGAATGCAAGTCATAGGGCCTCGGGACATTGGCTTTCCATTACATTAATTTCAACAGTATTTTTTTAAACTATTGCTAATTTTCATTCAGCTGCTCATGCACTTATCCAGTTCACCTCTCTTTCTATGAGAGTTTCTATGTTTTCTTTTGTGACTACAATCACAAAATATTTTGTTTAATTTCTTTATTTCATATTCTTATTTATCCTGTCCTGGTTCTCAAGGAACTCATATGGACTTACAATGAACAGTTCCTTTTTACATTTAGTATTTATTTTATTTTCCGCACAAGATTACTTCCTTTTTCTATTTTTCCCTTCCTTTTCTTTGTTAAATTCTGAAATTTTCCCAAATCAAACGCTTACTGTTTTTTTTGGTAACTTTATAAGTATAAATTTTCCTATCATCTAACCTCTTTAACCTCTCATGTGAGCCTCCTCCAGTTAAATTCCATCACAGTGAGGAGGTGACTGGAGGAGACTCACTGTGATGGATGTTTCTTTTGTTTGGTGTTAGTTTGTAATTGTATGTGTGTTGCATTTTTATTGATTATTCTTATTGGTCTTATTGTGAACTGCGGGTAATGTTTCATTTCACTGCACATTTATGTGTATGTGACAAATAAACGACTATTGACTATTGATGGGGTCTTGGATTTTGTGCCAATTCTGACCACTTTCTCAGAAGTTTAAAAGAGATTCAGCATGTCATGGAATAACCTAACAAACTTATACAGATGTACTGCAGAAAGTATCCTGACTGGTTGCATCATGGCCTGGGGTGGCAATTCCAATGCACAGCAACTCAAGAGGTTGTAGAGGATGGTGGATGCAGCCTGGTCCACCACCATCAAAGGCATCTACATGAGCAAGGATCCTCACCATCTGGGCCACACCCTGTTGTCACCACTACTGTCAGGGAGGAGGTACAGAAGCCTGAAGTCTGACAGTACCTGGTTCAGTATCAGCTACTTTCCTCTAATCATCAGGTTTTTGAACTGACCTGCACAACACTAATTCTACCTTGGCAGCAGAACACCACAAACCACCTCTTGCATTACTATTGTGTATTTTTGCTCTTCTGCCTTGTTTTTTGCAGTCATTTTTTCTTTGTACGGTCTTGCAGAATTTAAGTGTAATTACCACATAATTTATATTTAATTTATGGTTTTATTTGCTGTCTATGCGCCTGGGATGCTGCTGCAAACAGGATTTTAGTTGTGCCTGTACCTCACTATGTGTTTATGACAACAAACTTGACTTGATAGAGGAGATAGTTTTCCCTGTGTGTTTCAAAGAGGAATCCATCAACAGAGCACCAGACAGGTTCCGCTCTTTGAACTTGTCAGTGAGTCTAACCTCTGTGTCTGACCATGCATGTGTAGAAGTCTTGAATTTACTTTGTTTCCAGTGCCTGCATGCAGACATAACCTCTGGCAAATGTCAACGTGCGTTTCGCCTTAATAATCCCAATAATAACATGCAATGTGCAAAGAAGCTCAAGAGAGGGCACAATTTACCAAGAAATAGCAGTGTGAAATCATAGCGCATGTATTTGCACAGGCAAGTTAGTTTGATACTTTTTCTAACTAATTTCATCCATTGCATTGAACTGAAACAAAAATAGAAAATAACAATATTACACATTAACCCCTTTATTTAACCCCCTCAGCATTCATTGTAATATGTGATAAGTTTAAAAGAAAAAAGAATATAGTCATCATGAAGCAAAAACAACTGCGGGAAGAACCTAATGGGCCAGGCATGGAGTGAAATGAACAGACAGCATTTCGGATGCGGACTAAGCCTAAACAAGGCTTAGTCTAAACAAGGATCCTAACCCGAAAGAAGGAAAGTCTTTTTCCCTCCACAGATGCTGCCTTAGATCCTCCAGTAGTTTGTCTTTTGCTCAAGATTCTTGTGTCTACAGTCTCTTGCTCCTCCAATCTTAAGTGGTTTTATGTAATGAATTGTAACTGGATTTTGACTTGCAATTTGCCATTCGTGTATCCACTTGTGTTTGATTTTTGTTCTGGTATTGTATGTCACAAAATTGGAAGGTCCTATTCATTTGAAAAAAAAAACATACAGTCAAGAAGGTGTAGTGATCCACAATTCAGCTAATCGAGTGGTGGAGACTGAAAGGACCATATTCATTATCTAATACAATACCACAGTTTGCAACTGCAACATTGATCGTAAATCCTGATGTAAAGCTACACTTTAGGACACCATCCAGATTTGGATGAATAGTTGTGCTGCCCAATGCTGAAGAAATAAGTCATTTTGATCACTTTTATAACATTAAATAAAATAAATGGATTTGGAACATTGATTAGGTTATATATATTGTATTTATTAATATTGTCCATAATAGTGAGTATCAATAGGAAGGCAATATTTGCCATTCTTCCCTAATTGCCCAAGAACTGAATGGTTTGCCTTAAAATCAGATTCTTTTAATTTTAATTCCAATGCTATGTAAAATTTCAAGCCCACCAGAACACACCTTGCAAGCACAATTGTCTGAGTCCAATGATCTCCATCAGCAAATTTCTAACATTCCACTGTTTGAAATTGTAATGCTGTTTAATGTAACATAGACACTGATAAGGGATCACAAGGAACCCACCTCTAAAACAATTACTCTGCTAATTTGGACTTTGGAGCAGAAATTATTATGTAAGACTGTAGAGCACAAATGATTGTGTAGGAGTTTAGATATGCAAATATCTGCATTAGGTGCAGTGTGTCATTCATTAGAAAGCTGATGAAAACATTCCTGAGGCTGAATTTCCAGGTAAGCTAGCTTTTGTAGACCTATTTGTGATGCACTTTTTGAAGCCTCTGCATTGAATCATCCAATAATGATTTCTAAATCGGATTTTTGCAAAGATTTGACTGACTTTCCAGAAGTTTTTCAAGTGAACTTTATAAACTTATCAAGTTGAAGAATGGAATATATTTTCAGCGTACTAACACAGACCAGCAATAGGATAGTTTACATGTGGACATACCTACATTGCCTCAGAAATGGGACATTGCTTGCTCCCTGACATTGTGTTTCTCAACATTGCTTTAGCTAATGTATGGTGAACTCTTCTTCCAGACTTAATGACAGTCTAGAATTGCCTTTATTCACATCAACATGATACATCAATTTCACATACCAGCTGGCATGCTACATATGACAGTATTTGTGGTGATATTAGGAGTACATTTGCCCAGCGAGACTCAAATTCATGCGATCCTAATGCGCTGAAATGACAGGACATACAGGTATACAGGTAAGTGTCTCTGGAGAGACCACATGTTACTTCACCATGTTATGAAGTGTAGATCCAGTGTTCCAAATTAGATCCCATAGATACTTTGAAACTATGCTACCTTAAAAATGCCAAATTGTGACTGACAACAATTCAGAAATAGATTAAAACTATTTCAAATCATTAATATCCCAATAACTTGCAGGAGTAGGAGGCTTTTATTAAACTTCCCTAGCGTGGATTGAATGCCAGCATCTAAATGAAAAGTGAGATCACAAAATCTGATTGAGCCACCTAATCCCTCCTGTTGCCACCTAGTTAAGAACTGAAAAGAACCAACTATGCACATTGGTGACATTATAAATACTATAATAACTTGCATTTCCACAGTGTTTACAGTGTACTATGTTTACATATTGCATTGTGCTGCAGCAAGTAAGAATTTAATTGTTCTATAAGGGACATATGACAATAAAAAACTCATGACTATCTCTTGACTCTTGATTCTTGACACTATGGGCAATCTTTATGGAAGCTAATTTACCAGCAGATTTTGTGAGATCAGAGCAGTTGGAGGAAATCCATTGCAATCACAGGAGAGTGTTCAAATTGCACAAAGGCTGCACTGGAGGTCATGATCAAACCCAGGTCACCGGAGGTGTGGGGCAACAACATTAAAATCTATGCCATTGTGTATCCCCATGGGGTGGTCAATTTGTGCACAGGAAGCTTCCACAAATAGCTAAGTCAAAACATGCAGGTTTTATGTTGGAATGATATTGAATGAGGTGTAAATACTGAACCAGGATATGGTGGAAAGCTCTGCTTCCCTGCTTTGACAAAGTGGCCAGGTATCTGCCTGAGGGCCCTTGGTTTGGCATGCACACTGAAAGTTGACATCTCCGACAGTGCATCACATTCACAGCATTACATGTAATTTGTGCTCATGTTCTAGAGTAGCACCTAAGCTGGCAACAGTCCGGTTCAGAATCGAGAATGCTTGCCGAATGCCAGCCCTAAGCCAGCAGGTTGGGAATGTAAACTCTACTGATGTTTTCAAGACAGAGTCAGATATAGCTTTTTTGGCTAACAGGATCAAGGGATATGGGGAAAAAGCAGGAACGGGGTACTGATTTTGGATGAACAGCCATGATCATATTGAATGACAGTGCTGGCTCGAAGGGCCGAATGGCCTACTCCTGCACCTATTTTCTATCAGTCTGAAGAAGGGTCTCGACCCAAAATGTCACCCATTCCTTCTCTCCAAGATGCTGCCTGACCTGCTGAGTTACTCCAGCATTTTGTGATACCATCTATGTTTCTATGTTTCTACATCAGATACTCAAACAAACATCTTATCATTAAATACTACATTATTAGAAATACTATCTTTGAGGCCTTTGTATCTATCTCAGGTATATGTTTGTGGAAAAAGTCCATGGCTTCAATTGAAGGTAGACCGAGGATATTTTCCAGATGAGAATTTATTTCTCAACCAGATTCGCCTGAGAAATAAATTGTTTATTCATTTTCTTGCTTGCAAATTGGTGGCTTCACTTGCTTACTTACAACAGTATCTGCGCTTCAGTAAAATATTTGATTGGCTGTTGACTGGTATTTTGACATAGAATGATTAACAGTCCAACTTAATTGCTGATGATTTATTTGCAAGGACATCTTAAATCTACTTCACCAAGATGCCATCACAACAAACAAAAAAGCTGCGACTACAAGGGAAAAAAATAATGAAAAAAGGAAAATAATAAACTTGCTCAAATAAATTGAATTTATTTTATGATCGCCAGAGAATGTGCATTTGTTTTACAAAGGATTAATGTCTGTATAGATTGCTGCAGTGTAATTCAAAGAATGGGAGATTTCCCAAAAGTTGTAAAAGTTGGAACAGAGGTTTTAAATTTATATAGGTTACATGTTGCAGGAATTTTAATGTCATTAATCTGGACTGCCAGGTGCACGGGAACAGTGCAATAGGAATTAAAATGAGCACATAAAAGATTTTGGTTAATTCACTAATTTCTGCCGATTTTGATCTCTTGCCCTGCATAAATGCTGAGGATTCAAAAGAATTTTATAATTGACTGTCTAGTTGGTAAGCTGGTATCACCACATAAAAGAAACACAGTGTTAATGACCAAACGCTTGGCTTACCTTATTTTCTAATATCAATAAATGAAGAACAATGGGTGATTTTCATGACAATTGAATCACTCATTGATGACATGACAATAAATGATTGTTATGTCACATTTCTTATACCATATTGTTGTCTTCATTACATTTAATTATTTTTCTCGCAATTGGAAATTTCCATAGCAGTTGTAGAAAATACTCTGCAAGACTCCCCCCCCCCCCCCCCCCCCCCCCACACGCCCTGCCTGAGTTCCAGTGACCTGTATTTGTTCTTGACCTCCAACGCTGTCTGTGTGAAGTTTGCTATTTCTCTGGATGACCAAGTAGGTTTCCTTCAGATGCACTGAATTTCTCCCATATCCCAAATTAATTGGTTGCTGTAAATTGTCCCTTGTGGTGTGGATGAGTGTAGAACCTGGGGGGAGTTGATGGGAATGAGGGGGAGAATAAAATTAAGATAGGTGTACGATTATTGTAAATGGGCGTTTGATGGTCAGCGTAGACCAGAGAGCCTGTGATCTCCAAGAGGCTAGCTTACAAAAAAGATTTGGGTTCAGAATATAATTTAACCACTCACTTTAACAAAATCTATTGATCTCAATATTCACTTTCCCTTTTCCAGCACATGGTCTCAGGTTATTTTTCTATATCTATTAGCCATGATGTCACTAAGTTAACTGATCATAGACAACAAACTTGGGTGCACAGAGCACAATTTGTAATGTAATTTAAACATTATTCTGAGAGATAATTAAAGAGAACTTAATTATAGAATTAGGAGGATATGATAATCCATCACAGTTTTTGTTTTAAAATCTGACAAATTTTGAAATATTTACACGAAGAATTACAATCCACACATGTAAAATTAGTTGCTTCAAGACAAGTAGCTTTCTCAACAGCAATTATGGTTTGCATGCAATTAAAATTCACTTAGATCTCATGTAACAGTGTTACATTTTCTGGCCATGTCACAATGTGGCCACTTCATAAATAACTATATTTCATGTTATTTCAAACAATTTTCCGTAATTGTGATTGAGAATGCTGCCAAAAACTGTGAAGGGTCAAAGAAATGCTGACAGAAACTTTGGGATTTCTGTGTTAAATTATGCATGCTGGAAATCCTGCAGTTGGCGTACATTTCCCAGAGTGAAATTGGCAAAATCATCATATTTGTTTATAAGACTGTCACTTTATTATATGCTTGCCAATATCCAAGTACTCAATTTAATTTGAAATAATTTTAATTTCAAACAGAATTTAGGTCTGTTTTATGGTTATTTTGCCATTCCAGTTGACTGCTATTATAAATAGGACATTCTGTTTGCAACCAACTCACTTGCCATTAATTTTGGATTTATTTTATACTGTGAGAGGCACCATCATCAGTTGAAAATAGTTACTGTGTTGACAGCATTGGTGAACTGTAGAATCATATTTTCAGGCTCTCGAAACCTACCGTACATATTGAATTTGAAGATTGCAAAAGGTGTAAAAACCTATAAACATTTGATCTAGGTAGGCTTACGAAGTCACCTGAAGCAAATGCAGTGGCCATGTATGTGAAAGCCTATATCTTCATCTTAAGATCTGTTTCACTCAATTTCAGACACAATTATAATACTTTGCACATTATCCCCATCAGCCCCATCTTATTATAGCAGACTGTTCCCTCTAATCTCTGGCTACAGAAATTCTATTACCTTTGTGCTACTGGAAGCCATTCAGCAATGACTTGAAAGTATTATTGCTACTCTTGCCACTGTAATTTATTTAATTGTTATTCCTCTCAGAATAACAGTCAACTTAAAAGGAATGTCAATATACTCTGTTAAATTCCAGGTTTAAATTCTGCTGATACTGTTGACAATATTTGACCATTGTTAAACCTGAAGCAGTTCTCAACAGCAACAATATAACTCTGGGCAGGTGGGTTGCTCTCTCTCCCTCCAGACTAAGCAACACAAAGAACCAGCATTTGTGGGAGGGAAAGTAGTGATATTGCTAAGCTACACACAAAAACATTCAGCAACCTCTAGCATTTGCTTTCAATGTAACCCTGCTCCTCCACAAGAAGCATTATTGTAGTTTTCATCAAACATATTTGGAGGGTGGTTGAAGGAGAAGGAAGAGAAAAATGTGATTCAGGTACAGTAGATGGGTGCTTGATTGTCAACATGGGCCAGACAGGCCCGATTCCATGCTGTATTAGATAATAAGCTTATAATTTAAAAAATATTCAGTGAGATGATGTAACTCCAACTATTTATCTGCTATTTTCCCTTTGTAAGCATTGTGAAGCCTTGTTGAATGATGAGTAACTGAGCATTCTGAAACATAATGACTACTAAACAATTTCTCAGTCTCTGAAAAACTAAGTTGATATCTGTGAGTTCCCATGCCCTTGACAACTTTTCAAAATTCAAGATCATGATATTTTCACCGCATTTCCACTTTATTCACATTTTTAACTTTAATTCTATATTTCACTTATTTTAAAGAGGATATAATTGAAGCTTTTTACATCCTTGTTTGCGGTCTGCGAGCAGAGTTGTCATTGGCTGCAGAGCCAGCATGGTAGCTCATTGTTGTTGGATCCCTCTGTAGCCTGTGCCTGAATGGTAATCTCATCAGGAACAGGGAAATCAATGCTGGCGAGGTGCCTTAATTTTTACGGCCAGGTTTCGTTGACACAGCATTAACCCAGCACTGGGTCAAACTGAGATTAAGCAGTGCATAGGGAGTTCATTGAACCTCCTGGGTCCTGGCCAACTTGAAACAGAGTTGATATAAATGCTTTGGGAAGAAGGCCTGGCTTCTCATATGTAATATATTGCAAATTTACTGCATGAAAACAGAGCTCCTTGGCTGTGAGAGTTGAATTTATAGCCAGGCATTATAAATAAAAGGCTGCTGGTTGAAAATTGATACGGTAACTTCTGACATCAGTAGCTACTGTATAACAGTAGCCTCAGGGTTTCTGACATCACCAGGTCCTTGTGATTGAGTTACACTGTTTTAATAAATACGAGTTACTTTATCTCTTTGCATTTTCTGAAAATTATATCCCTATAATCCGTGCAATCATTGGTTGGATCATATAAATTACGTTTCTGTAAATTTCCCTTCTCTGACACTAGATACGTATCATCCTTTTACACCTATGCCAGTACACACCCACTTTCAGTCAATATCCGATATGATGATTAAATCTCTGCAAAGAAAATGGAAATATGTTGGGGGTGGGAGGGTGGGTGGATGGTGGATTGGGCAGGAAACATACCTATTTGTTGGTGATTAATTAGAGGCATGCATTTCAACAAATCTATGTCTGGGGTGCATCCAGAGATTCTGGGATTTCAGACACAAAATCAAGACTTGCATGAGCCCTGGCCAAATGTAACAACTTGATGGTAAAAATCTGAAGCTATAGTCAGGTGGACACTGAAAAAACAAGGGTCAGTGGCAGAAATTTAGCTAATTAGCGAAGTTGTCTTGTAATAGGGCAGGTGTCTTCTAGGTTTGGTTCTTGTAATGAGTGCTGCATTGAATTGTCTTTCATTCACCAATGCTCTTAATTTGAGTTTCTTCATTTCTAAGTCATATTCCATTTGTTTAGACCTTTTGCGTATTGATGCTCTTCCCTATTCTATCAATATTTTTTTCTTCCAGTGTCTTGAGATGCTACTTGTAGGTCTTAGAAAATAAAGGACAGGAGGAAACATTGCTGCCCATAGGCTCTTTGCTCAGTCTCTCATCGATGGACGTTACATGGTGAGCTGAGGAAAAGATTCCAGGTTGTGTTCAAATCTTTCTTGAATGCAATATCCCCACTAATTCCTAAAAACCTCTTGCCCAAGGCCACTTAAAGTGTGAAGGAGCATTTGAGATGGTTCAGAAAGGTCAGAGCCATGCATCAGAAGTGCACAGAAGCCCAGCACAGGTAGCACAAGGATTGCACCACCTCACAAACTTTGAATCCACCCATTCCATCACCTACCTTGAGGTTAGACAAATGCTGATGATCTATGTAGAAGCATAAAATAGAGTCCTTTCAGACTGAAGAAGGATCTTGACCAGAAACGTCACCTATTTCTTTTCTTCAGAGATGCTGCCTGACCCGCTGAGTTACTTCAGCATTTTGTGTCTATCTTCGGTGTAAATCAGCATCTGCAGTTCCTTACTACACATTTTGCCATCACTTACCACATCAGCGGAAGAGTCTACAGTTCCCACAGTATCCTTGTTATCCACAGAACCTGAGTACCAACAGACTTCTTCAATCCCAAAGGGCACTCTAAGAAGGAGTTTTTCTACATTATTATTGAGTTGATGTTCTTATGCTCAGACTGAAATCTTATGGTTACGCACATCGGTTGCTCTCCATGTGGACTTCATGGGACTGCATTGGAAACAGTTCACCATCCCAGTACAACAACGTTGGGTACATTTCACACCTGAACAATCCTTGCCTTTTGGTACAGCTAACTGCTTCACTGCCTCGGAGTTAAACTAGTGGGGGCGATGTCGGGTTCCTTTCCATAAGGAAAAACTCCGAAATTTCTAGGTGTTCTGCCAATGTTTTGTTTGTCTCTTTCAGGGCTCAGCGGGATTAATGACTTGGTGGCCGACTCAGTTCCATTACTGACGTATCAAAGCAGCTCGTTTGACTAACCTTGGTTAATTAAAATCGGATAACGAAGTTGACCATTAAGGCAAGAAGAGGAACTAAGAGCTGATCTCGAGTTTTCACACCGCTTTCATCCGCTGTATATTTTGCATTGGATTTCAATGTATTAAATGTTCCCGAAAATGTAGTCTTTCATTTCACTGCACATTTATGTGTATGTGACAAATAAATTGGCTATTGACTATTGAGTCATACACGAAGTTCTGATTATCAGCATGTTTTCATCTTTGACTGGTATTTGTGTGCTTTCCACACTGCAGCAATGAATTCACTGCAAAAAAATACTTTACTGGCTACAGGGATCGTGAAATGTGCTAAAGAAATACAGGTTTATTTCTCTGAGATGCGATTGCATTGATCGCTCGCTATGCCCGATTATAATCAGCTCCCGGCCCCCTTCTCACTAGAGGGCACACTGTGCTTCAACTGAATGTGCTCCGCATGTATCTGGCTGTAGTCACCAGATGCTGTTCTGTGTATGTCTGAGAACGCTATCGAATGGAAACCGATATTTCGTCATTTGGAATGGTTTTTGCTGCACCATGCCTTCCCGCGGCCCAAACCGTCGCAGAACTCAAAATAAAATTGACACGTCCTTTATTATCTGTCAGTCCCAGCGTCTTCGCCGAAGAAACCCAATCTTTTTTGTTTCCCTCTCAGAAAGAGCCCCCCCCCCCCCCTCCCACCTCCTGGGACTGTCGACTTATGAATGTCGCTTTCTTCAGACACTTCGTGGACATTTTTACAAGCGGTAACAGCTGTAAGTGCTTTTCATTGGGGCAGATGTGTGGCAGAATGGGGCGGAAGGACTCGTCAATCTTGGGGGAAATCTTGAATTCCTCCTCCCTCCCCCACCCTCTCACCTCCACGCGCAGCACCTAACAGGATCAATCTTCCCAGAAGACTTAATGCTAATAGATTGTTTCTCTGCCGCCTCCCATTGCACCTTTACGCTGTATGCTCGGCTACATGTAAATGTGCACCTGTGATCAAAAGCCAAGGTGACTACCGATAGATGTATTGAAAGGCACAGTCGGCATTGTACAGAAATGTAACTTGGCAGATTGACGATGAGTACGCACATATTTGCTTAATGAATAGAGAGGTTCTTGCACGTTAGACTCATGAGTGATACTCACTTGCAGAGTACATGCCAACATGCATAGACACATTTAGATATGTCCCTTCCCGCATAATATGGAAATATACTTGTTTTATTTCGATAAAAAAAGTCGCCCATACTGCTATCACATAATGTGTATCAGAGAGATTAAGATGCTGCTGCAGAGCTGATGCACAGATAGTGATCCATTGGTGAAAACAAATACTACGTTCGACTACTCATTCCCAGTGACAATCTCGGAGTTTTCGCTATTTTGAATCTGCGCGTTGATACACGTCCATATTAACCAGTTTTCGACGATGAAGGACCAAATTAACGCGGTGTGAAAATGCATCATTCTAACCTCTACTTCCATCCACCAACAAGATTGTCAAATATGTTGAACGAGATGTTACGAATGGGAAAAAGCTTTACAGAAATCACTACATTGATTTTTAATACTTTCTTAATACACACATTAACTTAAATAAAACAAAAGACGCGAAGTGCTGGATTAACTCAACGGATCAGGCAGCATCTCTGGAAGATTTGATAGGCAACCTTTCGGATCGGGACCCTAGTCTGAAGTCCCGACCCGAAACGTCGCCTATCTATATCAGTCAGAGATGCTGCTTGACCCGCTGACTTACTCCAACACTTTTGGTCTTTTTTTTTGTAAACCAACACCTGCAGTTCCTTGTGTCCACACTTAACTAAACACTGTTCTAAAATATTCCTTTGGAAACGTCGCTCTGCGTCGGCGAGTTCCGACAACGAACACCTTCAGTATCATACATTTGACGAAGTTTACCACCTAGTTATATTTTGATCATTAGCCATCGCACACAGTTAAAGTATAACACTTCAATGCCATGTTCTGAGACTACCGTTGATGATTGGAACGGTGGATAGCCAGTGCTCGGTTGCGTATCCATATTTATTCGATGTATTCTGAGAAAAGGGCTATTGCAATTACTGTGTGCTCTCTATATCGTGGGAATGTATTGATCTGCACCTATATTTTGAGTTCGCTGGCCGTTTTACGATCCAAAGAATATTTCCCCAAACATAGTCAGAAATAGCAACTCGGAAGAAGCCTCGGGGGGGGGGGGGGGGGGGGGGGTTGTTCATCGACGTGGTAACTTCGTGCCTGAAGTATCGAAATACCTCACTTCTAATCGGCGTTGAAGCACTAATTTAAGTAACTACGGAGCATTTCGGGGTATGTATCGCGATGGAGAGGCTCAATGGGGAGAATATTCGAAGACTATTCGCAAAAGTCGCTGCGTAAACGAACGCATAGTTTTGGAGACGAGTTGGAGTCATGTGTGATATTCCTTGAACCCTCAGATTTCCTCGAATTTGCATCAACTAAATAGTAAACAGGGCAGAGGGGGCGGGGGGAGGGGTTGAGAGAAGTGCTCATCAAAATACAATCCTTAATTATTTGGTTGCGTCTTAAGGTGGATGTCTTGGAAAGGTAGATCCGGAATCACAACTGTCAATTTGACTTATCAGAAATGTGTCATTTATCACCGCACATATACTGTGCAAAATTATTAGGTGTGATATGTCAGTGTAAGGAGGTTGTCACTTCAGTTCCAGTGAGAATTCACAATACTGGTTAAAGATAGTTTAAGCATTTCGTTCCTAAATGCGTCAGTGTAGGTATTTATTCGTGAATAAATTCCACACAGACTTGTTTTCCGAATGCAGGTTTGCATTCTGTAATTGCTGCCGCGTACGTTTGAAACAAAACTGGGAAACAACAGTTACCTATATTTGGGTAATTTTAGGAAAAAAAATAATCCTGCTGTGCTTTAACGAAGTTTAATCCAGAATTCACCCCCCAAAAATAAAACGGCAGCAATAAAGCATTACGAAGAAAAACACGGCATATTTACCGATTATTTAATTGAATGGAAGATTTCAAAATGACATTTACATTATTTTTTAATATTTAACTGTTAAGTGATTGCCAGGTTTTGGTTCTTGAAAAAAATAACACCAAATCTGACCAGGGATCCCAAACATTTTCTACCCCCTCACTCACCTGGACGGTGACACAGGTGAACACAATAATATTGCACCAAGTTATTGAGTGTTATAGCTCCTGGTATGGCGCGGACATTTATACCCATGAGTAATTAAAAGCGCCAGCATACTTTTATGCACTAATACAATTCAGAAGAACCAAAATATTTGGAACTTCCTACACAGTTGCTGTAGCCAACGGTGCCACGGCAACTGGTTGCCAATATCTTGCGTTGCTGCAGAAAGTTTTTTGTTCAATCGCAAACTTTGAACAAGCTAGCCAGAATCAACCAGGAACATGGAAAAGGTGCCGGTAATAAAATGTAAACAACGATTCGCTTCCCTGGTTCTTTTTCTCCCACTCTAAACGCTAACAGAATAAATTGATGGCAGCATTGTAATTAATTTGTGAGGTGTACTAATTCTGGTAACTTGAACCGGCCGGTATAATCTTTCTAAGTGCTGGCAGCTCCGGTGGGGATTCGCACATTTTATGCTTCATTACTCAAGTCAAGCGCCTCCTTCTCAGTATATAACCTGCTTGCACGCTGCCATTTGAAATTAGAAGCGAGATTAACAATCAGTATCGACAAAATATAACTTTTTTCATGACCAGATTTTCAGAAAACAAATATAATTATTTATCGCACCCGAGAATTCTTTAATTTGAAAGATGCTCTCAGCGTGGTTGTTGCAATCGTACAGTTCAATGTTCGGGAATATATCTTGTGGTCATCTACGAAATGCTTAGCAATGTTCACTTACACACACGACCAGTGTACCAGAGAAAGAATTAGATCCATTATTGCCGTTGACGGTTTATTTCACTAGCTAAATCTAGGCCAGTTGTTGCCTGGTCAGTTTTAAAATACGCTGAGACAAAATTAAAGAGAAATCTATTTAATCCATAGGTGTATTTGTACTTGGAAAATAGTTAAGAATAGAATGATAAACTTCAATGAACTAATATGTTAGTCTAGTAAAAAAATGCAAGGGGACGGGGCACTGTGGCACTTTTACAAGACACGTGAGCAATGCACACTATTCCTGTATGAGCTAGAAGTTACATGACTCATGTTAAAAATTCTGCATTTAATAGTCCTTGGCATCCATCAAGCTGTGGACATCGAGCATAGGTTGAAGTGGGTGCACGAAGTAGTCATAATCAGACTATTATGTATTATAGAGATGTTTGTCTAATCTGCGCGCGTAATCTACAAGCGCCAACGCGCAATATGTTATCTTGGAAAATGCATACATTTGAAATAAAGTACAAGACTAATACAGTTACAACGCGTAAAGATGACACACATGTAAGACACACGTGAAAGACTGTACCGTGGGAGATGGTAGCCATGCCATTAAAGAAATTACCCGCATACTGTAAAACCTTTGAAGGGGCATGAGACTGCGTTATCGGAGTACAGAGAATGATAAGAACATGTTCACAACAGGAGATATGGCAAAAATATACAGAAATGTGTAATGTATCAAACGCCTCTGTGTTGACATTTTTGTATTTCTTTAACAGACTGACACCGTGCGATGAAGTGTAACTGACACTGAAGGGGAATCTTAGGAAAGCTAATAGACTTTTTAACGTTGCAACAAGCCATTCACCCAACATAAGCGGGCTGTGGAATAAATACGTTCGTATTAAGGGGCTAACAGAAGGAATTTCTTTTTTTAAAACGTTGGAAAATAACAAAACAAAAATGCTTATGGTCTAAGGTCATAAATGCGCCCACTAGTCCTAATTAGATTAAGTGATTAAGGAATGGCTTCAGTTTAATAGCCCCAGAATCACGATATGACACTCAGCCAAGTAGAGAATATTTTTGTAAGGTGGTCAGTAGTATACTAGTAAGTAGATTTACTTTATTTCAAAAATACAAAATCAAAGTGCTTTAGCACCATGAGATTGGCACAGAATAGTTGTAAAGTTAATGTAAAACAGCTGCCACCATTAGCACTATGGCTACGGTAAAATCGACAGCAAGGTGAAAAAAATCAGCTATATTATTTTTTATATAGTACTATTTTCTCTATAATCATATGCCGCTTATGTACGTATTACCCATAACACGGGGCTAATATAATGGTTTCAATTTATTTATTCGATTGGCTACTATTTGCTCAAAACCGCGCCTCGGATCTTTTACATACAATTGGGTCCCACGGTGTAACCATCTTGATGTTTTAAATGCTGTTAATACTTTGTCGAGGCGCTTTTAGAAATAATGGCATAAATAAATCTAAGCGCAATATTAACGAACAATGATAATTCACAGAATATAAAGAATAACCAGCAAGCTCCGTCGCCAACGCAAAGAGACAAAATAGGGTGCACTCTACTTGGAATGTAGAGGGGACGCAGCAAATCGAAGTGGATCTTAATGCTGCACATAGGTCCCTTTTGTTATGCGTGTACGGCTTAATATAAGATCGAAAAGGGAGCAAAGAGAGATAGAGCGAAAAATAAAACGTTCCAACCACTTGTTGAAGTCAATTCCTTCCCCTGTCTGTTTTCTGTCCATTCTTGGCAACTTCTGCAACTTTTAGATAAGCTTTGAATCTGTTCTACCTGAGTAACCTTCCCCTCCCCCATCATCCAAAAGAGACTTCGCAGCATTCCCAGTAATTGCAGATGTCTTTTGCAGGTAACAATAAACTCCCCCAAATTCATTGCAACAGAGTTCCTGCAGTCATGAGTAGGTTTGTGTGTGTGTGTGTGCGTGTGTGTGTGTGTGCGCGTGTGTGTATGTGTGTGTGTGTGTGTGTGTGTGTGTGTGTGTGTGTGTGTGTGTGTGCGTGGGTCAAGATGAGATCTGGTAACTGATGGAAGTTCTGGACGTAGAGGTACATATCGGTTGTAAATCCATCAGTGGTGAGACAGGCTGTTAGATTCTGACATTCCTGACGAGTACGCAGGCGCAGGCAGGTGGCACCCAGCACATTATGACCAGGTGAGATGATTCTGTAAAGGTAAAAGGAGAAATTACTCAACAGTTCGCAGATCATTTGACGACACCACGGACATCTCCAGGCAATATGTCGATTCTGGGCAAAATGAGCGACTGGCAGGTATGTGGAAAAACATATTAACTACACGGCTTCAACATCACAACCTGTGTTTCACTAGTTGCTGAAAGTTGTTCTTTAAGCAGTGCATCATATTCTATTGCGCGCACACGTACAATGAATAAATCCGAACAGTTGGGACAAAGAATTAGCAACTTGAAGTGCAAAGTCCAAACTTTTTACCAGTACTTGTCTTTACCTGGTTGACGTAAGCGAGATAAACTTGTAATTACTCTGCGGTTGAATGAAAGGACGATTTAATCATTCCGAACAGCTCTAGTCAGATAAAAATCATCTAAGTTTTAAATACATGATCAGTCTATTTCTTTCCTGGGGGCTATGAAAAACTTTCTTTAGTAATGTGTTATAACCCCTTTTCCCTTTGTCTTCTGTGTTTTGCATTAAACTTGTAGTCAGTTTACAGTCGATGTAGTTCCCCAGATATGTAGCAAACGCACCATTAGAGCCATAGTCACTACAACTATCAGCAAATTATAGTGCGATTCAAAACCAAGAAAGAGTAGAGGTTACTTCAACATTTCATCTCAATCCTTGTTTCATTTGTATTACACTGAACAATGGTACTGAGTTGCTATTCTTAGACAAGTAGGAAACGTTGAATAAAATGGAAGTTCAATTTTATGTTTCTTATTTTTATTGTTAATTACTGCATGTTGATTACAACTTGAAACTACTTACAAAGTATTTAATTAATTTTGTTTATTGCAAAACCTACTTGGTAATCAATTATATTGATATCGGCATGAAAACATGAGATTTTACTATTTACGCCAAACATTTGAAGTTTTAACTTTCAGTGAAACAGCAATCATAGATAACTTTTGTGAAAAATAACTACACTTCACACACTCCGAATTATATTATGAATTGTGCAGCTCAAAATATATCCAGAATTTAAGCATCGGGTGGATTAGTGTGTCAGTGATTCCAGTGTAATTGGAAGATTGTGTTAAATGCACATACCCATAAGTCTCCAAATTGCAACTGCTTAAAAGTTGGAGTTATGTGCAGCAAGCTTCTATGATAGGTCGGGAAGAGAGGTGGTGAAGATGAGACACTGGACATAGTGTGTAGCATGAGGAAGTTCTTATGGAGTGAGAAGGAGGCATTTTATCACGTAAAACGAGGTAACCTCTACTTTAAAAAGTTTGAGAGATGCTGTCAACATTAGTACTAATTATATCCAAAGTTACTGAGATCTGTCTGTCCATGTAACGTCCACGTAACAGCAGCTGTTTTCAAATATGCATTTGAATATTCTACAGTTAGTTAGTTTAATATTTTCACCGGGAAACGAAAAGTTATCAAAATGACCAAAACACAAGCTCAGTTTAGATCAGGTACTTCTAATGCGTAAAATATGTCATAGGGCAGTTGTTAAGATGTGTGTTTGTATTTTGGTCATCACAGATTTCAACTTCTTGCGTTATGGTCAGTGAAAAATGCAACAGGTGTGCAGAGAAGTTAAATACTACCCTTAAAGAATATATCCGGCGAATTTAAAACTAGTAGGGAGACTATTTTAATGCGTATAATCTCAGTTCAGTAATTAAAGAAATAATATTCCGATTCGATTTTGTCCACCACGTCGAAAAACGGGCATTTGTTTCAAAGGAGCAGCGTCTCCTTATGGCTAGGCGACGATTCCCATTTAATTAAAATGCTAGCCATTGGGGTGGAGGAGGACGGTGGTATAGGGCGGATGGAGTAAATTTCACAACTTTATTTTTGTTCTCAAATACTTTCACAAAAAGAAGCCACTATAACTATTCGTTTAAAGTTGTTCCTACTTATCTGTAAAATTGATTTGAATAAGTCATTGTCCTTTGATACACTAGTTAATCAGAGGATCATTTAATGGAATAAAAATCTTATAGGAGCAGAAATTTGCGCGGAATTCCAAATGAGCCCCCTAGTGAATAAATTAATACCATAAAGTTTAAACGACTTTACAACTAACTAGTACCATATGGTATGTTAAAGTCCATCGTATTATTTAAGCTAAACTAACATGACTTAGTTAATTCTATATTCTTTAAATTAACAGTCCTTTGGTCACTGACAAAATCACCCTGCCAGATAATGCCCTGAACGTTGATTATATGAAATAATTACGTTTTATTCGAGAAATTGGACATATTGAGATATTGTCTCCCCTCCAACTGAAAAGACAACCATTTTAGATAAGTCAAACGACATGTCCCGAATAAACACTTAACAACTGAATGTAAACAGGTTAATGAAAACTTCACGAAAATCTGAAGGCGAGGTAGTATTGGTTGAAAGTGACTTTTGAGAAACGAAAGTATTAAGCAAAAAACATACACTAGGTGATCACAGAGTCTATGAACGCATTATATTAGCTCGATAGACAAGCAATTGTCAATATACAATGTATATAACTATATACATTATATATATGTGTGTGTGTGTGTGTGTGTGTGTGTGTGTGTGTGTGTGTGTGTGTGTGTGTGTGTGTGTTCAGGCTTAAGTAAAAGATGTTTACCTCGCTTTAGCCGCAATGTTGACCGTGATTCTCCCACAAGATGAGGGTGGAAATTATTTTTCATCGAGTATCAAAGGATTTGGTCATTTGGAGCGAGATATCTTGAAGCGGTTGATATTTCGGATCTTCTAATTAAAGACAATAGGTCTTGATGACATCTTTATCCCGGAGCTCCACCAAAAATGGTAATGTAGATTAATTGAAGACGACGCCTAAATCTAACCACGCAGATTACCTGTGTTGAGTTTTAACTTTACACACTTTGTCACCTTGGAAGAAATACCTTGTGTCTCAAATCATAATTGAAAGTCAATAAGCTATTTATTATGATAATAACTTTTAACGTGAAACGCAGCAAAACGATTAGCAAGGCGGCGCTGATTCGAAATAGTTTTCTTTTAAGTCACTGTTTATCCGTGGTCCTAAATAGCAGCCTGATTTCCACATCAATTGACGGCAAACCCACACTTTACTTGCTTGTTATTTAAAGCCTGGAAATATCAAAGAGAGGTAAATTTCGAATGAGGTTCTTCGGAACAGACCTAGTGTTTGATCAGGATTCCGCAGAAGGCAGCCACCGAAATCATCTGATTAACAATGCGTTTTAGAACCGCTTCATTCCGCCGTGGTGATAGACCTAAAGTCTCCTAGAAATAAATTGCATGATGATAAAAAAAAACAGGGGTTTCTTTACCTGCTCCATCTGAACTTCCCCGGGGAGATGGTGTAAAAATAGCAAGCGTAATGAAATCGCTGTCAGTTCGTAATCTATTTAAGCACATCCATTGTAAAATGCTAAATCCATTTATTTATTAGACCACAACAAGAAAGGAAGTTGGGTGCTTGATGCATAAAGGCGTATGACATTAACAGCTGTTTGGAAAAAAAAACATGTATTGTATTTATTATTATGGCGAGGATTTCATTAACTTGGTAAAAATTTAAAATGCACTTCATCTAGGCCAGTTGTTTTTATTAAAAAAATAAAAACTGTACTTTAAACAATTGAACCTCCTATGTTTCAATGAGATTATGAGTCTCTTGGGAAAGTATCGTCGTATAAACTAAACACTGAATCATCATCTGTTGGGGAAAGAGTTTCTGCGCATTAACACAATGGCCGATAAGTCAAGATTTAACAATTTGGGATTCCAATTCAATATAACAAATGGCCCGATGTGCATGTATAAGGTGCCGTGCACCTCACAATGTATTTATGTTGACGTCCATTATCAGGGCAAAGCACTGTACCTGTGTCCATTGGAGCAGTAATGCGGTAGCATGAGTGTTTGGCTGGCGTTCATATGCTAATTGGGCTGTTATTAGCAAGTTACTAAAGAGCTGAGAGGGGAACTCGATCGACCATTAGAGGGAGATCTCAGAGCACATACGGAGCTCTAAACCAACACACACTCTCTGTACAGGACTGTCCGCTTTCTGATACACCCAGCCAGCCACTTTTGCACCAATCCATGAGAATGCTGTGGAAATTAGCGGACAATATCAAATATGAAGAGTGTGAGGTAAGACATTTTATACTAACTTTTATTTTTTAAATGCACTTTTCAGTGCCCCGCCGAGGTAACAAATCATCTCTACATCACATCCAATGTAAATCAAATATTGCTTAGGACTTATTTAAGCATTAAACATTATTCCACAAATAGATGCAGCGAAAACTAAACGAAGCATTCAGACATTCGGCTTGAAAACGCAACAAAATAATGCAACCTCGGACTATTGTGTGCAGACCTATTGTGTGTCAGTAGCTCTCATTGTAAACAATGTAAAAAACGAGGTTTAAAAAATCCGATCATTAGGTAAAAAAATCTGAAATATGACTAACTGATAAATCTCGCCGCAAACTTTCGTTTGTAGATATTTCAAATAAATATTTAAAAGAGCGGTTGTTGAGTACGGTTTCGATTATAAATGCAATTATTTTTTTTATGTTTATTTATCCACACTATAGTCATAAAGCGATGTAGCGAATTCAGATGTCGTTGAAAGCAGTGTAAGATTTTGTAGTAAACTTCAATGAATAGATATCAACAAAAACAATGTGTCCGCCTGTTAATAAACGTTCATTTCCTTCCCTCCTCCCCAAACCACCCAATGAAAACAATTGAAATTTGCACGAAAATATTCTGTTGTCGTTATGATTAAAAGATTTGTGTAAATATATATATGTGTGTGTGTGTGTTGTATGTGTGTAAAGACGGCATTATGTGTGTAAAAACGGCATTAGACAGTAAGGTAGTAATGGCTAAAGGCCTTGACTATACCCGGATTGAGAAAGTTGATCTGCAGAGTTTGCTAGGTATTATTTAGGGGAGTTGTTTTTTGTAGTTGTACAGCCGGTCAAACGGGTTTACAGAGCCAGGCTGGAAGACAGCTCATTCCAGGAGCTGAATTAGACAACCCTTGAGTTTCACTTTTCCCTTTGGAACCGAAGTCGCTTTTTTAAAAAAAGGTTAAAAAAAAGAAAGCAGAGAAAAGTATGAAGGGTCGACGCGATTTTCCGGCGAAGAGAGTTAACGATCAAAGCTGAAATCCGTTTATTTGGAACTGGCTTCGAGCAGAGTTTAGACAAAAGTGGTGGTTTTTTTCAGGATCGCTGTAGGGAGCAGCCCTGCGTAGAATTGCGTGGAAACGAATGAGGGCTTCGGAGACTCCATAGTCTCTCTGTTGCTCCCCCTGTCTCTTAACTTTTAACCCATTGTACGATGGACCAGGCTACTAGTGACACAGGCTCAGGGCAGAACACGTCTCCGGGAAAAGATCTGAAAAGGAAGAGAGCTGAGAACGCGGGTAGACTCTCCCCAGCCAGGAAGCGAGTGCCCGCCGACATGCCTTTAGCATTCTCTGGATTTTCACACGAAAACGAGGTGCAAATTCCTTCTCGTGTCAGCCTCTTCATCTCTCTTTCTCTCTCTCTCGTTCTTTTTTTTCCATCTTTCTGTCGCCATCCCTTTCCCCCCATCTTTTCCCCACTCTATCTCCCCCTCTCTCTCTCTCTCTCTCTCTCTCTCTCTCTCTCTCTCTCTCTCTCTCCCTCTCTCTCTCTCTCTCTCTCTCTCTCTCTCTCTCTCTCACACACACACACACACACACACACACACACACACATACACACTTTCGCATGCCCTCGATCACTTTAAAATGTTCTCCTCTTCCCTGTGATTCGTCAGACCCACCGGTGTGTCCCCCTCTTTTCTCTCTCTCTCTCTGATTAGATACACTGAATCTTTATTCAATGGACGTCATTTATAACAGACACAGCCTTCAGTTGCTTTCTCGCTTCACGCTTGATTTCCGACCATTCTCCCCTTATTAAGTATTCGTGTAATATTAATAGTCATGAATATTTGCCATTATGTGCGTACTTGAAGCCGCTGCTCCTTGTTAGTGGAGGAGAGAGGGAAAAAAGTTTGAAAAAAAAATCTATCGACGTGACGCCCTGAAACTAGACACAAATGTGATTTTTTGATGTGTGTTATTCCCAATGAGGACATTTTTCAAGTACTGATGGATTCCGCTCCCTTGCTCCTGCATGTGACTCCCCGGCGTTGTGATCGTGTTGTAGTTGTATAGTACTGGACTGTTTTTTTCCAATTTTCCCACTCTAGGTCTCTCTCTTTTTTCCCCCTGACGAACTCAGATCAGACTGTCCGCAGATGTTAGTGCACAGTTTCTCGGCTATGGTGAGTTACAGTGAGATGCCACTAGATTTAAACAACCCCCCAACTGGTAGCACTTTCGGTTTTGAACCCTGTGGAATAATATTTTGCTGAATTCGCCCCATTTACCACGTATTCCTGTTACGGTTAAAACTTATGAATGCAATGATGCCAGCAGAACGAATATGCAATGGCAGCAATTATTTTTAAATTTTATTATTATTTTTAATGCCATCTCAATGTCTGATTTCGTTGCAGGATCGCCACGATGGGACCAGTAATGGGACTCCACGTTTGCCCCAGTTAGGGACGGTCAGCCAGTCTCCATATTCGACCGCCCCGCCGCTGTCTCACACACCTAACACGGATTTTCAACCACCTTACTTCCCTCCACCGTATCAACCCATCTACCCGCAGTCGCAGGACCCTTATTCCCATGTGAACGACCCCTACTCGCTCAACTCTCTGCACCCGCAGCCGCAGCCGCAGCACCCGACCTGGCCGCAGAGACAGAATCAAGACGCGGGCATCCTGCACCAACATCGGGCTCTCCCGCAGCTGGCCGGTTTAGACCCACGGAGGGACTATCGGCGGCCTGAGGTCCTACTCCACAGCACCCATGGACTCGATTCCGGCCTTGGAGATTCATTGCCCATCCACAGCATTGCACACTCCATCGAAGATGTACAGGTAACTTCTATGCAACCGCTGGGAGTTTTATTGTATATTTAATTTCATCCCCCTCCCAATTTCATCCCCCTCCCCCCCCCCCCCCCCCGTTGTTTAATGAGATATTTTCAAATCTGAGAGGGCGTTTCCCCCATGCAATACAAAAAAATTGCTTTGGCGAAGAATTGGTCTTCATTTAGCATTTCAAAGTAAAGTCAAACCATTTGAAGAGCTGTTTATAAGACAGCATAAAACCATCACATGCAATACAAACGGCCCATAACGCATTTGCTACTATACATTAAATGCAAACAGATTATTCTTTTCAATAGCCAAAATGGATATTCACGTCCTTCGATTAATTAAATTGAATGTTCCCGTTTTAACATTTTGTTTGTAATTTGTAAACAATTAGCCCCCACCAGAGTCCAGAGAAGTATGTGACTTGTTAAATCTTTCAGTTTGGCAGAACAGATTTATTTCAATCTGTACTTTCTGGAGTGCTTTATAGGCAAGAAGTGTATATTTCACCACAATTCTGAAGAAGCTTTTTAATTTCCCCCTCCCCTGAGGAAATTAGGGATATTTTGTTACGTGCATTGATTTACTGGAGTTAATTTCATATCTTTTGCTTATTGTGGAGTTATTATTATGGGGCATACAAAGGGCACATGCTTGCATTGTGTTAAATTGACCACTATTCAGTGGTGAAGAGAATTGAATTCCTAGGTTAAATCGTAATATGAATTTCTACCTTCAACTATAATCTGGAATATTTAGCAATAGATATCTATTAGCAATAGATATTGCTAATCTTGCAAACAAAAAAATGATGAAATGAAAACCAACCACCCCATTGGTCGTGTTAGTTTGAGGCAATGTTTTGTTTCGAAACACTGTAATTTCGTTTTACAAAAATGCAGATCTCAAAGCTCTCGTAAAATATTCATAAGCAAGAAACCATCATGCATTCACTTCCAAACAAATACTCATTATGAATGCTTAGTGCGATTGAAAGCTGTTCAACATTCCACTTAATACCTGCGGCCATACTTTGCTTAAATGTGACTGGCTCTTTAACACACATACGCGCGCGCACACGCACACAAACAAAAACCTGCTGTAAACAAGCCTAAAATGCAGCCTTAACTGTACGATTTGTGGTTCTGATTCTTCAGGAGAACATTTAACAATGCGAGTATTAATGTGTTGACCAACAACAAGCTGTTAAAAAAAAGAGAACACAGTCGATCTGAATAATTCAGTTCATTTTGTGCGATTGTATCTGTGTGATACAAGAATTAGAAAGCCCTTACTTATTGTCCAATATTTATATTTCAGTGGTGTGGGAGAGCCTGCCGCTTTGGAGTGTAATTGTTATAATGAAGCCTATTTAACACTCTGGTGTCAATTCTTCAGACTGTCAAAGTGGTGCCAATGTTGAACGTTTTTTTAGCAAGGTAGCGATTATCGCCTTTAACCACGATTAACGGGGAAATATATTATTTCTTCCCCTGTTAAAGTATACAGACTCGGGGATTATAAACATTTTAAGCAAAACGGTTCTTAGCTTTTGTTTCAATTAAAAAAATACCCTGAATCCAAGTAGGTCGTGTCAGTCTGTTGATTATTTTAAATGGATGCTAAATAGAGACACAATTCCAGCGCTAAGTTTAAGAATTGGTTTAAAACTAAACCTGCTTAAAATATATATTTAAAAAATACTATTGGGTTTAGGTTGCGTGTGTCCGACTGAACGACAGTTTGAGAGAAAAGAAACATAATGGGAAATCTGCAGATAATGCACTGGGTAACTGTAGATGGAAGGTGCAATAATAAATAACGAAGGGGAAAAATCAAAGCTGAATGAATGATGCTAGGTCGGTTACTGACATTGCAGCGGCGATTTGGAACTGACTGGTATTTGTAAATGAACTGGCGGCTCTGCGCTGATTGCCAATCGCTCAGTCTCGGTAGAATTCGTGTCAAATTGGCAAACATATCACGACACTGTATTGCATATCGATGTGGGAATGAGATTTGCTCTCACTTAATGGGCCCCATAACTAGCAAAAGCTGAGGCCAAATGCATTTCTGGAAAATAAGAACTGCTGGGGATGGGCAGTAGAAAGATTTACAATTCCCAGCCCCCCCCCCCCCCCCCCACACACACATAGATGCACACACAGACACAAACACACACACGTTGTACCTCACAAAGGGAGATGATCAAATAAACAATTCTCAGAACTGCAACCTTTTACCAAACACATAAAAATGCTACAACGAAAATTTAAATGATGTATTGACCAGGAAACGGGAATTATCAGGCTATGGTTAAATGCACGCGTTATCATATTTATTCAGAGGAATGTGCCAGGCAGTGGATGTATTTTAGCAACTTTTAACGTGACTCGGTTTCATACAGTTCCTGCCACAGTAATGACTGTTCGCCGTCTTTATTTCTGTAAGTTTGTGGTAATATTATTTAAACAATTCAATTTCAGCATATTGATGATCAAGGCATTAACATCCAGGACCACACCGTCATTAAAAAAGGCAAGTTCTGTTTTTTCCCCCTTCAAATCCAATACCTTTGCACTGACATTAATAGGGTCAATAGACCTTTACTGCTTTATATGAGTTTTGGTGTATATCGTACCTAATGACAAACCGAAGGATGAGGTAATTAAGAGAGAAATACGATGGTATTCTACAAAACACTTGCGTGTTTAAATTTTCGATAAGCACACACAAAATAATTCTGCCCTCTGCATCTCAGCCTCTGCACGTTGATGAGAACTTAAAGAATCCTCTACAGTTGTGCTCCGTTAATGAGCAAAGGAATTAGGGAGCATATAAATCAAACCAAATGCCCGAACTTGCAGAACCAATTATACTGTCGATTGGCGTTACATGCTTTTGAGGGTCTGGTTAGTCATGTGCGTTGGACATGTATTTATTTCTGTGGAGCTTTGCATGGGCAGTATGTATTATTTGCTTGGGATTCATAAAGAGCCGCCTGCTTCCCTTGCTTATTGAGATGTTCTTTCGGATTGATTTGATTCGAATTGGGTTGCATGCAATAGTGCGTGTGTGCACATTAATTCCTAAAACTTCAACATACGATTAAATGGTTTAGTTTCATCTTTCTGTTTCTCCAGGTTTTGTCACGTCAAATTACATGTGCAAGGGATAAATCTTAAGAGATGCTCTTTCCACGTCGACATGATAATTGGCTCTTTTATTAGTAATCTCAAGAGTTCGTTTAACTCCTATTGTCTCTGTTAGCCTCCCCAGAGCTATTAATGTCACAAGTGATCTATCCGGAACTAGGAACTCGACGCCTTCAAAGATCTAGAGTAGATTTCCAGTGGCATAAAGCGAGCCCCTAAGCAGTGCAGTTGATTGCGTTGCAACGGTGTTTTTTTTATGGGGGAGTGTGTGAAAGCAGCGTAGCTCTCAAGCCAGCATTTTAGACATGCAGTCAATAAAAAAAACGAACCCAATTGCTGCACTGGTGCTTTTTCCAAATTCGTGAATGAATTGTATTGTTTAGATCTAATTCGTCTCTAGTGATCAACATTCCACGATAGTGTCTTTTTATTCCGGACGGTTAGAACGACCCGTTGACGGAATGCAGGTTGTTTCCCGAAAACGGCGACTTTAATTTCCTGCCAATTATACCTTTGTTTTTTGTTGTGGTCGTTGCAATGAGCTGATAAATTGAAGTTATGAGTTGATGTGTTGGTGTTCCGGTATGTGTCCGTCTGGTTTGCCGACAGAAGCAATGATTCTTTCTTCCGTGTTGAGTGTTGTAGGATGTAGGTCCAAATGCAGACTGCAACGGAGTAGAAATATCATTAGAATAAAACAGTACACTATTAACTATCCCACCGTGCTTACATGATTACAAAATAAACGCCTCGAAATTAATTTAACATATAACTCCAAGCACAAATATGGATGGAGCACAATTTAAAACGGTGTTAGCGATTTAAACGTACAATGTAGCACGAATATATTAGATTGAGTTCATTCTTGACTTGCCAAACAAGGAATCTATTTACGTTGTGTTGAATCACAGGAGCATTTTTTCTATTACACAATGGAAATGACTTTACTGTGATACTGACACGTTTCGAAATTGGTCTTGGCAGCAAAATGCAGTTAGGAAGCTAACTTTGGAAAGAATGTACAGTACATATAATAAAGACGTAGTTCACTTCAATTTGATCTGAATGCTGAAACGACCAGGTTTCATTTTGTTTGTCTTAAAATATACAATCTAAAGATACAATTCAGTGCAGGGGACATTGCATTAATGTGCATAGCGGACGCTGCTTCTGGTGACATTGAGTCCCACGAATAACACAAAGGTTTGATAGATTCGTATATGTCTAATCCTAAACGGTACAAACAAACTTGCCAAGAGGTTGGAGTTGTAGAGTTAGTGGGGACCAATATTGCGGAGAGTTGGAAAGTCACCTTTTTGATAGTTTGTGTAATGCTGGTCATGGGCTCGGGCACTGATCTGTTTGATGCTTCTGTTTCAGGTCCCATGTCCCTATCCAAGTCTCACAGTGGGGCTATCACCTCGATCTCACTTAATAAGGACGGGCTCTTTGGCGGGGTTGCGAACCCAAATGAAGTGTTCTGTTCAGTTCCGGGTCGCCTCTCCCTCCTCAGTTCAACATCAAAGTACAAGGTGACGGTGGCGGAAGTGCAGAGACGCCTCTCTCCGCCTGAGTGTCTCAATGCCTCGTTGCTGGGCGGAGTACTGAGGAGGTGAGGGCTATTGGCGCATTGGGCACCGTTCTAACCAGCTCAAGTTGGTGAAAACACAACGCTGAACACACCGCAGGGAAAACCGCTTTTTTTAGGCATAGATGTCACAGTTAAAATATTTCAGCCGTGTTACCGTTCTTTATTTTCGTTTTTTTGTTCATTAGTTTTATTTCCAACAACCACAATCACATTTTTGATGGGGTTGTTAATATTTGCAACGTATATAGTCTTTGTTTTTGACTCTGCGCATTGCCTTTGGATCGCACTGATCAATAGTTTCAAAAGCAGCCACTCGTTACTCAAATAAATCGAGACCAATATATATTTCTAAGATCAACTGCCTAAAAACATTTTAACAGTGTTAAGTATAAAACTTATTTGCAGTTTTGCATATAATTTGCTGTGACCTTTCCACACTTTGGATAACACACGACGGGTGCACTAATAGACAAAACAGTTTTATCAAATCAATTGATCAAAATCAATTCAAACATTGGTATTCAATTTAGGTTGGTTAACTTTGGAAAGAATGTACATGGGTTTGCATGTATCAAAGGTTTGCATTAAAAAGAAAAATAATGTTCAAACAGTCAACTAACATGTGATTGTTTGAAAACTTTTGGGGGTAATTCCCAAGTGAATATGTTCATTTTTTTATTTGCAATGAGATAGTTCACACTTTAGAATAACAAGTAAAAGGACGAGTTACATGAGGTGTGTGGAGTTACAATTTAACTAAGAGCTTCCCTCTATTTTTTAAAAATAGGGCGAAATCTAAAAATGGAGGACGGTCATTAAGAGAAAAATTAGACAAAATTGGATTAAATTTACCAGCCGGTAGACGCAAAGCTGCCAATGTAACGCTGCTAACATCACTTGTTGAGGGTAAGTGAATTTTATTGCATTTCCTTTTTAAGGATGAAGGCATTTGGGATGATTGTGGAGGAGCGAGAAATGCTGCTTTTGTGGAACCACGTGCCCTTATGTAATTTGCGCTGCCATACAGCAGTCATTGCCTTATGTTAACCCTTCAAAGTGCCGACAGAAAGGAGAAGTAACAGAGGTCCGCAATAGCAGTGAACATTGCAACGGTTGTCTTAGAATGTACACAGTAAGCTTCCGCCAGGGTTATTAGAAGAGGGAAGGGGCCTTGACATCGCCAGATGTGGTCAGAGGATGTGGTCGGGTGTGTTGCTGGCAATATGGGAAGGTTGCAAATCGTTGTTTTTGTTGTTGATGGGACGGAGACATATAGGAGGTGATAGGTGGATGGATTGCTTTGTGCATTTGGTGCTAATGTCCGAAATAACATCATGCGAATGAAGTTCTAATGACGGGCCCAAAGTCACTCTCGTGCCTCAATATTGTCTCCAGGAGTGTTGAGTTACAAAGTATAGAGTAGCACAGATGCTGGAGAAACAAGTTGAATGTACCTGATTTGGAGACTGAGATAATCAACGGATTATCCCAAAGCATTAGTTGGTTGGAGAATAAGTCCAAACCTTGTGACTTATTATTATTTGCCCCGTTGGATGTCTTATAATTGACCTTAAGAGTGAAAAGCGTTTGTGTATCTGTTTATAATTGATGTTCATTGTGCCCACGGTCTAGGCTGTAATATGGTTACAATAGACCAGTGTGTCAGGATAGTATGAAGCGAGGTACTTAAAGAAAATCATTAATCTGATTATGGTTTAGTTATAATTAGCCAGGAGTGGATTCACGCGTAGATGGTTTGCTGATGAATGTGTGACCAGTTGGATTTCTAAGGGCCAGGCTGTTGGACTGTGTCCTGTTGTTATTGTTTATGATCTGTTCCATTTTATGGAAACGAATTTCTGGACTGTGCCTTTGAAGCACTAATTGGCGCATGCGTCCTTCCGGTGCTGGCTAATAGCAGGAAGCCCTGCAGTAAAACCCAACTGGTTCAGGAAATTAAAACCAAAGGCTTTGAAATCAACAAAAAGACAGGGTTCTTGAGACTGATGTACCCTGGCCGTTTCACAGAAACTGACAAATATATGTGTTTTTTTTGCAATGAGTTCTTTTTCCAAAGTGCTTAGTTTGCAAATGTAAGAAATCATACATTATTTTACCATTGTGTCGACTAACTAATTGCAATGATAAAAACACGATAAATCGTCCGGAATGTTGATTATTTATGGTGCATTGCATCGAACGGCACATGCATTTGATTTGAATCATGTTTTTTTTTTAAAACACTCGGATTTGTTACATTTTGCCTGGTCAATGAACTGCTTATATATTTTTTTTTAAAGTGTAGTTAAAATGCAGTTGATACATGAGCAGTCTTTTATTTTCCAAATCGACAGAAGTTCAAACATATTCACACACGACTCATCCTTTTACAAAGTGCTGTCTGAAACCAGTCTGGGTCACAGGAAGCATACCGCTTTAATGTTTATGAGCTAACATGAGTGAAAAATAGCAAACGGCCATTTCTGTCCTGTACGACTACAATATGCTTTGTTGTTCGGTTGCTTCGGGTTTACGGAACACAGGCTTATGTGCAAGAGGATGTTGCATCGACATGGTTTGAACTGGCACTGAATGTATGACAACAAAAGAGATATTGTCAATTTATTTGATATCCTATCCAGTGCACTACTTAGCTCCTCGTAATGTCGTTAAATGACTCAGTGAAGCTTTCCAAGTTTTTTTAAATTGCATGCTTCAAATATTTAGTTTGTGACAAATGGTAGTATGAAGGTTCCAGCAGGGCACTTCTAAACTATTCTTTGCATTAAGATGCTGCAAGAATCTATGCGATTGTTAGACATCGCGCAATCCAATCTAAATATTTAAAGAGACACTACCATTTTGTTTTGATGCTGGATTGTACCGATAGTAAAGTGAAAAAAAGTGATCATTTTACACAAATCTGCAAACAACGTAACATGTGCCTACTTTATCTACGCCCTGTCATTGAATTTAATTGTCTTAATATATAGCTCTAACTAAATTTCAATAATGCGAGTAAAAAGGCAGCTACCTTTTACAGGGGTCGTAAAACGGGCTTTGAAGCACTTTAAATGTAATATGTAAAACAATTCTATTAAACATTTGGAGATCGGTTGCTGGTAGTGGTGTATCTGTTGTATCAGCCTACCGTCATCAGAATCAATTGTGATATATTAAAATTGGATCTGAGGCATCGACCTACATTTTGCACATGTCATTCATTCCCATGCCCAGGTGAAGCTGTGCATCTTGCTCGGGATTTTGGTTACGTTTGCGAAACGGAATTTCCAGCCAAAGCAATAGCCGAGTACGTCAACCGACAGCACTCCGACCCCAACGAACAAGTGACGCGCAAAAACATGTTACTGGCAACGAAGTGAGTCCTTCCGAATGAAAACTTCAGCTAAGTCCTCCCCCCCTCCCCCGCCCTCATCTCCCTCCCTCCTCCCCCTCCCCTCCTTCTCTCCATCTGCATTCGGGACTGCCATGAGCACCAGGGGATGTAGGTCACGAAAAACGTTTCGGGTTTGGGCGGGCTCAAAATCGGACAACATGACTATTCTGAAAATGCCAATTTGGTTTCTGACTAGTGATTAGTAATATGCGATGAGTGGCAAAAATTTTTTTCGCGTAGATTGTGAAAGAGTAGTCGATAACAGTCTGAACCTTGACACCTAGTGTGCTTTGCAGTGTATCATTCGTATTAATGTTGTGACCCATTGCTATCAATGCCAGCGCCGCCTGACTTGCCGTCCAACGCTTTCACTATTCGGAGCAGAGCAACCATCGTCATTTTGTGAAGTCACATATCAGATGGAGTTATTTATGCTTTAATATTTGCTCAGCGGTTAATAAGCATTATTTAGCAATCGAGTGTAGCCGGATTGCTTGGATGAAAAGGCACGTGTGAAAAGTAAATTATCCGTGCTGAAATGTTGGAGGAAATTTCAAGGCTTGTTTTCTAGCCTTTAATTAAGAATTTGAAATGTCACCGAAGGGCTTTGCGGTGTATAAGCGTTAGGAGGTTGGTGAAGCAATTTGTATCAATGGTTACAATCCCAGTGAAGTAAGCATTCTTTCAGAAGGTGTGAGATCTTTCGACTTCAGGCTTCAGAAATATGTTTTACCTAGATCCGAAGAGACTTTGAAAATAGATTCAGTACATTAAACGGTATAGAATCCCAAACATAGGTAAAAATTAGCACATCTAATCATAGCTATACCCACGGGCACATTCAGACGTGCGTACACGTGCACGCGTGGGCACGCACACTTACATGGAAAGGAGTATACAAGGGCGCATACACACACACGGAGTATGACTTGAGCTTTATGTGTTATAGTGATTGTTTTATACACACTAATTAATCTGATTATTTTCCAAGTCTATGGGCACTGGAGGACAATATAGCTCTTATTGCCCTCTGCATTCCATTATGTGATTTTGAAATTGTTCAACCGATTTGTCATGGAAAACTGTTATGTGGGGTGCACGCAGTGTATCAGAACCCCCAAAATGGAAACAATGATCAGTTCTGACCTCAGAGAACCACTAAGTGAAAACTAAATTGTCAGATAATAGATTTTGCTAATGAGCATTGTGAAACTCCACGTGATTTGCCCTATTAGAATGCACTGGATATCAAAATGGTTTTGTTTTAACTTCTGAAATTTTGTTTTTCTGTATTGAAAAATGCTCGAAAAGCCGCTAATTTATGCTAAACCGTGCACCCCGACTCTTATGCGACTGTTTCAAAAAATACCTATCAAGATTTTATAATGAAATAAATTAATTATTGGGAGCAATCGGGATCGATTTCATGTTAACATACCCATTAAAGATAATAATCGTCCATTAATCCACTCCAGAAGAGCAGACATTATCAAAAAACTGTCTGCTACAGCAATGTGGGGTGAAGTCTGAACGAAATTTCTCTTTAAAGCTGACCGCTATTATCCAGGGCAAACACATATCCCTAAGCATTGCCCTTTGTACCAGAAGTCTTTAAATAATGATCTTGTATTAGCCGTTTAATAACTCCCTACCTCTGCCATGAGTTTGGTTGAAGGGGCCGGAAGTTAACTTTAGTCGGGGTCCAAAATAAATGCTGAATAGAAGTTGTTGTCTCTCCATTCCTCCCCTCCCCCTTCCCACCCTTCTATCCCAGATAGATGCTGCAGTTTAAACATTACAACCTGTTATCTTAATTTTCAGACAAATCTGCAAAGAGTTTACAGACTTGTTGACACAGGACCGATCTCCTTTGGGGAATTCACGACCTGCCCCGATCTTGGAACCTGGCATTCAGAGTTGCCTGACTCACTTCAGTCTAATCACGCACGGCTTCGGCAGTCCGGCTCTGTGCGCTGCTATAACCGCCTTACAGAACTATCTTACCGAAGCACTCAAAGCCATGGACAAAATGTACATGAACAATACTCCTAACAACCACACGGGTGAAAATCCCAGTAAAAGCGGCGATAAGGACGAAAAACACAGAAAGTAGTCGAATAGCAAACGCACAACTTCCTAAAGGAACAAAACATTTAAAATTTGTCATATAGGTGTGACTGTTTTCCCCTCAACCTGGAACTCGGAGCCTTAGTGAGCAGAGAAGGCGATGAAGAATTTTGAACTGCTTTTTGAGAGAAAAAACACACGAGAAGTTTCTAAAACTTTTTACCGAGTTAAACCTTCATCCATCAGACTGCATCTTGACTGACATATCCCCGTTGTTTAAGTCTGTTAAGATTGTAGTCACAATCATTTAAAGAAGGTAACGAAAGCACATTTTATCAGTATTGTAAGTAAACTCGAGCAGTTCTACTGTCATAACTATCGTTGTTGAAAAAAGAATCCTCTAAAGTATTGGTCAATTTAACATCTATTGCAAGTTGCAGTTCACGGTATAATAAGGGAAACAGTGTTCATGTATGTATATATTTATTTATGTGTAATTTAATGGGAATTGTAAATATGGTGCGTCCGTTTAAACCTTTATTTTATTTATCTGGTGATATCGTTTATCTCCTGTTAGTGGGTTTTAATCTTCATCAAATACAGTAGATCTTTCCGTGATTTTATGGTACTTAGAAAGATATCGGGGGAACCCTGGGAAACACATTTTAGCCCTCTGTAGCATGTTGTGGCGATAAGCAGTTGAACAGAATCCAAAAGAGGGGGGGGGGGGGGGGAGAGAGAAACGAGTTTTATATGATAAGCATCGAATTTAGTTTATAATACCACAGAAATTCGAATTTAAGAATAATACCTAATTTTTTTTAATAAAAAGCATCTGTGATGTTTTTTTGTGTTTAAAAATATCCCATGTGTTGTGACAAAGGAATTATCTGACACCATGTCTTCTTTCCCTACTGAAAAACCAGAGCAATAAACTGATATTGTCTATAGAACGGTTTCGTATTTTATTGTTGATCTGACAGCATTTGGGACGAGCTGATATCTTGTGGCTAAATTGGAAACAGTTTTTAGCTGTATTATATAGAGTTGTGTTGGCAATAGTTTACATGCCTGTCGATGTATCATAGTCCTTTGTTACCCAAATAAATAAATATTTGATACGCTTTATGTCGATTTTTTTTTATTCAGTGGCTCTCTTTTGCCCAGGCGTATTTTTACTTGGCAGTATTTTCCTGCAGCCTTTCTGTATGGCTTGCAGTAATTGGGTTTAACTCTCCCTCGACAATTGCTCCCCTGCAATAAGCAGCTGAACCCATTGTTTCCCTCAAGTATAATAAAAAAAAACTTGAACTTCAAGTTAGAGTTGAATAGGCTTGCTCTGCTAGTTTATTGAGTCGTAATCAAAATAAATGATAAAAAGGTGGCGGTGGTGGGTTGGGAGGGTGGGGGTGACGGTCAGGGGTTGGCGGGGCGGGGGCGGGAAGGGGGTGGAGAGGGGAGTGCACTGTTCTTTAATGCCCTTAAATAATGTACCTAATGATGTGCCAAGTCACTAAATAAACTTTGTAGATTTCCATGATACTGTGGTTATAAAATGCCGATCTGCCGTTTAACCTGTTAACACTGTTTTCTCAATGACAGTGGGGGGTTTTTGGATAATGATAATAATTGTAATATTTTGTAGCGGACTTGCATGGAGACGTGTTGAGAGATATTGCTATATTGTTTACAGCTTGCGTTAATAAGTCGACCTGTCGACCAACCCCCTTCCCCACCCAAATTCAATGCATAAGGTTTATTTTTCATTGCTATAGTGCAGTGCAGCCAATAGATTTAAAACAATAAGGTTAAAAGCGACATTACTCTATTGATATTGAATTTTACAGGCTTGATGATTCGTGAATAACGTAATGTGCGTGGCGTCACACAATAATTTCTCAGCTAAGAGATGGAATAAATCTGTGAGATAAGATAGGTTTAACGTATGGTATATAACAGGGCCGTTTGATTCTTGTTAACTGCAATGTTTAATTTTTGTCAAGTGCAAGTCCGTTTTACAGTATACTAAACGCACGGGAATTCTTAGCCGAATACCCCCCTCCCCCGTCCCTCTCTGTGTTTGTTTGACATAAATGAAATGCGCAATACTAGCAGGTGAGGTGAAGCGTTGTCGATCAGAGCTGTTTTTCCTGGCCGGGTCTCAGAATGTGTGTGGGATACTGTACTTACCTCGGGCACAATGGCATTCATAAACATTATTTCAAGTCCGCTGTTTATACAGGGGAAGAGACACAAAACTATCAAACAAATCAAAGCATATTTATTAAATTCCGAATGCGACGTCAAAAATGTAACTGCCCGAGAAGTGTATCTTAATTTTAAATGACGTTGGGGTGGCAAAATGAACGATTTCCAGTTGGTTGTGGCGATCATAATATTTTACAGGAATGATTAAGCCTGTCCAATCAGCTCAGTTTGCAATCTTGCAAAACACATTAAAAGTTTTAAAAAAGTTAGAAAGCAAAGACTATGAAGCACAACTTTGTCACATTAAGTATGTCTTTATGTTGTTGAATCATATGCGGGCAATCACGTTTCAATCGCAAGACATCAATATTAATGATAACTGCCTGGTAAAACCCCAAATCTAATCAATCCATTTTGCCTTGTTGTGGTAATAGTTTTGTTTAAAAAAAGATGGACCTTGTTTTGACATTTCCCGGAATATTTTACCCGTGATATTACTACACTGCTGTCCCAATATATTGAATCAATGAAAGCTCCTTAAGTTAAAGAACCCCCAGTATTCGTCCCAGTGTTCTTCGTTGACTTCTGGTGAGAGTTTTCCTGCCAGGAATTACTTTTGATAAGAGCTGCGATTTGCTAACGGGGGCTCCCAGTGGGATGATCAGATGTCTCTCTCTGGCAGATATGCGTGCACGGCTTTCGACTGGAAAAAAACTTACTGGCCGCTGTTATCTAACAATACTGCGTGTGTTTACGGGGAGGGTTAGAGTTAATTAGCGCCATTATCAATCATTAATGCTTGCCTAACATGTCTGAGGTATAATCAGGTTTAGAAGACTGGAATCGACATCTGCTTCGTTCCAATTAAATATTTCATGCTAAATCATTTATTACATACACAGCCTACCTTCCCCAAAGAGGCCGGTTGTTATTGTATCTGAATTAAAAATAAAGGGCGTTTAACCATTAAATAGGAACCTCACCCTTGGGGTGTTATCACAAAGTCAAATTGCCACAAAGCAATCTGAACAGCAACGATATCATTTCTGAAATGATTTTTTTAGCATTAAAGTAGTTTTAGTAAAAGTCAGCGATGCTGAGAAGATTTTTACGGATTAGTCTGCAGGACAAACGATCTGTCGATTGCCGGGCGAAGTGGGGGCAATAATAGTGAAATAGTTATCAACCCAAGGGTGTTTCGGAATCAACTGCATGCGGGTCTCCAACTTTCTGGGTCATTAACCCTTTCTACCTAGTTTACTGACGACCCCGCCTCGCCCCCCTACTGCAGCGTCTGTTTAAACGAACAAAAATGTCCATAAAAGTGCCGAGAAGTAGAAAGAACAAGTTAAAAACATTGTTCCTAATTGTTTGTGACTGATTAAACAAACATCAGAGCGAGCCCCTCGCTGGCAATAGTTAAAATGAAAGACATCAAGAAATCAAATATTTTCTACCGTCCAACTGCCTAGAGTGAGCGACGGACTCGTGAGACCTGTAACAAATAATCCCGGGTTACAGGGTTTTGGAGCAATCGTTCGCCCAAAGAGACGTGGCGCTGAAGCGTTTGTCCTTGCGTTTAATCAGGTTACCCTGCCTAGAGAATATAAGAATTAACGTCCATCCAACACTTGGACAACCCAGCGCTGTAAAGTGCGAGAAAAATGCGTTACATTTTCGTTTGCGAGATTTGATTGATTAAGACCCCGAATGAGTTAACTTGGTTTTCGCTTTACAGATGCTGACTGACTAGTGACGCTGTTATATATAGATTTAGATTTCCTTTTAACAATTAATACGGATGCCTTCATGGGTCGGAACTAGATTGCTGATGTCAGAAACTGAAAAACTCCAAACTATCTATATCCGATTGCTTGTTACACTTGCACGAAGCTTGTTGTCCTTCACGCTGCTTGCTCATTCCTCTTTACCGTATTCCCAATTAAACGCACAATCGCTGATGTGCGTGTCCCAGTTTAAATAAAGTGTAAACTCTTCCTTCTGCGCACCTGCGAGTGCGAACGGTGGCTTTGTGAGGGATTGGATGGTCCAATTGTATTTCTGGCAACGTTGACAGTGTGGCAAAGTAGCGTGCTGAAGTTTGAGGGGTCGCGGTTTGAGGTGTCAAGTGTGTAATCTGTCTTTCTTTATTTGTAGCCCCTGTGCTCTGGATACAGGTTGGTGCATTTTATTTTTAACAGGCGAATTAGTAATTACGATTCAACATCTCCGTTAATGCTAATTTAGTCTTCGTTTAGACAATACTTAGTTAACTTGTTCCAACTCTTGGTTGCGTTCAGTAATCTCTTGCACTGTGAGTTTAGATTCCATTCGGATCAATACTGGTGGCCAATTCAGGCCAATATTTAATCGCCTGTTCAAGGCTTCTCTGAGTGATCTTGCTTGCGTCCTCTTATATCTTGCGCGGGTTCCACGGCCCTTGTTAAATCCGAAAGATCTCGAAACTAGTTCTCTCGTTCCAAGGTTCGGGTTTACCATACCGGTTTCATTCCATTGATCAAATCCACAAATTAGGACATAGATGGCGAATATCCAACCTATGCTTGTCCCCCAGATTGAATACATTGGTGGCGAACTGGTTGGTAGGTAGGACGTTTGGTTTACTGGTAGCATTGTGATCAATAGTTTTGAAAGTGCGTATGCCAATATGAGAGAAACAGCAGCTCCCAACTAACCTTTATGGTAGAGGGAACAGAAAGTTTCTAACCCATGTTGTAAAAGCTCTGGGGTTTCGATGGGAAAATATAGTCTGAAGAAGGGTCTTGACCTGAAGCGTCACCCATTCCTTCTCTCCAGAGATGCCTGTCCCGCTGAGTTATTCCAGCATTTTGTGTCTCTCTATGGAGTAATCTTTACTCTGTTCTAATTATTTTCCCATCCTCACCATTCATTCAATATCGCACTTTTTACAAAATCGCTTTGTTTAATCTCATCTCCCGAAAACAAACCCAGAAAGAATCAAGGGTGCACCCCATCAGTTGAAGAAAGTTTGAAGTGTACAGGTTTACATACACCTGGGACTGACTCTTGTGACTTTCACATAGATCAACAAGATCCTCCAGTCTTTTAATATGTCAATTAAAATGAACACTTTGTGTAATATATATAATTAACAGAGATGTGGTCATGCATGAAAATAGGAAACATTTTCAGAGTAGATTGGGATATGCAAAAAGAACTATTTCAGAAATATGTATCCCACCCCTGCCATTATCTATAAATTGGTCATCCTAGACTATGTTGAGGCGTAACTGCTTGAGGTTTTCGCTAAGGTTATTTGTAATCTTCTTGATAGACCACCAGTAGATTTATCCCTGCCATACCATAACAATTGGGGTAGTTCTGCATCGTGAATTGCGACAGCCAATGTCACTATTATAGTGCAACATGATACATTGACATTTGGTTTGAACATTTAATTTGTGTTAGCTCCAAGTTGTTGAATAACATGGATTTAATGAAGGTCAGTGGCAGAAGGGAGGTAGAGTGTGAGGCTACTGGTGAGTGAAATATTGAGAATGAAGTTACAAACATTACACTCAATGATCTGATATAGATAGTATGTACAAAATGGAGTACCCATTTTGCCTCCGCACTTCCTCACCTCTTTCTCATTCTCCTGCACCTACTCACCAGTGTCATCATGCAGTAAGTGGCAAGGAATGTCCCCTCATGGTGGCAAGGTGGTAGAACATACAATAGCCAACTGTGTGGTTTGATGCTGAATATGGTAGAGTTCCTACAGTAGGACCGAATTCCTATTCATTGTGGCTTTTGTTGTGTGCTTGTTGCCTGTATATGCATTACTAAATTCATCAGCCACTTCATCAGTAGATAGGCTTTGGCCCATGGTGATAGCTGGGCCACAATAGTATGTTGAAGGTATGAAATCCCGCTTAATTTTAATGCAAAGCTGTTGCACATTGCCCATAAAGTAGTCTACATGCAAATACCTCATGTTCTAGCATGGTAGATCTTAGCAATGTAAACATTTATTAACATAGTCATCTTAACAACAGTTGGCAATGCAGTCTCTGTCCCACTCCGAAATTGCAATTCCAGCTGGATCAGGTGGAAGATTCATTGTACATGGATGTCTTACATTGTTCCTCACAATGGTTTGGCTCAAAGAATTGTTCTGTGAGAATGTTAAGTGGAATGACCTCCTGCATGAGAATATTTCTTCTCCCTTCAACCTCATTAATTCCAATGTTCTGTTCCCAGTACCTGGTGGTCATTCTCCCAGACATGTTTTGTTCCTAATGAAATGTACACCAGGGCAGGTAGTTTATTCAGAAATCTCAAATGCAACCTTAATTCTTCAAATCTGCCACATCTCTCCCAAAGGAATCAGAGCAGGCATTTCATCAGACATCTTCTCATGACTTCTGTAATTTAAAACAACTACAGAATGTGAAAACACTTGTGAAGATGTGTCAGGACCAGATGAAATCAATCAATAACCAAACTGTAAGTGATATTGGTATGAGTTCTGACTATTGAATATGTTAGGTTAATGATGGGCATTGGTTAGAGCACTGAGTTTAAAATTACAGCTTGGAGATGTATTAGCATTGTGTGTCTATTTTATATTAGCTTTCCACACCGATTAAGGCTGATCTGTTTCCCTGCATTCTTCCAATGGATGTCCATTGAGCACATATGTACAAATCACATTACTAACATGGTACCTGGTACAATTTGCCTAACAAGTACTTGTGTGCTGCCAATGAGAGTTTGGACCTCATGATGTTTGGCTATGATCCCAATTAACTGCTCAATCTATTTTAGATTTAACTGAGAAAGAAATGTTGACCTAGACATTGGGGAAAACGCTGCTCTTCTTTGAAGATCATCTTAGTTCAGCACCTCTGATAATGACACATGTTAAGTATTGCAAGCTGCCAGCCTGCATTAACCGTTCACACCGAATAATGGAGCTTAGTTCAACACCTGAACCTGACTCCTTCTGCTGAGCCAAACCAATACTTATATTAATAGAATCATTCTCACACTACTACTCCTGCAAAAAACACAGACTTTGCCTTAATGACTCATGCTTCCCAGAATCTGTACTGGAAACACTTAAAAGTACCCTTCGCTTGCATTTACAATGCAAATTTAACGTCAGTACAAAATGATTTCATTTCCCAAAGGACTCTTATAGCAAGTGAAGGTCCTTTGAAGCGTAGTCTCTGTTGTAATGTAAGAAGCGCAGCAGTCAATTCCAGCAGAGCAAACTCTCACGAACAACAATGTGATAATGACCAGATAATCCATGTTTGTGTTGTTTATTGAGTGATAAATATTGGCAGGGAAATGGGGATAACATTCCAGTTCTTTTATTGAAATTAAAGTTTCTACCCAACGAGGACACAAGGAACTACAGATGCTGGAACAGGGTTTAATTTATTGTTCTATTTGAGAGTCAGCACCTGTAACAGTGCAATGCCCCCAGCTGCTGGACCCAAGCATCAGGCAAACATTTTGGTCTAATTATTCCAACGCCACTTGGGCCTTATGACTCAAAGAGAAGACTCCTGCCAATTCAGCCACCGTTGGCTTTTTTCCAGATATAATAATTTGAGGAAGGACATTGTTGCTATTGAGGGAGTGCAGCGTAGGTTCACCAGGTTAATTGCCGGGATGGCGAGACTGACATATGATGAAGGAATGGGTCGACTGGGCTTGTATTCACTGGAATTTAGAAGAATGAGAGGGGATCTTATAGAAACATATAAAATTCATGAGGCATTGGACAGGCTAGATGCAGGAAATATGTTCCCTTTGTCGGAGGAGTCCAGAACCAGGGGTCACAGTTTAAGAATATGGAGTAGGCCATTTAGGACTAAGATGAAAAAAAAACGTTTTCACCCAGAGAGTTGTGAATCGGTGGAATTCTCTGCCACAGAAAGCAGTAGAGGCCAATTCACTGAATGGTTTCAAGAGAGAGTTAGATTTAGCTCTTAGGGCTAACGGAATTAAGGGATATGGGGAAAAAGCTGCAACAGGGTACTGATTCTGGATGATCAGCCATGATCATATTGAATGGCGTTGCTGACTCGAAGGGCCGAATGGTTTACTCCTGCATCTATTTTCAATTTTTCTATGTTTTTTTATGTTTCTATGTAAGCTTTCTCGCCATGCAAATATTGAAATATTGATTGGGATATTGATTGCCGTATACTGTAAGGACGAAAAGACTTGCATTCACACAGGATCTTTCAACACCCGAATGCCTCCCAAAGGACTTTGGAGATAATTACTTAATTTTTAATGCAGAGGCAGTTGAAGTTTAGGAAGCATGCTACAAACTTGAACATGATGGTCTCTCATAAATAGTATGACAATCAACCAGAACGTGTGTTTTATGGTGTCAGTTGAGAGATCAATATATTGGCCAGGTCATCTGGGCTTGGGATCTTTAACTTTCTCCTGAATAAACAGACAAGATCTTGCTTTAGCATCTCATCTGAACGTTTCCAACATGTCAGAACTTCCTCCGCACCACATTGGAGTAAAAGTTTTAATCTTAACTATCTGTAATGGGATCAAACTCAGATATTTTGATGCTCTGTTAACTTTCTGAAGCTGACAATATTTATGCAACTTCATAGATTATTTAGAACGTTGATTCATCAACCTTGCCTTCTGAGTATGACTTTCATGTTGACAGACAAAATTGCAGATGCTGGAATCTTGAATAAAACACAAAGTACTGAAGAAACTCAACAGGTCAGGTAGCATCTGTAGAAAAATAAACAGTAATTTTTCAGGTTCCAGGACCTTTATTGTGTTTTACACTTTTAGGCTTCACAAATATTTTTATAGCCTGTGAAATGTTTGCTGCAGAGGCAGTGTACATGTGAACAAGGCCAGAGAAATAGAGAACAATCTCCTTATTTGAACTTCTTCAAGTGTTCCACATTGCTTTATCGCAAACATTGATCTTATGACTTTATGTACATAGTGCAACACAATAACCTATTCTCTCCCCATGATTCTGTAGCTTTCCCCATTTCAAATATGTAATCAATATTCCATTAAAGAAATAGAAATCTTTACCTCAGCCACTCTGTTCCGTAGTGCAGCAATCCTCTTCAGAAATATATTTCACCCAATCTTTCTTTGTGATAAAATTAAATTAGTTTGCCATCAGCAGGGACTCCCAATCAGCAAGAAGTAACCATGAGGCTATTTCTCACAGTTTAACAAAACCTTATGTATGTTAGAAATAGGAGTTGCAGCTAAATCCTTTAACCCACCAAGTTCATACTGACCATCAATAACCAATTCACAGTAATCTTACATGAATCCTTTTATTTATTCTTCCAATATTCTCACCAGTTCCTTTCAGCTTCCACCACACTTACACACAAATGGCAAGTGACAGTAGCCAAATGATCTACCAATTATCTTTAGAATGTGGAAGGAAACTGGAGCCTCTCATGGTCACAGGGAGCACATGCAAACGTCTCATAGACAGCACTTGTGGTCAGGACTGAACCCAGATCTCTGGCACTACGAGGCAACAGCTCTTACCAGTTGCATCATTGTTGTCGAAGTTTTCCCAGCCATAATGGAAATAGATTTAGTGTATCAAGTATAGACACAGAAAGCTGGAGTAACTCAGCGGGACAGGCAGCATCTCTGGAGAGAAGGAATGGGTGACGTTTTAGGTCGAGACCCTTCTTCTATCAAAGTCCTCTTCCTAACTATAGTTTCCTACATCTGTAAAGTCTATGACATGTACCCACTCCTGCATACATTGACATCTTGCTAAATGAAGAGCTCTCCATAAACATACAGTGCAACTAATTTAAAATAATGTAATATATTTTTCAATGTTTTAATTTTCTTTGGATGTTGACAACTGCATAGCCACTATTCATTGCCCATTGCTAAAGGGTATAATTGGTTTGTCGCAAGAGCTGTGGTGCTCTGCTCTCATTAACCTGGGACCCTCAATAGACTCAGACAGGGGGACAATAAAAGTACTTTCCAAAGAACAGGGAGTTATCTCAACTGTCCCATCCAATAAACAACATTACAAGAGTTTATTTGGTCATTTTCATATTGCTATTTCTGATAGTCTTCTGTATCCAAATTGGCTGCCACTTATATTACATTACAACAGTATTATCTGCATTTGTTATCTGAAAGGGACTTTGGGAGATCATAAAAGGAATCTGACAGAACAGATAGAAAGGCAAGTCTTTATTTTTGCTTATAACATTACAAATTATGTTAGCCTTTATATATTCATTTACCTGCCTTTCCATTCGAAGGCATTGAAGGATGTATTATGCAGGACATCACACAGGTTAAAGAGGACAGGAGAGGTAAAGGCATTGAAATCAAGGAATAATGGTTAATGAACAGAAATTCGGTTACATATGCCTGAAGGAGCAGAAAAGGAAAACTGACAAAATTGTTCAACAGGTTTTTTGTCTCAGTAAAACAAATTTGGGTAATCTAATAAGGCATATACATTTGTTCCTTCTTTAATATGCAGCTAATTCAAATGTATGTTATATATTTTAATTTTCTTTGGGCATTGGTTTAACTGCATAACCACCATTCATTGCCCATTGTTGGCTATTGTCTAAAGTGTATCATTGGTCTGTCTCTAGAAACAAGCTTCTGAGATCCCAGCGATATATTCTAATATACTCTTCCAGAAAATGACATTTGAAAAAAGAAATCATGGGAGATTTTATATATTGTATTTCAATTTCGGACATAAATGTATGACTCTAATAAACTCAAGTTAACTCCAGAGAGAATTAGATGATAACATTTATCTGAAGGTGTGAACAAAATACCTTCTTCTATTGCCTACATATCTAATGCCCTTGAGATGCTGGTATTTCTCTCTGTTTTTACGCAATGATAATAGGACACCATTCCTATATGCCTGGTCCTAATACTTAAATTCTCAGTCTCTAGTTCCAAACTGAATCACCCCTCTGCAAGCATTTTGCTTTCTATCATTATCTTCTTTGTGCTTTTCCCCATTCCTTATAGAGATGTTCCAGTTTCTTCACTTTGAACATGTGATCATAATCCTTGACATTTCAGTTCCAAGTTTTTCACATTATATCTTTGGAATCCATAGTCCACATATTATGTTCTGTCCAAAGCATGCTTCTTCTCCCATGTGCTTATGTGCTAACTTTTTTCTGGTTCCAAATATTCTATTCCTATTCCTTCCGATTAAGGACCTGTTCTCTTTTGGGAACAATGTCTATAATATTATGCAATAGGCATTATATCCATCATTCTTCCATATTATATGAACAAATTCAGTGATGAATACTTTCTTGCTCTATTGTGACTATGTTGTACAAAATACCTACCGTTTGCCACCAGATTGACTCTGCTTGCATATCAAATCATTCAGATCAAGATCTTGAAAACAGGCAAATATGAGCTCCCACTGGTTTTATGACCCTTCCATCCAACACAACACATGTGTCAATAGTAACTTGATATCACTTGATATTTATTCTATTTCTGGAACAGGACAACATGTAAACACTCAGACGGATTAAATAAATTTTCTGCCTTCGGATTTCTGAAGCTCTTTAAAAATGTTTGCTTCACCTCTGTTTTAAAGTGCCACACTCTTGAGCATTTTAGTTAAATATTCTTTAAGTGTGACCCATGTATGCCATTATATACTGTACAGTGATGTGATTTCAGAAAATGCTCTACGATCACTTAAGGTTTAAACAGACTTTCATCCTTTCTGCATCTCCTGTTCTCGCTCTTCTAGCTGAATATATGGACTTGATCTAGGTACTCAATTTGCAAAACATTTTAGTGTTGTGGAAATCATTTCCTGTGTTTAGTGTAAGCCTGGGGCTAAGTTAGGAGAATAAAAGCATACCCTCCATTGTTGTTGCAATTTGCTTCCATGTGATTGGCTCCACCAATTTTTAATAATTAAGTATCTTTGTTATTTTAGGTTCACAATAGTCCAATTTCTAAATCCCCACAGTTTAATGCATTTATCTGAAACAGAAGCAGATTAGTTGAAGGCACTATAGCCCTATTTTGATTAAATCTTCATTGGACTGTCAGTATTCTGAGATATTTAAAGATACACAGAATGTGATACAAATTCAAGACAAGCCTTAGGACTCAACTTACAAAGAGACCTAATTCGGTAACTTGGGACTCAAGCAGTATTTTTATTTTTTCTATTTGCCTTTTATAACTTGACACGAGGAATATAATTCTGATAATTCAACAGTGACAGGTTCTAAATACAACTCAGAAGCTCCGGCTGGTGCTGGACCCAGGATTGTTATATGCCTGCAGTCCCAGGTCTGTGTCTCCTCTCTCAGTCTGATCACTCTGCCGCAGCCGGGGGGGAGTCTTGCCTCAGGCCAAACATATGCTTCTTTCCAGCAAACTAATACAAATTCACCATGGAGAAATAATTGCTCGAGTGAACATTTTTTCTCTCAGCTTTGTCATTCGCTCACTCAAATCGCTGAGGCACACGCCATTTAAATCAGGGGCTTTGATGCTTGCCTCTCCTTTTTAATGAAAACCTGGACCCTTGTAAATGATGTGAGCGTTTAAAAAGGCTTCATGGTTCTCCATCAAATGCATAACAGTTTGGCAAATGGATGAATCCAGACAGAGAACTTTAACAACAACTTCAGATGGGTTGATTGAAAGAGATTCCCGGTATCTGTGTTGATTTGGAGCTCTTTTTAATTTGATAAAATTGATTCTTTTTCTCATCACTTCAATTAAAAAAAAACTTAATATTTTTGTTTGAATCCTCTCATTCTTCTTTATCTGCCCATCAAATTATTCTCAATTTTCCGTCTTGTGCTTTAATATGTTGCCTTTTTGTTCTTGCTTGTCTCTTAAATGTCTTAGTTATTCCTATCACTCTCACTCCCTCTCACACAAAGAAACATGTCTCCAAATATGAATAATTACCAAAGAATAGGAAGAAAATAATCCATTATATACCGCATAAAGAGGAAAAAAACATGAAAGAAAATCAGAGCCATGAAAATGAGTTAACAGCTTTTTTTATTATTTCAATCTGTTTAATTTTTTTAAAAAGCCCCTTAAAGTTAAACCTCTGTGAAATGACATAATTCCACAAACACAATGTTACAATCATTATTTATTTCAGGTAGATGACATTTGTAGAAACCTGAGATGGGATTTTGAGATATTTATTACTGAAGAATCAGATGAGTTTAGTACTGCTGTCTTTTCATCTAGGGACCAATTTACTAAGTTTTGTATTTTTTGTTAACGTTTTGAATAGTGCACTTGTCTGCTTAATATGGAGCAACTGTTATGCTGTGAGCTAGTTTAGAATTAAATAAACGTTGATGGCTTAAGACCACACAAATATATTTACAGTTTCAAAATAATTATGTTAATACAGAAAAGATGGTGGAGTACAGTGGTAATGGATTGGGTGACAGGACTGAGTTGCTGCTTGCTCACGGTGATGGTTTATCCAACAGTGACTCCAGCTGCCTCTCGATTATTTTTTTCCCCTTTAGATAAGAGCAAATCTGTGGTTTGAAAGAGAATTAGAAATGAACCATTTTATGTTTTTGCTTGAAAGTTTATGGTTAATCACTGATGGTGCAGGAAACGACAAGGAAAGTTAAGCAAAATACGTTATTCATATTAATTTAGAATGTGTATTTACTGCACAGATATAATTTGTAAGTGTAACAGAGAATGGTTATAAGCAATTGCAATGTATTAGTCGGTAACTACATTTCAGCTCCATTCTCTTCACCAGCACAAACCTATATTTAGGTTTGAATGAACTGACCCTTGAAGGCAATAACCTAGATTTCTGTCCACAACGCTGAATTCAGTTTCAATTTAAGCAGCAACATTTTATGCCTGCTTGACACACTGGGAGGCAAGTCCTCACAAAGCAAATGCAAGTAAATAGTTTTACCAACAGGACATGCACAATAGGGGTCAAGAAGGAACATGTATTCAACTCCACCCATAATCAGCTAATAAATATATACAGTATAACATGAGGTTTTGAGTGCACACACATAAATGCTCATCCCTGTAATTATAAGGATATGTGCCAGTCTCAAAGGCAGTCAAATTTAATTACCAGTGCGCACCCTTATTTACCAACATTATGTAATAGTCATTTGTATTTAACACACAGTTAGTTATACCGGATGCATGCTTAGCATAGATTCAGAACATGTGTGTTTAATACTGAAATATGTGCTTTAATATAGATACACCTTATCAGGCAGATGCACAACATGCAGAGTTAACCCAGTCATACAAAATGTGTACGTAAGATAGGCATACAGCACATGCATTCCAACTAGCTGATGAAAGGGTTGCAATTATGTCTGATAGGATACAAAATATGATACTGTTTTTTTGATGGGGCCTTTCAACTGTGATATGTCCAGCTAATAAATGTGGATTGAATTTTTCAAGGAATACATCACTATTCATCAAGCCAGCACACTTTAAATCATGAGTCAGGACAAGATTACAGTTATAAACACAGCCACTGTGTTCCTTGCATCCATCTAACCAAGACTACAATCCAATTGAATGATGCAGTTGATCCTAAATGGATACCAACATAATTGAAGAAATCATGAAGGAACTGAAACATGCTGACAATGGGTTGGGATTCTCTGACTGGGGAATAGGAAAGCAAACATTTTTAAAGAGTATTTTATTTCAGTTTAATGTTTTCTTGATTGTTAATACTTTAATGCATTGTAATGAATGTAACTTTAAAAAAAAGTTGTTGCATTTCTTTTAGTTGTTTCCAAACATTTATTAAAATTGAAGAAAATAACATCACAGGCTTTGACTGGAGGCAGAACTCTGCCTCCGTCTGGTTCCACCTACAGTTTGGGGTATTCCAGGGGCAGAGATTCAGATCAGCACTGCTGAAGACCCAGTTGCAGCCTGCAAACACCTCTGCCTGGTGGGATGCGACAGGCAGAGAAACCTTTGAGGACAATTACATTAATTTTCTGAAATAAAGTATGGTCACAAGAGTGAATGGGCACTATGAGTGCAAGCAGTGAGCTGGATCTCGACCAGTGCTTCAGCTTAGTTCTTTCTGAATGAATGGTCATTGACCAGAAATGTTAATTTTGTTTTTCTCCCCATAGATACTGCTTGACTCTTTGGATACTGCAATATTTTCTGCTTCCACTTTACACTTCTTGCATCTGTGATAATTTATTTGGACATAAAAGGGTGCAAGTATTTTTTAAACATTTTAATTTGCTTTCATGTGAATTTCCAGAGCCTATTGGTGGTGTAAATTGCAATGGTCCAAACTTTAATCACATATCCTACCTCTGATTTGAATCACATAGAAACAGAAATAACAGCAATTCATATTTCAGTTCTATTTGAATCTTTTCTGATTCAGGCGTAAGATGTGATTGCAGGTCACATTTGGCTATAAAGGTTTTCTAATGTTCTTTATCTCCCCTGACATTCTTAAAGGTAGTGATACTTTATGGAGTACAGTATCACCAGCTCTCCATAATACTACCTTTACATCTACTCTTGACATATAATGCTTCCAATCGGTGTGTCATTATAAAACATGTGTAGTTGCTGTAATCAAGGGAACACGTGCTGATTTTCATGCATGTATTTGTAGTTCTTTTACTACAATGCTTGTACGTAATACAGTTATTGTTTCTCAAAGAATTAAGTTAATTTGAAAATTTCTTTATTTCTCTGTTTCTCTCTTTCTCTCTTTCTCACTTTCTCTCTTTCTCTCTTTCTCTCTTTCTCTCTTTCTCTTTCTCTTTCTCTGGCTGCTCATGCAACCATCAAGGCATTGCATTTATTTTCTCTTTCAGTGCAGGAGACTTCTCCGTGGTTTGTCACCTTGTCGTGGTGCAGAAGCTTGTGTGGTCCTGAGATTCTGAGAGCGATGCCGTCTGGAGCAATGCTCCTGGTAGGGTCACCCATGGCGGTAAAGTCGAGGGGCAGGTCCCTGAAAAAGAGCAATCCAACCAAGACCTCAAAGTTGGAACAGGTGTAAGATGATGGCTGACTTTAGTGGAACGTCACAATGGCTGGGAAGGCGGATGAAGGCTGCAGCAGAAAAGGGTCCCTGGTTGTCTTGGACTCCATGCCACTGGATCCTGACCCACATCTGTCAAGGAACGTGTGGTGGCTGTTTGTCCTCCAGTCTCCCCACGTTAAACAAAGTCACGCACAGGCGTCCTCTATGGAGAGGACAGTCATACTCGCTTCGAGTGACCACTGATGATGATGAGTGTAGGAGATGCAAGCAGCTAATTCTCCATTGTTGAAAGTCATTTTAATTCAAATGTCAATTTGCCAGCAAAACAAGAGATCAAAATTTGAATATAAATCTAACATTGAATCTGTCCATTTCTCTGTAAATGGTAAAGCATTTTTTAATGTCTTAAATATTATTGTTTATTTCTACAATAAATCTCATTTTTACTTTTCGTTTTGTGTCTATCTGAGTGAGTGTTTCATTCGTACAAAAGTACATTTCAACAGATTTTGGAATTAGTGTGGAGAGATGAAGAATAGTTTGAGCATTGTAGTCCCATGTTGCTGTAACAAAACGCAAACTTTCAATTATGTAATCTCATTGAAAAGTGATGAATTCTTATGGGGCTCAACAGGGTAGATGTGGAGATGATATTTCTCTTGGCACAGTTGCAGACTAAGACCAAGGAGATGGTCAATCAGGTAAGAGATGAGGAGGAGGTTCTTCACCTGGAGGATGGTGAATCTTTGGAGCTTTTTACCCATGGGAGTTCAGTCACTGAGCATATTCAAAACAGGGATTAATATATTTTCATTTATCATAAGGAGCGAAACTGGATGTTAGATTGGGAAATTAACCAGGCTAGGTGATTGGATTTTCAGTGGGAGAGCATTTTGGAAACAGTGATCATAACTCTGAAAGTTTATGGATAAGAATAAGATCTACACCTTGGGATATAGAGCAAAATTGGAGTAAGATGAATTACAACAGAGTTAGACAAGAGCTGGTGAGAATAGATCCAGAGTGTCCAGATATGACACGTCTGATGCATTTAAAGGCCAGCTGTTCTGAATGCGGGACTAACATGTTTCTGTGAGGAAGAAAGAAAAGGATGGCAAAGTCCGGGAACCTTTGACGATGAGAGATTTTGCAAACCTATCAAAAAGAAAAGCATACAGTGCATTCAGAAAGTATTCATACCCCTTCATCTTTTCCACATTTTGTTACATTACAGCCTTATTTAAAAATAGATGAAATTCATTTTTTGAAATCATCAATCTACACACAATAGCCCAGAATGAAGAAGCGAAAACAGGTGCTTAGAAATTTTTGCAAAGTAATTAAAAAGAAATAACTGAAATATCATATTTACATAAGTATTCAGACCCTTTGCTATGACACTCAAAATTGAGCTTAGGTTCATCCTGTTTCCATTGATTATCCTTGAGATGTTTCTACAACTTGATTGGACTCCACCAGTGGTAAATTAAATTGATTGGACATGATTTGTAAAGACACACACCTGTCTATATAAGGTCCCGCAGTTGACAGTGCTTGTCAGAGCAAACACCAAGCCATGAAGATGAAGGAATTGTCTGTAGACCTCCGAGACAGGATTGTGTCGAGACACAGATCTGGGGAAGGGTATAAAACAATTTCTGCAGCATTGCAGGTCCCGAAGAGCACAGTGGCCTCCTTCATTATTAAATGGAAGAACTTTGGAACCACCAGGACTCTTCATAGAGCTGGCCACCCGGCCAAACTGAGCAATCAGGGGAGAAGGGCCTTGGTCAGGGAGGTGACCAAGAACCTGATGGTCACTCTGACAGAGCTCCAGAATTCCTGTGAAGATGGGAGAACCTTCCAGAAGGACAACAATATCTGCAGCACTCCACCAATCATGTCTTTATGGTTTAGTGACCAGACGGAAGCCACTCCTCAGTAAAAGGCACATGACAGCCCACTTGGAGTTTTCCAAAAGGCACCTAAAGGACTCGCAGACCACGAGAAACAAGATTCTCTGGTCTGATAAAACCAAGATTGAACTCTTCGGCCTGAATGCCAAGCGTCACCGCTCATCACCTGGCCAATACCATGCTTACGGCGAAGCATGGTGGTGGCAGCATCATGCTGTGGGGATGTTTTTCAGCGGCTGGAACTGGGAGACTGGTCAGGATTGAGGGAAAGATGAACGGAGCAAAGTACAGAGAGATCCTTGATGAAAACCTGCTCCAGAGCGTTCTGGACCTCAGCCTGGGGCAGAGGTTCACCTTCCAACAGGACAATGACCCTAAGCACACAGCCAAGACAACACAGGAGTGGCTTTGTGACAAGTCTGTGAATGTCCTTGAGTGGTCCAGCCAGAACCCGGACTTGAACCCGATTGAACATCTCTGGAGGGATCTGAAAATAGCTGTGCATCGACGCTCCCCATCCAACCTGACAGAGCTTGAGAGGATCTCAAATATGGGAGAAATTACCCAAATACAGATGTGCCAAGCTTGTAGTGTCATACCCATGAAGACTTGAGGCTGTAATCGGTGCCAAAGGTGCCTCAACAAAGTACTGAGTAAAGGGTCTGAATACATATGTAAATGTGATATTTCAGTTATTTCTTTTTAAATACTTTGCAAAAATTTCTAAACACCTGTTTTCACTTTTTTTAATTATGGGGTATTGTGTATAGATTGATGATTAAAAAAATGAATTTAATCCATTTTAAAAATAAGGCTGGAACGTACAAAATTTGGGAAAAGTGAAGGGTCTGAATACTTTCTGAATGCACTGTATGTAGAGTTTAGGGAACTGAAATCGGACTGGGCCTTTAAGGAATATAAGAAAGCAAGAACAATCTTAACCTGGGAATCAGTAGGGTTAATCAGTAGAGACCATGAAATGTCCTGGGTGTGAAGGTTTAAAGTGAATCCGAAGGCAAAACCAAAAGGGGTAACAAAAGGGCCATGCAAGGAGCAAGGAGGGAATTTATAGTTGGAGCAAGAGATAGTCATGAAGAGCACTTTGCATCAATATTCACCAAGAAGAAAGACATGGTCAGTTGCAATATGTGGGAGGGATATGCTGATTTCTTGGGCATATCAATATCAGGAAAGAGGAGGTGCTGGGTCTCTCGAAGTGGATTAAGATTGATAAATCACTAGGTCCTGATGGAATCTATTCCAGGTTATTAAGAAATGCAAGATTCTCGGGTCATTGGCAGAGTACTTTGTGTCCACTTTGGCCATGGACGAGATCTCAGAGGACTGAAGATTAGCCAATTTTGGTCCTCTATTTATGAAGAGCAGTGTCGACAAACCAGGACATTAAAATCAAGTGAGCCTTACACCAGGGAAATTATTGGAGAAGATTCTTCAGGATACAATCTATTTGCATCTTGAAAAGCATGGACATTAAGGATAATCAGCATGACGAAGTATGGGGAAGCTTGTGTCTACTAAGCAATTGAGTTTTTTGAGGAGATTATGAGGAAGTGATGAAGATGATTGATGAAGTTAGGGGAGTGGATGCTGTATACAGGGAGTTTGGTAAAGCTTTATATTTATAGAAAAATGTAAGTGGGCTGATTAGTAAGTTGCAGGTACAAAATTTGGTGGAGCTGTGGAGATTGAGGAAGTTTGTTAAAAGATTCAGCAGGATTTAGACCAGTGGAAATATGGACAGAAAAATGGCAGATGGAAATAAGTATGGACAGCTGTGAGGTATTGCACTTTCAGAGGTCATATGTAAGAGGAAAGTTTACAGTAAATGGCATGACTCTTATGAAAATTGATATTGAGAAGGACCTTTTGGTGCAAGTTCACAGCTAAGTCCAATACAAGTCAATTGGGTGGTATTGAATATGCCATGCTTGTCTTCAATAGTCAGGATGCTGTGTATAAAAGTCAGGAAGTTATGTGGCATCTGTATAAACTTTGGAAAAACTACATTAGGACTATTGTGTACAGTTCTGGTCACAACATAACTGGAGTACATGGGGGCTTTGGAGAAAATGCAGAAGATGTTGCCTGATTAGAGTATTAGTTATAAGGCAAGGTTGAACAAACGTGGATTATTGTATCTGGAGCATCAGAATTTGAGGGGTCATTGAGTTAACTCTATATTATGAGATGCATTGACAGGGTAAATAGTCAAAGTCAAGGAAAAGGACTAGACAAGCTAGATGCAAGAAAATTCTCTGCCACAGAAGGCAGTGGAAGCCAATTCACTGGATGAATTTAAAAGAGAGTTAGATGGAGCTCTAGGGGCTAGTGGAATCAAGGGATATGGGGAGAAGACAGGCACAGGTTACTGATTGAAGATGATGAGCCATGATCACAATGAATGGCGGTGCTGGCTTGAAGGGCCAAATGGCCTCAACCTGCACCTATTTTCTACGTTTCTCTGTTTTCTATGTTTCTTTTTCCAAGAGTGGAAAAGTCAAATACCTAAGGGAATAGATTTTAGATTAGAGAGGTAAAGTTTAAAGGAGATTTACAAAGCAAGTTTTTCATACAGAGAATTTTACTTGCCTGGACAGCGGAAGTGGGGCAAGCAGATACAATGATAATGTTTGAGAACGATTTAACTAGACACATGAACATGCAGAGAATTGAGGAATATATGTCATGTGCAGGCAGATGCACAGTTTAAATTGGCATCATAGTCAGCACAGACATGTGACAAGGGCCTGTTTTTGTGCTGTACTGTTCTATGTTCGATGTTCAAGGTAATCAGGGTTCAGCAATTATCTTATTGAAAGCAAGAGTAGGCTCAAGAGGACAGTGGCCTCCTTCTGTTTCAAATTCTTAGAGGGTGTATAAGGATTTCCCAAACTCAATTCCTTATCTATTTTGGGCAGCTTAACCAAATTTAAACAAAATGTACAGATTTATATAGCACCTTCTTTATCCCTTTCAGAATACCCTGGAGTGTTTTCCTGTGAAATGTGGTGATGTTTTTAAAGGAGAAAAGCATGACACCCAATTTGCATCCAAGAAACTCTCAAAAACAGAACTATGAAAACGAAAATGAACTATGAAAATGAACTAATGATATGTTTTAGAATTTTTGCTTGAAGTGGTAAATATTGGGCAGTGCACAAGATAACTTCCCTGGAGTCATGTAAAATCGTCACATGAGATGTTATGTACACATGAGAGCACTGACGGAGCCTCGGTTTACTATCTTATTCAAATGGCTGCCCCTCTGGTAGTTACCGGGCATTGCATCTATATGCCAGCCTACACAATTGTGCTCATATCACTGGGGAAGTACTTAAACTCTCTTCCATCTCAGAAACAAGAGTGATTCACAGTTGGCATTATCAAAGAAGCCAAGCAGTGTTTTGCAGGAGCACTCTTATAATTTGTACAGAGGTTTACTCTACAACTGGTAACATTTGACGCATTAATAATAATAATAATAATAATGCATTACATTTATATAGTGCTTTTCTAAACACTCATTGCATACGCATGGTATCATCATGTCAACTTTGAGTTAAATATTCAAAGAAAAAGGTGGGAATAGAAATTCTTTTGCCAGCTCTTTGGACCCAGATGACATTAAGTAAAGATCTGCTGACATTTGATTGCATTCTTTTGATAATCTTACTCAGGCAAGCCTCACCCTTCTGCAAACCTGTTTGTCTGAAATGTAATTTATGACATGACGGCTTAAAAGTCACAAGCCAGATCTGAGTTTATCTCTTGATGGAAGTTATGCCTGAACATGCATTTGTAAGCTTGGTGCCACATGGGAAATGTAGTTTTATTTTTGTATGAAAGTCTGACTGTAAAACTGTGCTGTGGTCTCTCCCATATGCTGTGATTTTCTTTCTCACCAGCTGCAGCTTGTTCTGTCCTGTTACAAATGTTGGCTGAGTTCAAGCAGCCCATCGGTGTACACAGAGGCGTTTAACTCATTCCCTACTCCACTGCTCTTCCTGGGGTGGTTTCCAGTTCCTGGACAATTGCCAGATGGAGCAATCTTTATCGCTGTGTGATCGTAGTCTCAGCTGCAGGAGATGACATCATCATAGTTACTGCATGCCAACGCTTACCACTGGTAAAGAGCAAATTAAGCATTTCTAGAATTTTGGACACCTGTGTGGGAGATAACATCGTGAACAATTAAAGGAAAGCTTGTGTGATTCATAAATGTCATCTGAGCTCTGAAATATAACTCTTTGCTCAAGGGTATTAAAGGAAATGGAGCCCAGACTGGAGGATGGAGTTAAGGGCACATGTAAGGCATAGTCACATTGAATGGCAGAACAGACTTCCAAAGAATCTTACTCTCCTGAACCAGTTTTCTTTTGTAAGAACATAGGAAGTAAAACCAAGAGTACTTAGCACCAAAGTTGCCCGACAATTCTTCATTCATCATGCCTGGTTTCTTTTCCATTCCTGATTTTAACTGCCCCATATTTTGACAACCATATCTTCAGGAGCATCGATCCTAAGCTCCGGAATCCCTTTCCTAAAACTCTTTAATTCTAATGCTCTCTCACTCTTTAAAGACAATCCCTATACCTACCTCCTTAAACAAGGCTAGGCAAATATATTTTCATTTGATCTTTGGCTGTGGAAAGCCTTGGCTCATTATGACCCCAATAAAAGTGCATTTTAAATGCAAGCTGTGGGTTACTATGTGTGTCTGTGTGCGTGTGCCCATGTATGTGTTTGTGTATGTGTTTATGAGATAAAGAGAGTATGTGTGTGCATTTGAGACAGTGTATGTAAGAGAGAGAGTTTGTGTGTGCGTGTACAGTTACATAGGAGGGCTAACAACAGGGAAAAGTGCAGGTTAAATAAGTGCAGTAAATAATAAAGTAGTTAACTTGAAGTATTTTTCTCTCCAATGATGCTGCCTGACCTGCTGAGTATTTCCAACATTGATTTCAGATGTCCAGTATTGTGTGTGTGTGTGTGTGTGTGTGTTTTTCCAGATATGTTTGTGTGTGTGCAAACTACAAATCCAGGAAATCAGCAACCTAGTTTAGAGTGTGGAAATGGGCCCTTCAGCAGAGTAACCAGTGTGGAAACAGGCCCTTCAGCCTACCGAGTCCATGCCAACCATTGATCACCCATACACTGGTGCTATGCTATCCCACTTTCGCATCCTAGAGGGAACTGTGTGCACACTAGAGGGAATATACAGAACCTACAAACCTGCATATCTTTGGAATGTGGGAGGAAACCGGAACACCGAGAGAATACCTAAGAGGTTGCAGTGAGAATGTACAAACTCCGCACAGACAGCACCTGTAGTCAGGATCTAGCCAAACCTGGGTTTCTGACACTGTGAAGCAGTAGTTCTGCCGCTGTGCCACTGTGCCACTCTTTCTCACTTCACACTTGGGATCTGACATGCTGATTATTTCCAGCATTTTCTGATCTCCTCCTGCTCCTGCTTTTCTCCAGAAGGAAGATTGACCTGCAATGAAGAATTCTCACCACACTGAAAAGCAGTTCACCTTTCCTCTGCCGTCCCCTACCTGGTTCCACCCATCATCTATCAGCTTCACTCTCTGTCCATTCCCCTCCCCATCAAAATCCAACGGACTATTTTTTAAAATGTTTCCATCCATCATCTACCAGCTTCAGCCTCAACACTACCCCTCCCCTTCCCCATCCAGCTTGATCTGTCCTAAATACCCTACCCCCTACCTCATCTGGTTCACCCTACCTCCCATCAGCCTTTGCCTCACCATTCCCTCTCACTTTTACATGCACGGCTCCCCAGCGTACATATCTCCTGACCTATGAAATTCCAACTTTGCGCTGCTTCTCCCATATATTTCCATACATTTTTTAGGCCTTTTTTCAATCTAGTAGTAACACTAATAAAATGTTTTCTATTTGAAGGTAGACACAAAATGCTGGAGTAACTCAGCGGGACAGGCAGCATCTCTGGAGAGAACGAATGGGTGACGTTTTGGGTCGAGACCCTTCAGACGTTTTCTAGTATTCATTAATGATTGTATGTACTCCATTAGTTTAATTCTGAGCAGCGTTATGTCAATTCAATGAAATCAGGAATTATTGCAATTGTATATAACATAGTTGTATATGACATGGTTATATAAAACAGACATTTCTGACTTATGGGGTAATTGGCTAATGGAACAGTTATGTAACTTGGGATTGTCTGTACTGGCTATCTTCCCTCCACTCTCAGTCCTGATGTAGGATCTCAACCCAAAGTATTGATCATCCTTTTGCCTCCACAGATGCTGCTTAACCCTTTGAATTTGTCCAGCAGTTTATTTTTTGCACTTAAATACAGTAGTTGTAGCAAACATTTATCCAACCAATACAGTTTAAGTTGGCATTATGCACCTACATCTAGTTTACTAAATCATTTTTCTCTTCCTTTTGCTGATTCTGACTACTGGAATACAAGTGCCTCAGGCATCAGACACCCCTTTTCCATATGATATACTTGCATTTGAGATGGTTCATCTAGATTCACCCGGATCATCCTTGGGATCACGGGCTGTCCCATAAAGAATGATTGAGGGAGATTGACCTATATTCATTGCAGTTCAGAAGATTGGAAAATGGTCTCATTGAAGCATGAAAGATTCTGAGAAAGATTGACAGGTGGATTTGAGGCTGTTTTCGTAGACTGGAGAATATAGAAGCAGGGAAAATAGTCTTGGGGTAAAAGCTTGGCAATCTGGGAGTGAGATGAGAAGATAGACACAAAGTGCTGGAGTAACTCAATGGGTCAGGCAGCATCTCTGGAGAGAAAGGATGGGTGACGTTTTGAGTTGGAATGTGTGAAGAAGGGTTCCAACCTGAAAAGTCACCCATCCCTTTTCTCCAGACCTGCTGTCTGACCCGCTGAGTTACTCCAGCATTTTGTGGCTACCTGCAGATCCTTCCTGCACAATGAGATGAGAAGACTGTACTGTGAATCTCCGGATATTTTTTATGCCAGGCGATTATTTGCTCCTTACTGTTCATATTGATAGATTTGCATACAAGAAGAAATTCAACGGATGTGGAGATCAGGCAGCAAAGTGGTCAAGGCGTAATAACCATCATGATCTTATTGCATGGACTAGCATGCTTGCAGGGCTGATTGGCCTACATCTGCTACTAGCTCTTGTGTTCTTATACTATTGGGAGATAAGTGCTGCAGTCTTGGCAGGAAACTCGTTTCCTTGAGAAAAGTAATGAGCTTATTTTTTGGACTGCAGCCCTGAATTGAGAGGATCTTAGAAAGCAATGACTGCAGGGCTGGAGATACTTCCCATGGCTCCGATGATCACCTTGCCAAAAGTTTCTAGCTTCTTTGAATTCAGTGTTCACATACTTTAAGAACCTTGACAATGCACAGGGCATTGTAGCTGGCTTTATAGGCACCAGTTCCAGTTTCTTAAATATCCGCTCTCTCCAACAATGATGCAGTGCTGCTGCAATTGTACCCTTTACAAGACGGACATCAGCAATTCACCAAGGATTTTTCACTAACACTTCAGAAAACCGCAACCATTACCTTCCAGAAGGACAACCATCATCCTGATTTGGAAATACATCAGCATTTCTTCATCGTTGCTGGGTCACAATCCTCCATCTACACGGCGGCACGGTGGTGCAGCGGTAGAGTTGCTGCCTTACAGCGAATGCAGCGCCGGAGACTCAGGTTCGATCCTGACTATGGGCGCCGTCTGTACGGAGTTTGTACGTTCTCTCTGTGACCTGCGTGGGTTTTCTCCGAGATCTTCGGTTTCCTCCCACACTCCAAAGACGTACAGGTATGTAGGTTAATTGACTGGGTAAATGTAAAAATTGTCCCTTGTGTGTGTAGGATAGTGTTAATGTGTGGGGATCGCTGGGCGGCGCGGGCTCGGTGGGCGAAGGGCCTGTTTCCGCGCTGTATCTCTAAATCTAAATCTAAATTTTTTAAAATCTAAACAGTGTTCAGTTTAGTTTATTGTCACATGTACCGAGGTAGGGTGAAAAGCTTTTTTTTTAGATTTAGATTTTTTTTAGAGATACAGCGCGGAAACAGGCCCTTCGGCCCACCGAGTCCGCGCTGCCCAGCGATCCCCGCACATTAACACTATCCTACACACACTAGGGACAATTTTTACATTTTACCCAGTCAATTAACCTACATACCTGTACGTCTTTGGAGTGTGGGAGGAAACCGAAGATCTCGGAGAAAACCCACGCAGGTCACGGGGAGAATGTACAAACTCCGTACAGACGGCGCCCGTAGTCAGGATCGAACCTGAGCCTCAGGCACTGCATTCGTTGTAAGGCAGCAACTCTACCGTTGCGCCACCGTGCCGCATGCTAACCAGTCAGTAGAAAGACAATACATGATTATAATCGATGCATTTACAGTGTATAGATACATGATAAGGGAATAACGTTTAGTGCAAGGCAAGGCCAGTAAAGTCCAATCGAGGAAAGTCTGAGGGTCATCAAAGAGGTAGATAGTAATTCAGCACTACACTCTAGTTGTGGTAGGAAGATTCAGTTGCCTGATGCATATAAAAGTATAAAAGGACTGGACAAACGAGATGCAGGAAAAATGTTCCCAAAGTTGGGTCCAGAACCAGGGGCCACAGTCTAAGAATAAAGGGGAGGCCATTTAAAACTGAGATGAGAAAAAACGTTTTCACCCAGAGAGTTGTGAATTTGTGGAATTCTCTGCTATGGCAGTGGAGGCCAATTCACTGGATGAATTTAAAAGAGAGTTAGATAGAGCTCTTGGGGCTAGTGGAATCAAGGGATATGGGGAGAAGGCAGGCACGGGTTACTGATTGTGGATGATCAGCCATGATCACAATGAATGGCGGTACTGGCTCAAAGGGCTGAATGGCCTCCTCCTGCACCTATTTTCTTTTTTTTATGTTTCTATGTTAACAGCGGGGAAGAACAGTGTGGGTGTAAATTCATCACAAGGACTGCAGTATGTCGAGAAGGCACTTTCTCAAGAGGATATTTTCTGGCCTTGTCAGAGATGTCCACATGCTATTGATAAATAAAATGAATGTGTTTTGAATTCCCAACATTTGAGTTGTTAGTTTAGGATCATAATCACTACACGACAAGTTGCAAAAGACTGCATATGCTGGAAACTGAGCAAAAAATAAACTGCCGGAAGTAACATTTGTGAAGACAATAGACAATAGACAATAGACAATAGACAATAGGTGCAGGAGTAGGCCATTCAGCCCTTCGAGCCAGCACCGCCATTCAATGCGATCATGGCTGATCACTCTCAATCAGTACCCCATTCCTGCCTTCTCCCCATACCCCCTCACTCCGCTATCCTTAAGAGCTCTATCCAGCTCTCTCTTGAAAGCATCCAACGAACTGGCCTCCACTGCCTTCTGAGGCAGAGAATTCCACACCTTCACCACTCTCTGACTGAAAAAGTTCTTCCTCATCTCCGTTCTAAATGGCCTACCCCTTATTCTTAAACTGTGGCCCCTTGTTCTGGACTCCCCCAACATTGGGAACATGTTTCCTGCCTCTAATGTGTCCAATCCCCTAATTATCTTATAAGACAAAGTGAGGCGATAGTAGAATGTGGGGCTGAAACCCATAGGGTAAAGTGGTGAATGGATTGTACAAACCTGGTATCCTGGCCGAGATCCAACTGGGATGCCTTAAACCAGAGTGGGAAGCTATGCATTATGGAGATCGTAGAACACAGGATGTCAAGGGAAATCTATGGGGAAAAGCGGTGAATGGATTGTACACATTTGAGGAGATGGCAGAATGCAGCAGATGCTGCTTGCCCATTACCTCCACAGATGCTGCTTGACCTGCTGAGTTCTTCCAGCAGTTTGTTTTTCTCTACAGTGCCATTTTACTGATACAGAGAACTTACAGGAAGAATACAATGGTGCTGGAGAGAGTGAAGAGGAGATTCACCAAGATGTTGCCTGGATTGGAGGACTTCAACTATGGGAAGAGATAGGACAGGCTGGAGCAAAGGAGGTTAAGGGGTGAGTTATAGAGATATAAAGTATGACTGGCATAGCTCGGGGAGTTAAACAATATGTTTTTTCCTGTGGTGAGTTATCAAGATTGAGGCGGCATGGTGGTGCAGTGGTAGAATTGCTGCCTTACAGCGCCAGTGACACAGGTTTAATCCTGACTATGGGTTCTGTACGTAAGGAGTTTGTACATTTTCCCTGTGACCATGTGGGTTTTCCCCAGGTGGTCCGGTTTCCTCCCACATTCCAAAGACATACCCAGTCTGAAGAAGGTCTCGACCCGAAACATCACCCATTCCTACTCTCCAGAGATGCTGCCTGTCCCGCTGAGTTACTCCAGCTTTTTTATGTCTATCTTCGGTTTAAACCAGCATCTGCAGTTCCTTCTTACACATACAAGTTTGTAGGTTAATTGGCTTTGGTAAAATTGTCCATTCTAAATTGTGTAGGGTAGTGCTACTGTACGGGGATAGCTGGTTGGCGCTGCTGAAGGGCTGGTTTTTGCACTATAACTAAGCTAAAACTAAACAAGAGGACATAGATTTCATATGAGAGTAAAGAGTTTTACAAAGTGAGTGGTCAATATTGGAATGCACTGCCAGAGGAGGTGGTAAAATCAGATGCAATGACTAAGTTTAAGAACCCTTTAGACATTTATACAGGCACTTATATTGGCACGGATATGATTTTAACATGGGCAGAAGGTTGACATCGGTTTGGTATTCTGAAGGGGCCATTTTTATGCTGTACAACTCCACAACTCTATGACTACATGGTTCCACTACATGGGTCTATATCTTATGCTATAAAAGCATAAAATCAATCCATTGGTCAATGCCAGCTGAAAAAGCTTAATTTTGGATTTGGGGTAGCATAGAGGATATTTAATGGTTTAGGTTAGGTTTATTATTGGTACATGTACTGAGGTATAGTGAAAAACTTTGTTTTGCATGCCATCCAAACAGATCAGAATTCCTTTCTACTTACTTTATCTCGACCCCTCATATGTTTATAAATGTTAATTAATTCTCTCCTTCAGCCTCCTTCGTAATCCTATCTTTCCTCATAATTACAATTGTCCAGTCTTGCCAAAGACCAACATAAGTCTCCTTTGTACCCTCTCCAATACAATCATGTCTATTTTCTGATATAAAATGGTGCACTGAACTGAAGTTGTGCTCTGACTAACATTGTTTGCAGATGTAGCATAACCTCACTTATTTTATATTCTATGCATCAGTTGATAATGGAAAGGAATCTGCATGCACTTTAACCACCTATTACTCTAGACTCATTTGTTCTTCCACACTATTGAATAACTTGTCATTAAACTCAAATTGCTACTATTTTCCAAATAACCAGTCATCCATATTGTTTATAAAATGTTAGTTAAGCCTCATTTGGAGCATTGTGGGCAGAGGAGATCTGACAAGGTTTATCAAATTATGAGAGGCATAGATAGGTAGACAGTCAGAACTTTGCCCCAGGGTGGAATGTCAAATAATGCAGGGTACAGCTTTAGGGTTAGAGGGAAATATTTAAAGGAGATATGCAGGGAAAACTTGTTAACAGAGAGTGGTAGGTTCCTGGAACTTAATAATAATCATTATTATTATATATATTTCTTTATTCGTCCCACACCGGGGAAATTTACAACTTGTTGCCAGGCATGGTTGTTGAACCAGATATAATATACTATATCTTGATTATTTACTATAACAGCATTAAAAAAAACATTTGGATAGGTACACGTATAGAAATGTTTAGAAGGATATGACCCAAATGCAGGCAGGTGGGACTAGTGTCGATGGGTATCTTGGTCAGCATAGGCAAGTTGGAAATAAGGATTCCATGCTGATTGACTCTATGGCTTTATATGATAGTGACATTTAAGTGGCTTTTACATAGGCACACAAAAATGCAGGGATAGAGGGATATGGATCACAGGCAGGCGAAAGAGATTAGGTTAATTTCATATCATGTTCGGCACAGACATCATGGGCTGAAGGGCCTGTCCTGTATGGTACTGTTCCATATTCTATGTTCTATCTATCTTCCTACATTGTGGAATTTTTCTCCTCAATGTCAACCACATGGGCAATTTTTGTATCACATGCCAGCATCTTTATCCTGCCCCTGCAATAAAGTCGGTCAATGATATATTTTAAGTGATGCAAGCAAATAAGCATTGAGCTCCACAGTACTCCATTAATAACTGCCTTTCAGTCAAAGAAACACCTGTCATAGAAACAGAGAAAAAACATAGAAACATAGAAAAATAAGTGCAGGAGTAGGTCATTTGGCTCTTCGAGCCAGCAACGCCGTTCAATATGATCATGGCTGATCATTTAAAATCAGTATCCCATTCTGCCTTTTTCCCCATATCCCTTGATTCCTTTAGCTCGAAGAGCTAAATCTAACTCTCTCTTGAAAACATCCAGTGAATTGGCCTCCACTGCCTTCTGTGGGAGAGAATTCCGCAGATTCACAGCTCTCTGGGTGAAAAGGTTTTTCCTCATCTCAGACCTAAATGGCTTACCCCTTATTCTTAAACTATGACCCCCCTGGTTTTGGGCTCCCCAACATCGGGAACATTTTTCCTGCATCTAGCCTGTCCAATCCTTTAAGAATGTAATATGTTTCTATAAGATCCCTTCTCATCCTTCTAAATTCCAGCGAATACAAACCCAGTCGACCCATTCTTTCATCATATGTAAGTCCTGCCATCCCGGGAATTAACCCGGTGAACCTACGCTGCACTCACTCAATAGCAATAATGTCCTTCCTCAAATTAGGAGACCAAAATTGTACACAATACTCCAGGTGCATTCTCACCAGGGCCCTGTACAACTGCAGTAGGACCTCTTTGCTCCTAAACTCAATTCCTCTTGCAATGAAGGCCAACATGCCATTAGCCTTCTTTACTGCCTGTTGTACCTGCATGCTTACTTTCAGTGACTGATGTACAAGCACACCCAGGTCACGTTGCACCTCTCCGTTTCCTAATCTGACACCATTCAGATAATAATCTGCCTTCCTGTTCTTGCCACCAAAGTGGATAATCTCACATTTAGCCACATAATACTGTATCTGCCATGCATCTGCCCACTCACCCAACCTATCCAAGTTACCCTGCAGCCTCATAGAATCATCCTTACGCTCACACTGCCACCCAGCTTTGTGTCATCCGCAAACTTGGAGATGTTACATTTCATTCCCTCGTCTAAATCGGTAATATATATTGTAAATAACTGAGGTCCCAGCACCGAGCCTTGCGGCACCCCACTAGTCACTACCTGCCATTTTGAAAAGGACCTGTTAATTCCTACTCTTTGCTTCCTGTCTGCTAAACAGTTCTCTATCCATGTCAATACCCTACCCCCAATACCATGTGCTCTAATTTTGTACACTAATCTCTTGTGTGGGACCTTGTCAAAGGCTTTTTGAAAGTCCAGGTATACCACATCTACTGGTTCTTCCTTATCCATTCTACTTGTTACATCCTGTCAACTTGTACCCTTTCCATATTTAGGTTTAGGCTTAAGTTTATTATTGTCATGTGTTCCAAAGTGCATGCTATCCAAACAGAACAGATGCACTATATATAAATATAATCAAGTCAAACTCAACTACAAATAGACAGAGCAAAGGGAAAGACACAGCGTGCAGAATATAGTTCCCATATTGAAGTGCATTCAGTTCCTTAGAGAAAAAGATAGACACAAAATGATGGAGTAACTCAGCAGGTCAGGCAGCATCTCTGCAGAAAAGGAATAGGTGACATTTTGGATCAAGACCCTTCTTCAGACTGAGAGTCAGGCGAGAGGGAAACTAGAGGTATGAAAAAGTACAAAGAACAAATGAATGAAAGGTATGAAAAGAACAAATCAATGCCAGCAATGACGATCAAGTGAAGTACCTTCTGCTGGATAGGAGCAGGGAGAAAAAGGAATGACTAGGGTGGGCAAGTCTTTGAAAATGTTGGTTGCTTTTCGAAACAGCTTGAAGTGTAGAGGGAGTCAATAGTAGGGATTCTAGTCTGTGTGATAAATTGGGCTACTGAAGAGGTTTGAGAGAGTCATTAGAGACATGCTGAATTTCCTGAGGGAGTAGAGGCATTGGTGTACCGTTTTCTCTGCCACATCAATGTGATTGGTCCATGACAGATCATTGGTAATATTAATGCCAAAGAACTTGAGGCTGTCAACCATTTCAACTTCCATACCATGTGTTTAATATTCATGGCAAAGCCGTGGGACGAGATTTGGGAAATGGGACTAGCAAGGTGGGTCCTAAATAGACCTTGCATGGACTTGATGGGTGAAATAGCCTTGTTTCATATTGTAACCATTCCATGATTGAATGTATGTACTGAAACATCATTCACCCAATAGAACAGTGCAACACAGGAACTGTGCCCTTTGGCCCACTGTGTCTGTGCCGAACATGATGCAAATTTAAACTAATTTCCTCTGTCCACCTTCATTCTCTGCATATCCATGTGCCTATCTAAAAGCCTCTTAAATGTTACCTCAATGTAAGTGTCTGCCTCAACTACTACCTTTGGCAGCATGTTCCAGGTACCTACACACTGTGTGAAAAAAATGCCCCCGCATCGCCTTTAAAAATTGCTCTTATCATCTTAAAGCTGTGCCCTCTAGTCTGCGACATTTCCACCCTGACTGTCTACTTCTGACCGACTATGTCGCTCATAATTTGATATACATCTATCAGGTCTCCCCTCAGGCTTCAATGTTCAAGAGAAAACAATTCAAGTCTGTCCAACCTCTCCTTACCTCTCTACACCAGGCAGTATTCTGGTAAACCTCTTTGGCATCCTCTCCAGGGTCTTAATTTAATGGTGTGCCCAGAATTGCAGCCATTCTCCAAAAGCAGGATAAGCAAAGTCCTATAATGCTACAACACGACTTCCAGACTCTTATACCCAATGCTGCCAAAAAGGGATTTACTGTCTTTTATGCCTCACACAATGTGTCACTGCCATCGTCCTTGCTTAAGTCATCAGTTTTGAGGACCAAGAGCAGAATATTCTGGGCTTGCGAATATTTTCAGCCTTGTGGCCCTCGCTTCTACATTGTGCTACATTGTGCTGCCACTTTTGGAACCAAAGTAGATGGATGGCAGGTTTGAAGCCCTTCTAATGGCATTAAAAAAATTGCATTAGTTATGACAAAGAGCATTAGAATGAGACCTGCAGTTCTTTCAGATTGCTGGCATAAGCATGATGAGTTGAATAGCCTTCTTCTGCACTGATAATTTTAGAATAACCTTCAGAATACAGTTACAGGTACATATGCATGATCTCAAAGAGACTATCTCATAGGTATTAAATGTTCTCATGAAAAAGTATAGCAAATATAACAATAAAATTAACATTACTCACTCATTCCCAGTTTGCAATAAGCCTTCGAAGGGTTAAAGTGTCTTTACTTTTTTCAGATGCTGTGGGAGCTGCTCTATATTTTCTCTTTTAATTCCTGTGTCAGGCAAGCATTTATAAAAATCCCATGCATTCACACAATCGCAACTGCAATATAAACTCTGAAGCACACAGTAACACTTTGTAATGCCAAGATTTCATTCACTGCCGTTTGTAGGACTTATTCACATTTGGGGGACATTAGTAGGTCTGGGGAAGGACTCCTTATACATCAACCGCCACCCCCCACAGTAATTATTATATGGTAAAACAAAAGCCAAAGCACCCAGTGTCTGTCTAAATTAATAGACATGATAATTTCATACCAAAGAAGGACACTATTTCATCTAAATGCTAGCTGCTTCATCACAAAGCGTCATACCACAGCTGTGGCAAACCTTGTGTTATTATGTAGTTCGATGATAGAATCCCTCTGCCATCTAAGCACTTACCTTTAGGGTAACTATAGCTTCAGGCAAAACCAGTGCTGCCCATGATAAAGGACTTACCCAGTGTGCTGAAGATGGAGTAGCTTTGAGATGACTGGTAATCAGCTGCAGCCACAGAAGCAGCTTGCTTTTTTTTTCCACGGCTAACTTTCTGCCAATTCTTCTTATCCATTTCTCTCTCACCTTCTGCCTTTGTCCTGTAAGAACAAAAAGGCGCCCTGCCATCTGATTCTGTGTCACCGGCAATCACGTTTGTAAAGTTAAAGACAGTTGTAGTTGATGGATTTCTGGTGTCAAGGATTTGGAGTCTCAGAGCTGTGAGACAATATATTAACCACATCCCATCATCTGCTAATCACATTACAGCCTAAATGAGCATGTGTAATTTCACCCATCAATGATTTATTTCATCATTGAAGAACAATTACTCGTCTCACATATATTCCAACCACAATATTATTTTCAGTTGGGAAGGAAAGTATGAAAAAAAATTGAATTTTCATACACAGATAGGGCAATATTCTTTCAGTAGAAATTATAATTTTCAAATCAACTGCATTCTTCCCAACTAATGATCAGACAGCCCCTTAGAAAAAGGCTTGGGGTTTTTTTCCGCCTCTTTTATATGGGTATGAAGTAAATTCTTTCTTCATGGTATTATTTCTTCACATTGTACAAAACAGGGAGAATTATTTCTCCAAATAAAAAATAATTCTGTTTATTTTTCTTGCAATTCATTAAAGCGGAATCCCATTAGCTTACTGCCGCGTATCGACTTTGTTTCTGAAAACAAACACAATTTGTTTTGGTCAGGAAGCAAATGGAAGAAAAGAGACATCCGAGAGAGGAATTTGTGGAGGTTTTAAAAATAAGTCAGGAGTCTTTTCTCCTCCCACTCTGATTGGTTCTGGGCTTGTGTAACAAAGGAGGAAAACGGCATTCTCAACAAACCAATGGAGTGTTTCATCTATTTCAAAGGAAAGTAACTAATCCTAAAATGACCACATTAAAGCACAATGCAAGAGCCACGGAAAGGCTAAGGAGAAGATGTGGTCCTCTGGAAAAATACTGTATTGATAACATTTGCTTAGCTGCAAGGGAACACACACATCACTTTTCTTTATTCAGACTGGGATATTTTAGTTCTTATAATATGAAGCCACCATGTGGCAATTGTGGGTTTACAATTAACAGATTAGAGTGATAAAGAGGTTCAATTGCTTCAGGCAAGCAATAGCAAAGCAACCTCCCTGGGGCCCAATGGGTTGAAGTGGGACGTACCGTCAATGCTTGGGTCAGATAATCTCTCCCTCTACCTCCCCACAACCACCCCTCCTCCTCTTGTGCCCTGAAGCACCTTTCAAATACCTGCTCTATATTCAGGTCTAATGTTGAGCCATGGCTGTGACACAGAGATACAAAGGCTGTTGAAGAAGCCTTACCTCTCTCCCCACCAACTACCACTCCCCCCCCCTCCTTCACCCCATCCCATCCAAAACAAGTGACATCTGTTAACACTGCTTACATACAAATTTGTGTGGGAGAATTGTGGTTAACAGTGATAGTTCGAGAAATGTAGGAAATCAGAACAATTTTAGTTATCATTTTAAAGATAAATAGACACGCTTGCTCTCATCCATTAAAAAAAAAGTCATAAACTTAATCCTGAAGACATAATACTATGAATGGCTCTGCTTTTATTTTTTTTATTTACAAGCTTGTTCAGAGCGCTCTCACTTGAGAGGGGACCCCCTGCAGCAGTCACAACTCCTTCCCCCCTGACAACAATGGAGTTCTGAAGGGGGATTTAAGTCAAACACAGTGATGCCATTTCCACAGTAGAACAGATTCAGGAAGTGTGCTCGATGTCACAGAAATAATCCAGCTCGGCAGAGACATGCCCCCGTTGGTAAGACTGGGACAAAAGGCATTGTATCTCCGTGAGAAATCACTGAAATGCTGAATTAACAAATCAAGCTATTTCTGTGATCTTGATCACTCTCTCAGGCAGTTGCTGTTTTATTTTCGATGAATGATCTGTGAAAATTCATCTCAGTGTACGCTACCTTCAATATTCAATCTGCAGCACCCTCTATTCTCTAAGTACAAGATGAACACACAAATAAAGCCAATAGTCCCGCAAATTTACTTCAAAACACATGAAGTGCATCGGGGGCCAGAATTTTTAACAGGATGAGAACAGGGTTCATTTTACCCTGCCTGTTAAGTATTGCAAATTGCAGAAATAAAATTCACAGGCAAGTAAAATCCCAACCATGGCCCCTGTTGGTGACAGCATCGTGTGATCGTCAGATGCCTTCCCAGAGACATGATAACTACCTGATGGAAAATTAAAATGACATTCACCAAGATGATCTGAGGAAGGGTCTCGACCCAAAACGTCACCCATTCCTTCTCTCCAGAGACGCTGCCTGCCCCGCTGAGTTATTCAAGCTTTTTGTGTCTTTCTTCACCAAGATGATTGTTTCTTTGACATCTTACAGATGCAGCAATGTGGGAATCGACTGATTGTTATGTAGGTGGTGGGGTGAGTTACCTAGTTGCCCAAAAAGTTATTTGCGTGTTATGTGCTTTCAGCTCAGGGGACCTGGGACAAAGATTGCCCAGATGGGATGAAAGACTCCATTTTGACTGGAGTTAAGAACTCCATTCATACTTGCCACTATAATAGTTCCATAAGGTTAGTATCAAAGCCAATATCAACACTGCTGAAATGCAATGCCACTTTCAATAACATTATCTCCAGTGATATGGTACCTTTATTTTGTACATCAAAAGGTGCTAATCATTACCTTTCTTTGCAATTATTTTCCATTACCGAAACATATAAAATAATATTTTATGCTAATCCATGCTTCATTATTTTATCCGGCAAATCTGAGTAATGACCAGTGAAAGGACAGGGATTTATAATGCTTTTGGTACTGACATGGAGCATGTACAAAATGCAACAAAAAAATTGTCTGCTTGGAAGTAAAATACACTGAATTAACTGTTTTTAGGATCCCATAATGTAAAAAAAATCTTCCTGGTGTATAATAGCCATTGGTAATGGGAGCCCAATTTTGTTTTACCTGAAGAGATATTAAATCAAACTAGGTTTCCAACTCGAGGAGAACATGTGGTCCTCTTTAAAGAGTGTGAAGAACTTTGGGTGCTCTGACCCTGAAAGAGATGATTAGATTGTTTATCTGATGGTTGCTTAGGAGATGTTGTTGTATGTAACTGGACTCCCTACACTCCAACGCTGGCTGCATCATCCTTGGCTAGAAACTCTTTGGGATATTCCAAGTCTCTGAAAAGTCCTGTATAAGCTAATTCTTTCACCCAGGATGGTAATCCATCGTGTTGAGTCAAAACCAACTGCATAGAACACTAAAAATCAGAAAATGCTAGAAATATTCAGCCAGTGATGGGGAGAGAAACAAGAATTAATGTTCCTTCATAAGCAACCCAGTTAATCTCTTGCCTTCACTCTTTCCCCACATCTACAGAATGTTTTTTGCTCTATTATAGGAAGGATGTTGTGGGAGGAGAGGGTGTATAAGAGGTTTAACTGGATGCTGCCTGGATTTGAGGATAGAGGAAAGAGAGTCACAGACTCGTACAATGTGGAAACAGGCCTTTCGGCCCAACTTGCCCACACCGACTGGCATGTCCCATCTGCACTAGTCCCACTTGCCTGGATTTGGGCAATATCCCTCTAAATCTGTCCTGTTCATGTATCTGTCTAAATGTTACAATAGTCCCTGTCTCAACTACTTCCTCCGGCAGCTTGCTCCATACACCCACCACCCTTTGCGTGAAAAAGTTACCCCTCAGATTCCTAAATAATCCTTCCCCCTTCACGTCAAACCTATGGCCTCTGGTTCTCAATTCCCCCATTCTGAGCAAGAGACTCTGTATTCCCACCTGATCTAGCCCTCTCATGATTTCATGCATCTCTAGAAGATTACCCCTCATCCTCCTGCATTCCTGGGAATAGAGTCCCAGCCTGCTCCACTCTCCCTGTACTGTAGCTCAGACCCTCGAGTCCTGGCAACATCCTTGAGAATCTTCACTGCATCCTTTCCAACTTAACAAAATCTTTCTTATAGCATAGTGCCTAGAACTGAACACAATACTCTAAATGCGGCCTCACCAACATCTTATATAACTGCAACATGACCTCCTAACTTCTATACTCAAAACTCTGACTGAAGAAGGCCAATGTCCCAAAAGCCTTTTCGACTAATCAACTACCTATATTCCACCATCAAGGAACTGTGTACTTGCACTCCTAGATCCCTCTGTTCTACAACACTTCCCAGAGCCCTACCATTTACTGTGTAGGTCCTGCCCATGTTAGACATTCCAAAATGCAACACCTCACATTTCATGTATGTCATGGGAACAAAGTTTTCGGAGGCCAATGATATCACAGGACATAGAGCAAGTGATACACACGTCATAGTAGTAGTTGAGGGCTTGGAAGGGGGGGGGGGGGCATGGAATTCGTTTAATTTTAGCATTCATGCTGCTTAAACCATAAAATAAATATTTGGGATAAGATTTGTTTCAACGTAATTGGGAGGACTGATATTTACGCCAAATTGATTGGCATAAATTGAACACTTGGTACTTTACACACCAGTTTGGCAGCTGGAATAAATCAGTTGGCCAATCCCCTGCGACATTAAGAAATGTAACACCTACATGAAAATGAACCAGACTGTTTGCAATCTTGGCACATTTTCTGGTCTCAAAGTGAGTGTTGGACCACATATTACTAAGCATGTCTATTTTCACCTCTGTTATGCCACCCAACTGCAGCCCTGCTCAGCTCAGAGTCCGCTAAATTCCTCGGACATGCTTTTTGTTTTAACCTCTAGGTTCAACTATTCCCGCAAGCTTCTGTTTTGGCCTCATTCTTCCTTTTCTCTGTGTACTCGAGGTCATCATAAACTCTGCTGCCTGTGTCAATGGACCACACAATAGGCACTTCATACTGTAGCATCCATTTAGCATGACTGGCCAAAGACCCTGAGGACATATGCAAGACTTTGTCCCATGAAAATCCTGCTAGGTAAATGGGAAGCCAAAGAATTGGATTGCTCTTGAAACAAAATTGCACTTCGATCCAATGTGTTGAGTGGAGGGTGGATGTCCACAGAACAAAGATGCTCAAAATTTGTTTCCCCCACTTTCCTTACTACAATCAGTCTGAAGAAGGGTGCTGACCCAAAACATCACCTATCCATTTTCTCCAGAGATGCTGCCCGATCTGCTGAGTTTCTCCAACATTTTGTGTCTAAAGCTGCTCAAATGTTAGTCAAATTGTGTATGAAGGAACTGCAGATGCTGGTTTATACCAACAATAGACACAAATGCTGGAGTAACTCAGTGGGTCAGGCAGCATCTCTGAAGAAAAGGAATCGTCTGAAGAAGGGTTCTGACCTGAAACATCACCTATTCATTTTATCCAGTGAGATTGCTTGAGAGTTACTCGAGCATTTTGTGTCTATTAAATATCATAATTGAAATATGTAATTTAGATGTAAATGATGTGCCACTTTCCTTACTACAATCAGTCTGAGGAAGGGTGCCGACCCAAAACCTCACTTATCCATTTTCTCCAGAGATGCTGCCTGATCTGCTGGGAGTTATGGAGGGAATGGTCTCTGCGGAACGCAGAAAGGGAAGGAGATGGGAAGATGTGGCCGGTAGTGGGATCCCGTTGGAGGTGGCGGAAATGTTGGAGGATAATTTGTTGTATACGCTGGCTGATGAGATGGAAGGTGAGGACAAGGGGGATTCTGTCCTTGTTACAAATGGGGGTAGGGGGAGCAATAGTGGAGCTGCGGGATATAGAGGAGGCCCTAGTGAGAGCCTCATCTATAATGGATTTCATTCTTTAGGAAACGGTGCTTCCCCTCTTTCATTATAGATGAGGCTCTCACTAGGGCCTCCTCTATATCCCACAGCTCCGCTCTTGCTCCCCCTCCCCCCATTCGTAACAAGGACAGAATCCTCCTTGTCCTCACCTTCCACCCCATCAGCCAGCGTATCCAACAAATTATCCTCCAACATTTCCGCCACCTCCAACGGGATCCCACTACTGGCCACATCTTCCCATCTCCTCCCCTTTCTGCGTTCTACATAGACCATTCCCTCCGTAACTCCCTGGTCCACTTATCCCTTCCCACCCAAACCATCCCATCCCCAGGCACTTTCCCCTGCAACCGCAGGAGATGCAACACCTGTCCCTTTACCTCCCCCCTCGACTCCATCCAAGGACCCAAGCAGTCTTTCCAGGTGAGACAGAGGTTCACCTGCACCTCCTCCAACCTCATCTATTGTATCCGCTGTTCCAGATGTCAACTTCTCTACATCGGCGAGACCAAACGCAGGCTTGGCGATCGTTTCGCTCAACACCTTCGCTCAGCCTGCCTTAACCAACCTGATCTCCCGGTGGCTGAGCACTTCAACTCCCCCTCCCACTCCCAGTCTGACCTTTCTGTCATGGGCCTCCTCCAGTGTCATAGTGAGGCCCACCGCAAATTGGAGGAACAGCACCTCATATTTCACTTAGGCAGCTTACAGCCCAGCGGTATGAACATTGACTTCTCTAACTTTAGATAGTTCCTCTGTCCCGCTCTTCCCCTCCCCCTTCCCAGTTCTCCCACTGTCTTCCTGTCTCCACCTATATCATTTCTTTGTCCCGCCCCCCCTGACATCAGTCTGAAGAAGGGTCTCGACCTGAAACGTCACCCATTCCTTCTCTCCAGAGATGCTGCCTGACCTGCTGAGTTACTCCAGCATTTTGTGATACCTTCGATTTGTACCTGCATCTGCAGTTATTTTCCGATGTGAAATACAATAGCTACAATAAAGAGTATTTTGCAAATCTTGAGTGTAAAGTCAGAGTCATAAGTGGAACTCCCAGACACGAAAGACCTGTGATCGGATCTTATATACAATTCATATCCGATTTAGGTTGATTTACTGGCATATTGCGTCTTCTGTGGAATCTCAATAAGTAAACATTGCATGCAACTATCAGATCATTTACCATGGGTAGTTGACATTTCATCTCAGACGTTAGTTCAAGGATTCCCCTGAGTGAGAGAGGGCTCTGACAGATAGGGGAGTCCGAATGTCACTGAAAGAAAATGAATTTGCACCACACAGGGTGATTTTGACGACGTCACTAGGAGAAATAGATTTCAGTTGTCAACACCCAAAAGGTTGATATACTTAATCTAGTTGTACTCAAGGTTAGTTTGACAAGATTAGCGAGAAGAAAGAAAGCCAATAGGAAATGCAACAAATTCACAATGATTTTTGACCAGTAACAAGGAAAAAACACTCTAGCTTTCATCAAAGCCTTTACATTGATTTACTGCTATGTCAATATAAATGAGATATCAATGGATTTACAAACCTCTTCTTTGTTTCTTTATGTAGCATAACTCAATGATATTGTGCTGTAGCTCTTTGGAAACACCTGGGTTTGCTTAATATATGAAAAACACTGTGTGATGCCCATCTGTGACTTCAATTGTAACATAATAGGTGACACAAATTTCCCAACTAATCAACAGCAGGTTCTTTCACTAAAGATTTGCTGTAATGATATTATGATCGTCAATCTTCTAGTGAACAATATTGAACGTCAATGATAGGGAGCGCAGCAATATATAAACCTGCACAAAGATGCACTCAGGTATAAAAGCATCATGTTATGGTTCTGAATTATTTAAGATATCAGATAACACTCCTGACTCACTTTCTCAATAGCTAGGTTGGCGAATCTTCCTATTGGGGAACAGTGACAAGCATCAGGGAAAGACATCCCAAGACTGAATGAAGATCTTAACTTGGCCTCAGAACATGTGAAATTTAGCCAGTGTCCCCAATGCCCACAGATCCAGTGTTTCTTTTATTTAAAAAAATAAACTTTATTCTTAAAAATTTGTACAGGAAATAAAATAAAAATCATTATGATTCTTCCTTTCCATTCACTGTGTTATCAAAGCAATGGATTCATTGCATTGTCAAACTAAACACCCTCCCACAAAGTACCAATGCCACTCAAGTCTCCTGTTTAAACCAAGCACCCATAAAGGGCTTTGAGAGGTTGGTGCATGGGATCAAACCCCTCAATGTCCAGTTGCAGCAGGCCCTTAGACTGCAGTCCTTCCCACAAAGACTGTTGTGGTTGCAACAAGCTCCAGTATGTTTCTCAGCACATCCTCCTTCACCTAGGAAAGATCCTGTTTTTATAACAAGTCAGACTGGATCAATGTTGTCTGAAATATGCACTGCCCTCTCCCTTGCTGCCATGCGTTAGCAAAGTTCATATGAAATGAATGGCAGCTTGAATTGGGCATGAAAAATCTGCAGGCTATTCTTGGTATCCAGAACCATGATGTGTGTGAGTGAAAGGGGGGGACACATAAAATGAGCAGTAGTTTCTGGATAAGATAGGTATCTCCAAATAAGGATTAGAAACCAAATAGTCAACTTTAATAAACTTTTACTCCCAAAGAACTCTTCAGGGTCAAATGGAATGGATATTTTTAAGGCAGAGATAGACAAATTCTTGATTAGAACGGGTGCCAAAGATTCTGGGGAGAAGGCAGGAAAATAGGATTAGAAGGCAGAGATCAGTCATGATTGAATGGTGTAGACCTGATGGGCTGAACGGCCTAATTCTACGCCTATAACTTGTGAACTTGTGAATGCTCAGACTTGCTTTTAGCAGAATGGGAGGGTGATGGACACGAACAATATTGATGCATTGATTGATATGCAATGATGGAATGCAAACATTTGGTTTAGTTAGTATGTGTCAACCACAACCATTAACTAAGCTGGTGGATCCCTATGTGTTGGTTCCCTGTACTAATGATGTGGCAGCAAGCCCACGGATGGAACAATTTCAACTAGATTGTGGTTGTTTTAGTCCCTTGAATGTGTTCTGGTGAAATATGGGGTATATTCCTTTTGCATCTTATTTTTGCATGGAGCTAATCCCTTTGATCAGCTCACCAATTTCATTCTACTAATATAATCTTCCTGTCCTTGAACATGCTGACCACTAGACCTTACGGCGTTTGGATGAGATGGGACAGAGATTTGTTCAGGGATTCATTCGATCAGCTTCTTACTTTACATTTGTCAAATGTTCTATCTTGAGGTAATTAATACATGTGGCATCATTTTATGTCTTAATTCCTGCCATGCCTTCATCAGAACCAATCGGGAAAGGCAATAGGAACTGGTGGGCCAGGTGGCTTGTTCAGCCTGTTGTGCTGTTATTAAGATGATGGCTGATAGTTTACCTCTTCTTCCTCGCCTTGAACTCATATCCTTGGGTGTCATAATGTCAAAAAATTAATTGTCCACAGTCTTAAATACGCTAATTGACTGAATATCTGCGAGCTTCCCATGCAGAGTATTTCAAGGATTCACAATCCATTACCAGAATATTAAGAGCTTTTGTTTTATTTGCTTTCTAATATTATCCTATATTTTATGGATTTTTTTGTGCCACCTATTTGTCTTTGTTTTTTTGGAGGGTCACCTTTCATGCACACTTCTTTTAACCAGAGAACTACTTAACCAGGCTGAGTAGTGCAGTGGTAGAGTTGTTGCCTCACAGTGCAGAGCCCCAGGTTCGATTCTGACCTTGGGTGCTGGCTGTGTGGAGTTTGCACGGTCTCTCTCTGACCATGTGGGTTTCCTCTGGGTGCTCCGGTTTCCTCCCACATCCCAAAGATGTGTGGGGTTGTAAGTTAATTGGCCTCTGTAAATTGTCCCCAAGTGTGTAAAGAGTGGATGAGAAAATGGGATAACGTAGAATAGTGTGAATGGGTGATCGATGGTAGGCATGGACTCGGTGGGCCAAAGGGCTTGCTCTCATGTTGTGTCTCTAAACTAAAATTTAAAAAAGGAGTTATGTGAGATTGCGGTATAAGAGCACAGTGGTCAATAATTTGTGACTCTTGGCTACATAACATTAGGACAACTGCTCACATCTTCATCAGAACAAGAAAAGGGCTCTGAAAGAAAACAATCACCAACCCGGTATGATAGAAAGATCAATTGCATGTCTCTGCTGCATTAAACAATGCGCCTCTACCATACAGAGGTATGGGGAGGTGACCAAAAGCTTGGTGAAAGAGGTAAGTTTAAATGTCTTAAAAGGGAAGGTAGAGGGAGAGACATGTTTACTTAGATAATTCCAGAGCTTAGCGCTGTGGCATTTGAAGACTTGGCTGCCAGTGGTAGAGTAATTATTGCAAGGATGGGCAAGAAGCCAGAAATGGAGGATCTCAAGAGACAACAGGTTGAGACTCAATATAGCTGCCTTGTGGTTAATGATAATTATGGTAAAGAAATGAAGGGAGCATGTTCTACTGCCTGGCTCTGAGATTCTGGTAAACATTGGCATCATTGACTGCTGTTCTAGGGATTATACATTAGTTCTAAAGAGATGCAAAGAGACACAATTTCTGGTAATCAATCACTTAAACCAGCTGAAACAGAATCGGAAAAGTTAGGTGCAATCTAGCAGGCTTCTATGCCTGCTATGCGGCAAAGCCTTCCAAAAATTAAAGAAATTTCTCCAGTCCATTAATATTTCCATTAAATGAATGCCGTACGTGCAGATGGATCGTGCTTCTGTTTGAAGTACATGTATCTCTACCTAAACCACTCTTTAAAATGGTTGCTGTGACACTTGATGAGGCAGAGTCATGTAAAATTGTTCTTTCCCATTTCATCAATGATCAAACATTTGCTCAGTCAGTTGTTTCTGCTTACTCACATGCAGCATTTCATCAAATTCTCACATGCCTCAATCTTCCCCAATCCGATGCTCTTTTGCACAATAACCTTATGTGGCCGTCAGGTCCAGGGGACTTGTCGGCCTTTAGCTCCATTCGTCTTTTTAGCTCATTTTTTCTAATGATAGAGACTGTCTTGATCAACACACCACCCCATGATTATTTATTATTGATTTGATCTTTTTTGTTTCTTCTTTCAGGAAGACTGATCCGAGACAATTAAGTAGAATCTCTGTATCTCATATCTAATTTGGTATCTCATCCCCTAAGGGTGCAAGGTTTAATTTAGCTGCATAAACAAGCTGCTGGAGGAACTCAGTGGGCCAGGCAGTGTCTGTGGAGGGAAATGGACAGTTATTCCCTTTATCATGTACCTGCACACTGTGAATGACTCGATTGTAATCATGTAGTCTTTCTACTGACTGGTTGGCACGCAACAAAAGCTTTTCACTGTACCTCGGTACACGTGATAATAAACTAAACTAAACTGAACTAAACTAAACTGATCTAAAATGAACTAGTGGATGTTTTGAGTGGGGATCCTTCATCTGGACTGAAGAGAAAATAAATATTTTAATAACTCTTTTCCTTTTTATAAACTTTTTGAGGTTTTTTCTGCTTAGTTATTATTATTTGCCATTTTACTATTATAGAGTCAGAGAGTCATACAGCATGGAAACAGGCCCTTCAGCCCAGCTTGTCTAAGCTGACTAAAGTGCCCCATCTAAATAATCCAAGTCTGTCCAAGCTCTCCCTACAGCTAATACCCAATAATGCAGGCAACATTCTGATGAACCTCCTCTGCATCATTTCCAAAGCCTCCATCTCCTTTCTGTAATGGGATGACCAGAATTGCATGCAATATTCCAAATGCGGCCAAACCAAAGTCATATAGAGCTGCATCATGACTTTTTCACTCATATACCCGATGCCCCGACCTATGAAAGTAGGCATACCATATGCCTTCCTCACCACTCTATCTACTTGTGTTACCACTTTCAGGGTGTTGGACTTGAACCCCAAGATCCTTCTGTACCTCAATGCTGTGAAGGGTCATGCCATTAAATGTATATTTTCCCTTTACATTTGACCAAAGTGTAACACCTCACACTTGCCCCAATGTGCTGGAGAACCACGACAGGCCAGGAAACACCAGTGAAGGGAAAATGTTAGATGATGTTTCAGGTCAGGATTCTTCTTCAGACTGACGGAGTAGAAGGGGAAAAACTGGTAAAGGGAGGTGTGGGTAAGGGGTGGGGCAAGAATTGGCAAGTGATAGGTGGCAATAGTGACAAAAGCTGGTTTTAAAGTGGAGACAAAGGGGTGCTGACATGGAATCTGATAAAGAAGGAAGATGGGGAAGATGGAAATGAAATGTAGAACCAGAGAGAATGATAATGGGTGGAAGGGAATGGGGGAGGGAGGGGGGGGGGGGGGGGAGGAAATTAGGGAATTGTAGGGAGGAATGGAAGATGGATGGATGAGGAGGGGAAAGGGACGTGGTGTTGGGTGCAAGGGGGAGCTTTTGTTTTTCATTGGAATATACCTTTGCTGACATTTATGATTTTTTTCTTTAAATATCTGCTCCTGCTGATATCATATCATATCATATCATATCATATCATATCATATCATATCATATCATATATATACAGCGCGGAAACAGGCCTTTTCGGCCCACCAAGTCCGCGCCGCCCAGCGATCCCCGCACATTAACACTATCCTACACCCACTAGGGACAATTTTTTACATTTACCCAGTCAATTAACCTACATCTATCACCTTGTTCATTATCTTTCTTCCCAATCCACTTTAGTCAATTCTGTCCTCATATCCTTGCAGTTGCCTTTATTTAAGTTTAGGACACATGTTTCAGGCTCAAGTTTTTCACCCTGAAACTGGGGCGGCACGGTAGCGCAGCGGTAGAGTTGCTGCTTTACAGCGAATGCAGCGCCGGAGACTCAGGTTCGATCCTGACTACCGGTGCTGCACTGTAAGGAGTTTGTACGTTCTCCCCGTGACCTGCGTGGGTTTTCTCCGAGATCTTCGGTTTCCTCCCACACTCCAAAGACGTACAGGTATGTAGGTTAATTGGCTGGGTAAATGTAAATATTGTCCCTAGTGGGTGTAGGATAGTGTTAATGTACGGGGATCGCTGGGCGGCACGGACTTGGTGGGCCGAAAAGGCCTGTTTCCGGCTGTATATATATGATATGATGATGATATGAATTTAAAATATCTCTTTCCTATGGGATCCTTTGCTGCAAGAATATTAATTAATCCTGTCCTGTTATACAATACCCAGACCTACATTGCCTGCTCCCTGGTTGATTCTCGATATATTGCTCCAATAAAACATCTCAGATACATTTCATGAACTCCTGCTCGATGCCACCTTGTGAGATGTATTTACCAATCTAAATGATGATTATAATCACCAATAATTATAATACCTTTCTCACAAAATCCCATTATTTGTTTATTTATACTTATTCCACATCATTAGAATGGGACTGAACATAAAAAAAATACCCAACCAAATAATATCAAAGACCCACATCACCCTGGGTCTCTACCATTGGGAAGAGTCTGAAAACCTGACCACCAGGTTGAACAATAGCTTCTTCCCAATAGCATTAGGCTCTTGAACACTACACAACACTATCCTCAACACTGAGCTTTCATGGACTGTCTTTGGTTGCACAAAGGACTTTGGGGTTTTTTTGCACTGGTATTGAATTTTTGTTTGTTGTATAATATTATCTATGTATTGTGTTTACAGGGTTGTAATGCTGCTACAAGTAATTACTTCATTGTTCCATTGTCGATACATATGATAATAGGACTGTCATATGAGGAAAGATTGGAAAGACTAGGCTTGTATTCACTGGAGTTTAGAAGGATGAGAGGATCTTATAGAGACGTATAAAATTATAAAAGGACTAGACAAGCTAGATGCTGGAAAAATGTTGGGGGAGTCCAGAACCAGGGGACACAATCTAAGAATAAAGGGGAGGCCATTTAAAACTGAGGTGAGAAGAAATATTTTCATCCTGAGAGTTGTGGATTTGTGGAATTCTCTGCCACAGAAGGCAGTGGAGGCCAATTCACTGGATGAATTTAAAAGAGAGTTAGATAGAGCTCTAGGGGCTAGTGGAATGAAGGGATATGGGGAGAAGGCAGGCACAGGTTACTGATTGTAGATGAACAGCCATGATCACAATGAATGGCGGTGCTGGCTCGAAGGGTCAAATGGTCTCCTCCTGCACCTATTTTCTATGTTTCTATGTTTCGATAATTAAATACTCTTTAATCTCTTGACTTTTTCTCTATAGCTATGCAAGCTCTTTGTGTCTCTCCCTCTCTCTCAGTTCTTACAAAGGGTCTTTGACCCGAAATGTTGGCTTTGTTTTTCTTCCTACTGATGTGGCATTTTCCAGCATTTTTCCCTTTTTTTCATTTCAGATTCTAGTACCTGCAGTTTTTCCAATTTTCACAGCATAAGATTGCATTGGTAAGAAACTTAAGTAACTTTCAAGTCTGACTGTGGGGAATATTGCGGTTACTGCTGTACATGTCATCTTTCAGGAATGTTGTTCACAGAACTTATTGTCTGAAAGAGTAGTAGGGACAAAACCTTTGAACATACATAAAAAATACTTGAATGTTTACTTGAGATGAACAAATAGTCTACTTCCGTGTTTTTTTTTTGACAAGATCCATTAGATTTTGGGATTGAGTTCTGCTGAAAGATTAATTCACACCAAATATATTTTAAGAAAGAAGTTTCAGGCATTGGAACTAATTAAGCTATAGTTCTCAGTTTACAGTAGATCGAACCAAAGGAGCGATGGTTTCATGTAACATCTCAGGATGTTTGCAGATCAACAAATATTCATACCAACCATAGTGAACATCATTTTATGCTTGGATATGGATCATGTGCAGGCAGAAGAGATTAGTTTATCTTGGCATCATGTTTTGGCACAGACAATGTGGCCGAAGGGCCTGTTCCTTTGTTGTACTTTTCTATGTCCTATAACATATTGTGGTTGGTACCCTTCTACCTCCTGGCAGGGAGATTGGCAACAATAAGGAGGGAGATGAAACATGCGTCAGTGACATCTGGTTATTGAAGATAGATTTCATGACTGCTCCGGCCTGGAAATGGAGGTTCAAATGGAGGAAGAAATTCATGCAGTGAGAGATAATCTGGGACCAAGTTAAAGCCATACTTAAGAATGTTTATGCATAAAATAGTTTACTGTTTACAGAGACACAAATTGAGAATGAATGAAGAGACTGGAGTGTTTTTCAAAGAAGAAAATAAGAAAATAGAATTAGCAGCATGTCATATGATCCCTGGAACCTGCTCCACCATTCCATTAAATGATGGCATTCTTTTATTTTAGATCCACCCAATCCAAATATCCTCTGTTTTCCTAAGAGGGGAAATAAAACTATCGTAATTTTGAATATATTGAATGACTGAGTAAGCACCACGATCTGAGATGAATATTACCAAGATTCCAAAGCGCCATGCTCCTGTCAATCCTTCTTATCCTACGATGACCCCTACAAACCTAACCTATATTCTCTTCCTGTTTTCAAAATACTGCAAGTTAATAAATCAATATGTCACAGAGACAAAGCGCTGGAGGAACTCAATGGGCCAGAAAACATGTGTGGAGGGAAAGGGACAGAAGATATTTCAGGTTGGGAACCTTCTTTAGAGTGATGAAACATAAGGATATAGTGATGGAGTGCACTTTTGAATCCCTCTCCTTAATATTTTCAAAGTTTAGCCCTATTTCTACAGTAAAATCAAGTACAATGGCCTCACATAACTATAATCAAAGCTCTATTATTCTAATAATTTTATATTTGTATTTAAAAATGAAACAAAACAGGTACTAAGGAAAAATGTTAATTATCTATGCATGAACCCAGTTGTTCTTTAACCTTTATTGTCATAGATTATAAAAATTATTGACTATATTGTGCAAAAGTGCACGCTTCCTGAGTGAAATCAATGGCAAATGAAAATGAAAATGATAATAATGCTTTTTAATTCTAATTGACATGAGTGTACTCAGTGTATAAAAGGCCTCTAATGGAATGTTGGTCTATAATTGCTCAGTGCGATATTAATGGATAAATGCTTAATGCATTAAGTGTTATTAAGTTAATATAGCATCATGTCAATTTTTAAGATTCATTTCCTTTGTACTTGACATTGTTAACAAAGTATAATAAAGCAGATTTGGGAAGAACAATGCAGACAAAAGGTTTTAAGGATAAGAATCCTTTTTATCTAGTTAGAATCACTTCAAAGCTGTAAAATGCAATGATTGTTAATTCTCATAAAATCAAGATGGAAAGAATATAATTTCACTATAATCATCTAAAGTATTTAGAAGCGGAATTTACTGACAAAGAGAAAATATGGAAGGCCATGTTAGCACATGTTTTTCAAAGGAATAAAGATTTTATTATTCCTACAGCTAAGTAGTGTGTGCACCTTTTGCGTATGTTGTCTTCCTTGACCTGTGTCAAAGCCAGAGGGAGGTTTAAACTCCACAATTTACCATTTGTTCGGTGAGAGCAAGATTCAGAGCCTTGAACAACACAATGTCCAAAACGTGGAGGGTTGGAGAGAATGGGGGTGGGGGGCATTGGATGAGAAAGAGAGAGATAAGTTGCACCCAGCAGACCTTCATGACTATAAAGATGAGGCCACATGTAGGATATTGTATGCAGATTTACATTCAAGGTAGTTTATTGTCAGAGGGTGCGAAGAAATTCCTTGTTTACATGAACCTTACAGAGTAAACAATATACATGTGGTAATGTTGATTACAATAATAAATACAATGACGAGTGCAAAAGTTTAGAATGGTGCAAGGTTATTGTGCAATATGATAAAAATGATATTAAAGTAGAATGAGGGAATAACCAATTAAGAATTAGAATACATGGCAACTCCTCTGGGAAGGGGGTTTGCAAGAGGTGATTTGGTCACCTGATAGCAATGGTGAAAAAGCTGTCCTTAAGTATAAACATTAGGGCTTTCAAGATCCTGTATCTTCTCCTCAAAAGTGGAAGAGAATAAAAAGATTGGCCAGGGTGGCAGCATCTTTGACGATGCTTCTAGACCTTCCTGATGCCATGCACCATGAAGATGGAGTGGATGGAAGGAAGTGACTAGGTATTAGTGAACTGGGCTGCATTCACCACTCAGCAGCTAGGAACAGAGCAATAACGTACCAGGCTGAGATGTATCCCATCAGAATACTTTCTGTAAGGCATTTGTAGGATTTTGAGAGAATTCTCAAGTCATGCTGAATCTACGGAGACATCTCAGGAAATAAATATGCTGATGCACTTTCTTAATAACTACATCAGTGTGAAGGAACCAGGTTAGGTTACAGGTGATATGGAATGTTCACCCTCCTGTTTCCTTAGGTTAGCATCAACTCTTTTTCTGATGTGAAGAGTTTGGTTGTTGTTCTGACATCATGACAAAACTTTCCTGATCTCTTTCCTGTCGTCTGTCTCATTATTTTTGTTGATTTTGTCAGTGGTATCATTGGCGAAATTACAGATCGTATTGGCACCATATTTGGCCACACAGTCATGGGAATAGAGCAAGGGGCAGAGCACTCAACCTCGAGGAGCGGCGTCACTGAGGGTCTGAGTGGAGGAAATGACCAAGTCTAACTGACCGAGGTCTGCCAGCCAGGAAGTCCAGAAGCCAGTGCAGATGGAGGCCAAAAGGCCCAGATCCACGAGTTGGGAAATGAGCCTAAAAAGAAGCATTTTGAACATACATGCCTACATTTTGTAATTACACATTCTTAAAGACCGTGAGATTTCCTTAGTCATTGAATTTGTTGATTGAGTCCAAATAAAACATAAATGAAGTAATACCTCAAAAGTGAAATTTGGGCCATCTTCTTTTAAGGTCTGTGAAATATGAACATTGTTAATTTTATTTAGAAGCATTTAATTCCTGATTGGAAATAATAAGTTTAATTTGCCCGTTGGTGTGTTATTGAAAGACTGGCAATAGAATAAGGATGACCTTTGTTTAAATGGTGGAGCAATATCATTGTGTTCTATCTATTGATCCATTAAGATTGACTGACAATCATATTTTCATGTCTTCAAAAGGGTTGAATGGGGTGATCCAATGTGTAGATGAGGACAGGTATGGGCTTTTCTGATTTTAAACATTGTTCCAATCTGATCGACTCATGTCCTTTGGAAAGCAATGTGCCATCCTCACGCTGTATGTGACTTCAAAGCTACCAATGTGGTTCAGTTATACATACTCTCTAAAATGGCCTCAAAGGATGTAGTGATAGTTATGTTATAAAATGTGTTTCCATAACACAAAGTGGATATCACAGGGGTGATAAATTAGGGAACACCAACTGCACTACCTGGGTGGAATTGATTATATTGCACCTCGATTGGGAAATGAAGAACCACTTAAAAGTTACTTTGAAAATTGACAAGCAGAAGAAAAGAAGCTGTCTTGTGAAAATATCAGTCAAGGCGGAAACTGTTTCCATGTAACTTCCTCACAGTAATCAGACGCCATTGTTTCTTATGAATTTAGCTTCTAACGGCCTTTATGTGAACATTGAAATTAACAACCAATCACTTCTATTGACACTTGTGCAATGATAAAATGATTAAATAATGTAATATGTTATTTATCCTTCAGTATTTTAGCTTAAAAATAAACTAAAGACCTTAATTTTTGAAAATCCTGTGGAAAAAATAACTTTACTACAGCGAGTCTGAAACACGTCAGTCTCTAACCCTCTTTCTCCATCACACAATGGAGTTAATAATACAAATTTTAGACTTTAGACTTCAGAGATAGAGCACTGACAGGCCCTTTGGCCCACCAAACCTGTGCTGGCCAGCAATCACCAGCGCTGCCCTACACCAGCGCCATCCTACACACTATGGACAATTTACAATTTTTCCAAAGCCAATTAACCTACAAACCTGTACATCTCTGCAGTGTGTGGGGAAACCGGAGGATCTGGAGAAAACCAACGTATTCCCAGGGAAAACATACAAACTCCATATAGACAGCCATACAGACTCCATCCTGCAGTCAGAATCAAACCTGGGACTCTGGCGCTGTAAGGCAGCAACTCTACCGCTGCGCCACTGAATGCATGAATGAATTATACTTTATTACCACTGTGCTGCCCCTAGAATTTTCTAGAAGATGAGGTTTCATAGGAAATCATTGGTGCTGTGTTATAGCAATACAACCTAATCTATAATTCCTCCAGTGAAACAGACAGACAGTATCCGTAGTCAGGATCAAACCTGGGTATCTGACACTGTAAGGCAGCAACTCTACTGCTGCATCACCATTCCGGCCTCTGTTATCTGGTCCTTCCGTAAGCAAGAGGTGTTCAATTCATCTATACCCCATTACAGACATTGGTGTTTGTCAATGGAAGAGATGTATTCCAATGCTGAGAACTATATTCTGCTCTCTGTATCTTTACCTTTGCTCTAACTATTACACTTGAGCTTGACTTGATTGTTCTTATGTACAGTATTGGTTGATCTGTTTGGATGACATGCAAAAGTAAGCTTTTCATTGTACCCCAGTACATGTGACAATAATAATCCTAAATCTAAACCTGACTGGTGATAGCATTGCTTTTCCTATGCAATGCTGCAGAGCAAATATTTGCCTATCTTTTTCACTGCGTCAGATGTGAAATCAAGTGGCTACATAATAATGTGTAGGTGTGGTCACATGAACTGCTTCAAAACAAACTCATCAAAGTCAATATCTTAAATCAACTCATGTGGCTCCTCAGCAGTCACCAGATCTGCTTAATATTCAGCACCAATGATTTATGCTTCTACATCCTGATCACAAATAATGTATTGGGTTCCTTTTGGTAGCAGTGTGGGTGCAGATGACATTTGGTGTTGTCCCGGCTGTTCATATGCTCTCTGAAGATCATTGGCTTCTCAGTGCTTGTGAAGGCAGCAGATGGGACATTATTAATAACCACACATCTTTCTTTCCATATTGCATTTTCATTACGCAAGCCACAAAGCTCTTGCTCGTTATTTCTCTCTTCGGAAACGTCGAGGTAACACACAACGTGATACTTACAATTGGGTACCCTAAAGGATTGCCTTTATTTTGCATCTTTCATGAATTTAATATACCTCAAGTAGCTACAAACAAAGAATTTTTGAAATGTGTTTGCTGAAGCAATGCGCAAAATGTGTGGCCAATTTTCCCACAGCGAGGTTCGGTGAACAGCAATGACAAAACTGATCATCTGTTTTAGTGATTCTAGTTGAGTGATAACTAATGGACAGGATCTCCTCTGCTTTGTTACGATTGGGCTTGGGATCTCTCAGAGTAGGAGGGCAGAGCTTTGTTCAACATCACAAACAAAAGACTTGACAGTGGAGCATTCCCTCAGTGCTGAACTTATAGACGGTTTGTCTGCATTCCCAGCATTTGTGACTCAGTGACTTCCATGGATTATTAACCTATTCATTCAACAGCTATTTCCTTTTGTGACATTATTGCCTGTGTTTTGATAACTTATCACGCACCTAGTGCTTGTCGGCTTTTTCAGTGCAAATTGACTTTTAAACTTTAGATTAGCATGAATTTCAAAGTGATATGAAAATGTATATTCCTGCCATCAGAAAATACAATTTGAAATGCTGCAGGGTACACAGTGAGTTCACATTTAAATGTACACTTCTTTCCTGGTTTCTCTCCCTCCCTTTGGCATCTGTCTGAAACTGAACCAGACTGCTTGCCAAAGTGATGGCATATTTACCCCTAAGATGAGTGTGATTACTAAGCCTGCTTAAACTCATTTCCATAACATTATCTGACTTCACTCTGGCTTGGGCATCTGTTGCTGAAGCATCCATCCATGCACTTGTTACCTCTAGAATTGACTATTCTAAAGGACTCCTGACTCATCTCACACTACATTCCATAACCTAACTTTATCCTAATTCACATCACGTCCGATTCATAGATAGGCTGCTATCCTATGTTGGTGTCAGTCAAGGAATGTCCCTATACTAGAGGGTAGTTAAACTGTGGAACTCATTGCCGCAGAGGGCTGTGGAGGCCAAGTCAGTGGATATTTTTAAGGCAGAGATAGTCAAATTCTTGATTAGAATGGGTGTCAAGGGTTATGGGGAGAAGGCAGGAAAATGGGATTAGGAGGCCAAGATTAGCCATGATTGAATGGTAGACTCAATGGGCCGAGTGGCCTAATTCTATTCCTAAACTTGTGAACTTGTGAACTAAAGTACTCATCCATTTTCAAATCCCTCTATCGCCTTGGCTTTTCTTATTGCTGTTGATTCCTATTGGTATTGGTATGTGTTTATTATTATAATGTGTACCGAGATACAATAAACGTGGATGCTTTCCAGGCAAATCATCATGAAGTGCAAAAGAGAAAATAATGAGAGTGCAGAATGTAGTATTACAGCTACATCAAAAGTGCAGATAAAAAAACTGTAAGGGCCACAATGAGGTTGATCTCACATCCTTAGCATATGAGAGGTCTGTACCAGTGTCTGATAACAGCAAGGAAGTAGCTGTTCATGAATTTGGTGGCTTTCAATCTTTTGTATCTTCTACCTGACAGGAGAAGGGAAAAAGTAAAACAATGATCCTTGATTATGTTGGCTGCTTTTTTACTGAGTATAGATGAAGTTGATGGAGTGGTGGTGGTGGTCGGGGAGGGGGGTAGGGTGGCTGGTTTGGATAATGGACTGGGTGGTGTTCACAACTCTCTACACTCTCCTGCAGTCTTGGGCAGAGCTGGTCCTACACCTTTTAAGTCAAGTCAAGTCAAGTCAATTTTATTTGTATAGCACATTTAAAAACAACCCACGTTGACCAAAGTGCTGTACATCTGATTAGGTACTAAGGAAAAAATGAAACATACAGTAGCACACAAACATAACAGCACATACAAAACAGTTCACAGCGCCTCCTCAATGAGCCTCAAACGCTAGGGAGTAGAAATAGGTTTTGAGCCTGGACTTAAAGGAGTCGATGGAGGGGGCAGTTCTGATGGGGAGAGGGATGCTGTTCCACAGTCTAGGAGCTGCAACCGCAAAAGCGCGGTCACCCCTGAGCTTAAGCCTAGACCGCGGGATAGTGAGTAGCCCCAAGTCGGCCGACCTGAGGGACCTGGAGTTAGAGAGGTGGGTTAGAAGATTTTTGATGTAGGGGGGGATGTCCATTTAGGGCTTTATATGTGAATAGGAGGAGCTTGAAGTTGATGTGGCGAGAGGCCAGAATCGGCGTGATGTGGTCCCTTTTACCGGTACCCGTCAGGAGTCTCGCTGCGGCGTTTTGGACCAGTTGCAGGCGGGACAGGGAAGATTGGCTGATCCCAGTGTATAGGGAATTGCAGTAGTCTAGGCGGGAGGAAATGAAAGCGTGAATGATTTTTTCAGTGTCGTCGAATTGGGGGAAAGGTTTGATTTTAGCTATGGTACGAAGTTGGAAGAAGCTGGCTTTTACCACAGCGTTGACTTGCTTGTCAAATTTTAATGCAGAGTCAAATATCACTCCGAGGTTTTTGACATGCGGTTTGACTAGGCAGGATAGGCTTCCAAGACTGCCTGTTATCGATTTGATGGAGTCGGGGGGGGGGGGGGGGGGGGGGGGGGGGCGAATAGGATGACCTCAGACTTGCTCTCGTTTAATTGGAGGAAGTTCTGTGCCATCCAACATTTTATGTCCTCAAGGCAGTGTAAGAGGCTGTTTAAATTTGACTGGTTGTTGGGTTTCAGGGGGAGGTAAAGCTGAGTGTCATCGGCATAGCAGTGGAAAGAAATGCCGTGCTTTTGAATGATTTGGCCAAGGGGGAGCATGTATAGAGAGAAGAGAATGGGGCCTAGGATGGAGCCTTGTGGAACTCCGCAGGAGAGGCTAGCTGGAGAAGAGGAATAACTGCCTACGTTGATGGCGAAACTCCTATCTTTGAGGTAGGAAACGAACCAGCTCAGGGCAGTGCCATCAATGCCAACCGCGTACTGGAGACGGTCAATAAGGATGGTGTGGTCCACTGTATCGAACGCTGCGCTGAGGTCGAGAAGGAGCAGGATTGCACAGTCGCCGGTGTCGATGGCGAGAAGCAGGTCGTTGTGTACCTTCAACAAGGCAGACTCTGTGCTGTGGTGGGCTCTGAAACCTGACTGGAAACTTTCCAGGATGGTGTTTTGTTGTAGGTAGGGCACTAATTGGTTTAGAATTGCCTTTTCAAGGACTTTTGACAGGAATGGCAGTTTGGAAATGGGTCTGTAGTTGCTAGGCAAGGTGGGGTCTAGGTTAGGTTTTTTCAGTAGGGGCTGGACCACCGCGTGCTTGAAACAGGTTGGAACAGTGCCAGTGGCCAGAGAACTGTTGATAATAGAGAGGATGCTGGGACCGGCTATTGCAATGACATCCTTCAGAAGGGCAGTGGGGGCAGGATCAAGGGGGCAGGTTGCAGGTTTCATAGCAGGTTTCACAGGTTGCAGGTTTTAAAATATCTGTGCTCCACTAACTTTGGCCATTTGATTATTTCCTAGTTTATTTTCTCTAACAATAATCGCAATGCTTTCAGCCACCTTAGCCCGCATAAATAGAATTCTCTCTTTAAACCTTTTTCTTGCAATCCATTTTTTCCCCTTTAGAATGTTTCTCAAGACTTGCATTTTGGACAAAGCTTTTGGTTACCTGCGATTATATCTTGTGTTGTTTGGTATCAAATTTCATTTGGCAACACTGCTCTGAAGTGACTTTGGTCCATTTATTAAAATCCCCACTTATATCTTTATTATATATGTACATACACACACACACACACACACACACACACACACACACACACACACACACACACACACACACACACACACACACACACACACACACACACACACACACACACACACACTATATATATATATATATTTGTCACCTATCGACATTTGAAATTGCTGATGACATCCACAAATTCATCAGTCAGCATTGCCTTTTTGTTATTTTATTTAACTCTCCATCTTCACCCACATATGTCCTTCATCTCCATATTAAGAGAGAATAATAGTCTGTCCCTTCCTAGCCATTTGTTTTCATGTCATAAAAGTCTTGTTGATATCCTCCTCCATCCTCACAATGGTTGACCTTGACGTGACCCAACTGGTGATAGACTAAATCCTGGCTAGAGTTTGTTATCCCTAAACTGGAAGAAACAGTTTACTATGCCTTTCTAATACATTGTCAATCAAAACCTCTGAATCAGATACCATTAAATAGCCATTCGTGAGCTGAACAAGATACTGGTTTTGGAGTAATTTGGCAACTTGAGAAATGTGAATGTATATTAAAAGGATTTTTTAATCAGAAAACAAAAATCACCTTTAGCAAAATTAGCATCTTCCATTTCAAATTGATTTTAACTCTGCAGTATTTAAGGGAAATTAATTATTTCTTCATAAAGTAGGTCAGTATGCTCCAAATTCAAAAACTTTGCTCCAATACTGTAATAAAAATGTAAAGGAAAATTGTATTCCGTGCCATTGAAGGTTAGCTATTTAATTCCCTCACTCTTTCCTTATTGAGTGTGATCTCTTTTTGTATGTCCCATAACTGTTTGATTGTGTGCCTTATATCTTTTTTCTCCAGTTTTAAAATATGAAGAGAAAGGCATAATACATTTTATCACTGCTTTAAATTGGTATTTCCCTAGCTTGTTTTCTGCAAATATTCATGTTAAAACATAAATATAGCCATTAAGAAACAACTAATGGATTGTTTTAAAGAGACCCGTTTGTTCATCCAGTCCCGAGCCTATATGTAACTGCAGAGCCACCGATGAGGTTGATACTTACTTGCATTTTCAGTTTAGGGACAATTATGGGCAGCAACAACCAAGTCCTATGATCAGAATAAAACCTGTTGGAACTGTGCTGGAGAGCTTCTCAAAAGAGTAATGTGTCGATTTATTGAGATGTTAAAAAACAGTTTTTAAACAATTTGGTTGTATTTTCTGCAAATTGTTCAATCATTGATTTGATATATTCTGTTTGGTATTTGATGTGGTGATGATTCATTTATATAATAAAGCACAACATGACTCAGGAGATTTGGTCTCATCCTTCGAAGGTGCAGACTCATTCCTGCACTTGGTTTCGTGAGAACCGATTGTTCTCCTGTTCCTTTCTGATGTAACCTTTTCCCTTACAGTGAATATTGTAAAACCATGGCTGACGTAAGTACATAGGGACTGATATTGGTGTCACATGACATCTTTATGCAGAATTAATTTTACACAGATGGAGATTGAATCTGGGTCACTTATGGTCTCTCTGGCTCAAGTGTTCTGTGGATGTACCTGAGTCATAGGAATAAGCCTTGCAGCCCCTCGAGCCTTTTCAACCATTCAATTAGTTCATGTCTTAATCTCTATCTTAACTCTATCTTGGTCCATAACTCTAATATCCTTGCTGGCCTTTACAGCCTGATAACACTTCAAAAGTACTTCATTGGCTGTAAAGCACTTTGAGATGTCTTGAGGCTGTGAAAGAAATTCCAATCTGTCTTTCCGACAAAAAAAATCCATCTAGCACAGTTTTGAAACTTACTATTGATCCCCTAACTTTAACACCTTCTTTGGAGTTCCACCTGCTTTGTGCCTAGGCAGTTGCTAAACCCGCTACTTAACCTTGTGCTTCTTCTCTTCTTTGCTCCCTTATAAACGATCAACATTCCTCCTATCCATTCTGTGGATGGTGGTCACCTTCGGATCACCTCAGCCAAGTCGATCCTGTGTGAGTGAATCCAAAAAGTGTGCTTCAGCTGATAGCTCAGCCAAGAGGAAAATAGTTGCTCACGTGACCCCCTACAGCAGCCGAACGAGCGAGTGGATCGAGCGCAGTCTGTGGCAGCTGCATGGGGTGGTGGTGGAAAGAGCCGATGGCATTACACTAAGCCAGGCTGACCCCTATCTCATCGATCCAATGCCACCAGGAAACGGGCTTCAAGGTGTGAGTATGAGAAATTGCATATCTACTTAGGCCAAGATTGGAATTTTGAGAGAGTTGGAAGTCACAAGATGGTGCCCTAACATGACGACCCTTTGCCTGTTTTTCCAGGTCTATCGTAATCATGTATAGTATGATTTGACTGAATAGCATGCAGAACAAGCTTTTCACTATATCTCGGTACACGCAACAAAATAAAACTGAACTAAATTAAAATATATAGTAAGATTCAGCAGGATAATTAGTAGCATCAGAATGCACAGCCAATTTATCTTCCCTGCTTGAAGGAAACTGAGGCCATTTTATAAACTCTCATTGGATCCTTTGATTCCAAACACAGTAGAAAATCTCTTCATTGATTTTTTTCAAACTCTGCATAACCCATCACCTTTGCTGAATGGTGACAGTATTGACTGAATATTTATAAGAGAGATTTGTTTTCCATCATCCCTTCATAAAAAAAAAATCTTTGACAGATGATAATAAATGCACAGAAATTGTGTTGGAAATCTAACCACTTGGTTGTCGGAGAGCTTGAAAAGAGTTGGACCTTTGTGTCAATTAATGAAATTGTGCCAACATAACTGGAGTTATGACGGCCCTAGAAAGCATCATCTGATAAAAATAACAAGTCACAAGGCTGAGGACAGATCGCAATGCTTCTCTCCTTTGCTTCAGGCTGAGCATGCCCAGTGAATGCCTCCGTGGTAGTTAGAAGCAGAGCAACATTCCCCAGCAGAAGGAGCCAGCAAAATACGGCCTGTGTTTGATGTATGAGCTATGGCTTGCCATCGTGAGTCACCCCAGTATTAGCTGGAGGCAAAACAAAAATCTTTTGTGATTAATTAGAAAAACTGGACAATTATGAATTGACTGCACAATGCCAGTGTATGGAAATATAAATAGTAATGAAGCTGGCATTCAGTGATGTGTAGGGTGCGTATATCTAAATGTGTGTGAAATCATACTGTAATGATCTTACAACAAGACTGTCTGCTTTTGATGAATGGTTTCATTTAAAAAAAATCCTCATCCTTCAAATAAAACTATTGAACAATTTTTGAAGATCAGTTGTTTTTTTTCAAAAAACCCTCAAAATTTATCTATTTTGTTCCCTGCTCTGAAATTAGATTTCTCCTTATCTTCTGGCATACCCATCCCAAGTGTCATGCTAGCCCACTGTTTTGCACTGTTCTGAGCTTGCTTTGTTTTCTATTATTATTCAAGATGTGATGCCTGAGTAGTAAAACCATTGACCATTCAATCAGTGGAGTAGCTGCTGATAATTAAAAGTTCTCAACCCTTGCCCTCAGGCCAGGCTAGAGCCAGTCAGAGAGGAGCCAGCACCGAACTGTTCAGGGACCAATCGATCAGCTGATTAACCCTCATTACTGATTGGTCAGAGCTGATTGCATCCACGGCAAAGAAATCATCTCTCGCCTCCAGGCATTTTGTGAAACTGCATACTCAATAAAGGCAGAGGAAACCATCTTTCTAACAATTAGTTACAATACACAATTAAAGAAGTAGCCCAGCTTTTCATGAACCAATGTTTATCCCGTTTTACCTTTATGAGCTAAGTACTTGTTTGTGCTCAATTATTTAAGCAAAGCCATTTAAAGTAGTTGCCAAGAACAGTACAAAAATGATGTGCTTTATACACATTTCAGAAAATACATAAAACGGTGATTGAAAGACCTCAAAGACGGATAGTAAAACACACATGAGCCTAAGTATATTACTGTTGCTAACACTATTAACTAGCCCCTTGGAGCTTCCAAAATGTTGAAAGGTAATTCATTCTTCTATTTCCTTGGAGAAAATTTCCGCCTTTCAACCGTCAGTTTATTGGCAGCATTCAATAAAATCTACGGGAATATTTTCAATATCAGTGAAGATGGCAGATCTTAAACATTTTGAAACAGGATTATGGAGATGAAGATAAAGTTTTCGTTTGCAACCACCTTAGATAACAGCGAAAAGCTGTGTTGCCACTGGTAACAGTTCAGAATGTTCTGCACTATTTGCATGCATCCACACCCTTGCTATTGCAGCATCGTTCCTTTGTGAATAGCAGGAATGCATTTAGCTACAAAGAATTGAGCCACCAATGCATCACTTTCTTGGAAGGTCTTATGCAAACCTCACATTCTTAAATAATGATTCTTTACTTTCTCAGAACTACATTTCACTCCTATGACTTCCAATTCCCAATCCTGCTCATCCTGCTTTTATGACTCTGGCTCAACATTTGGAGCATGATCCCACGCAGGTATTGCTCCTTCATAAATGTTCCCTTAGGATCAGGATGACTTGGTTCTATGTAGAAGTGAGGAACAGATGCTTGCTTACCAAGGAAAGACACAAAATGCTGGAGTATTACCAAGGAAAGACACAAAGCAGTCTGAAGAAGGAACATCATGGTCTCCAGGGATGCTGCCTGATTTGCTGAGATACTCCAGTATTTTGTGTCTCAGCTTGGTTCTATTCCAGTTTTATGGGCTCTGACGTGACGTGTGGGAACCTCAAGGTTTATAATGAGGTGGTGAGGTGGACCTTATGCTCAGCATATGCAAAATTAAAGTTCCTCCACAAAATTGCCCTTCCTGTACAATCCTCCACCCTGGCAATAAACGTTAATGGAAAAACCCTGGAAAACGATGAAGTTCACTATTGTTTTCAGTGCACCAGCACAGTCTTTTGCTGACTTGATAATAGGGTTTTGAGGATCAAGACCTCAAACATGGCCTAAAACATTAAATTCACCAGGCATCATAGGTATTATATACGTTCTGGTTGATATTGGCAGATTTATTCAATGCAGGAACAACGCAATAGTAACCTTAGATGTCATTTAGTCTGGGGACGCTGAGTCAATAGTGGCACCTCCTTTCCTGCCCTTGGCTGTGTCTGGTAAATTACCAAACCTACTCCCTTTTGGATTCATTAAATCTCACAGCATTGGGGGAAAAAACTCAGAGCTATTTAAACCAAGATTGCTCCTTAGAAAAATAACTTAATCTCCTAATTTATCTCTGCACACCTTTTAAAAAAAAAGTTTTTCCAGATATTTATTGTCTTCCTTTAATAACAATTAAAGATCTATTAAAATAATATTTACTCTAAGCCAATATTTATGATAATTAGGAAAAGATCCAGAGGAAACATAATGAAATCTTTTTTTTAAATAGTCAGTCGCAAGATGTGTATGTTTTATTGCTAAGGATAGCATCTATAGCTCATCCCTAATTATCCTTGGAACAAGCGGGTTGCTGGACCATTTTGGAAAAAAGTTTAGAGTTAAAAACATAACTGTGGGACTACAGTTGTACAAAGGCCAGAACAGGTAACAAAAGCAGATTTCCTTCCCTAAAGGACATTAATGAACCACAAGGGTGGTTAACACAATCTGTTATTTTCACGGTCATCATTACTGACATTGAATTAGCTGGCTAAAAGGGTAGCAGAAACAAGATTTATTTTTAAACTTTTGAAATGGATGTTGGAATATTCGTGTCCTGGGCTGTTCAGATTCTATGATTCTGAGAGGCACAACAATTGATCTATGTGGTCAAATAAACTTTATAAATGCCTAATGTTTCCTGCCCTCTTCAAGGAAAGGGATGCTGCACCTCTTGTTGGGGGTGTTCTCTGCTAGCCAATTTAATGAGCATGACTCATGTAAAGGTGTTGCCATAAATCATCATCAGGTTTACAAACTCAATAACCGCGGCTTGCTGATAAAAGTATGCAGAGCACACCTTAAATTATTAACAAGTTAAAGCCTAAAGGCAGATCCTTGGTGATGATATAAACACTGCAAGGACAAGGTGCTCTCTCAGCAAGCGATTACATTGACTGTAATTATCATTTACCATCTCATGTTCGTAAAGTCATTTAGAAAAGTGGGGGGTGGAGGGGGTTGGCGGGGGGGCGGGCGGTGGGGGGGGCGGGCGGTGGGGGGGCGGGCGGTGGGGGGGAGCGGGCGGGCGGTGGGGGGGGCGGGCGGTGGGGGTGGGGGGGCGGGCGGTGGGGGGGGGGCGGGCGGTGGGGGGGGGCGGGCGGTGGGGGGGGGGGGTGGGCGGTGGGGGGGGGGCGGGTGGTGGGGGGGCGGGCGGGGGGGGGCGGGCGGGGGTTGGGACAAATAAGGCAGTTTCTTCTTGTTCAGGTAATTGCAAAACTTTTCCCAGGTCTGGATGATTACTCCCTGAGACAAGGTGGGGGACAAATATATCCTTTCTCAATGTTCAAGGGTGAGAGTCTTTGCATGTATGAGATTTTATTCAATGTGAATGGAAAAGTAAGTGTTGGAAGTAAGTAAATTTGTTGGCGGATACCAACTGCATATTTAGCATTTTGTGAATTTCTCTGTGAAATTTAAGATAAAAATCCATCTGGAAAATTCAGGCACATGTTGAATATACAATCCATTGCATTCTACCAAAATGACCTCCTTCAGTATAAGAAACTAACTGCAGATGCTGGTACAAATCGATTTATTCACAAAATGCTGGAGTAACTCAGCAGGTCAGGCAGCATCTCGGGAGAGAAGGAATGGGTGACGTTTCGGGACGAGACCCTTCCTCAGACTAGCCTGACCTGCTGAGTTACTCCAGCATTTTGTGACCTCCTTCAGTGCCGTGACATCCCATGATTCCATGACTCTCCAACACCATTTAAGGTTGGAAGAGGGAACTTTAAGTTCACAGGATATAGGAGTAAAAATAGGCCATTCGACCCATTGAGTCTACTCTGCCTTTCAATCATGGCTGATCTCGGCCTCCTAATCCCATTTTCTTGCATTCTTCTCTAGACTATATGTAAACACTGCTGTAATCTCTACATGGTAAAACCAAAATGTATAAAAATTTATTAATATCTGACAATGTGCACTTTACCCACATGTGATTTTTTTCTGTTACAAATCTCAAATTGTGGAGTACAGAGGCAAATAAATAAATGATGGGTCTTTGTCCCAAACATTATGGAGGGCACTATAAGTGCTAGATATACGGGGCAATTTTTTAACGCAGACTGGTGGTGTGTCTAAAATGTGCTGCTAAGGGTGGTGGTAGAAACCGATACGATAACAACATTTAAGAAGGTTTTTGAAAAGCTCATGAACATGTAGGGAATGGAATAACATGGATCACATGCAGAGAGAGGAGATCAGTTTAACTTGGTTTTATGTTCAGCATATACATTGTGTGCCAAAGGGGCTGTTTCTGTGCTGTGCTATTCCTTGTTCTATCTTCTGTTAACTCAAGCAACAACATGTTTGTTCCTCTCATTCTTACTTGCATAATTAGCTTCCTTTTAGATATATTTATATTATCAAACAAAATCGGGAAGTAGTCCAAGTTTTATTCATACTTATAGAGGAAAACATCTTTATTTTGGGTTATGAAATCTTCACATTGGTTGCATGGACAGTGACCTATACAATGGTCTTTCTGTGGCCTCCTTGCCCAGCAGTAAAATAGTTGTGATACGAGAAGAAATCCTATTGCTGAATATTTATTCCAGCGCCACACTCTCTGGATAACAATGTCTTCTCCATTTTCCTGACTCTGGGGTGAAAATTTGTACCAACATTTTGAACAAACTGACTGTAAGGCTAGTGATCCAAAACATTGCCTATCCATGTCTTCTTGAGATGCTGTCTGGCCCACTGGGGAGTTACTCCAGCATTTTCTGATTTGTTTGTAAACCAGCACCTGCGGATCCTTGTGTCTATATTTTAAGGCTAGTATCCAGTATTTCCATGAAATAAACTTCCCTCTCCTCTACTCAATATTTACTTGTTTGAGTACCACCTAGTCATGCTAACTCTTCTGTAGCAGTGTAACACTTCAATTTCTCACCCCAGAATCTGAACTTTGAATGCAGTTTTCGGCTAATTTAAGCTGTGTGTTTCATAATGAAAACAGTTGTGATATCAAATCAACTCATTGTCTCACAGTTTCTTAGGACTTGAACTTTTAAGGATCTCTGTGCCACTTCAATACTATCTTTCTGTTCATTCTCACCTATTATCAGTGAAAAATGGTAGCAGTTCAAGCCCTAAATTCCAGAATTCTCTCCTAAAGCTTCCCAATTAGAGCATTAATATATTCTCTTTTGTTTTACAGTCCCAGCCAATGTAATAGTTCTGAAATACAGCCAGATATTTAGAAAACCTAACAGTCACTTTGTGCACTGCAAGCTCTCACTTAGAGACAGATTCGTGGAGTCATAGAGAGAAATAGCAAGACGACAGGCCCTTCAGCCTCATAAAACCACATTGACCTTTTACACTAACAGACTCACAGGGTCATGAGCTGTACAATGGTCCTTTCAACCCACTATGTCCATGCCAACCATTTTGCCCAACTACATTAATCCCATTTGCCCGCATTAGGACTGTATTCTTCTTTGCCACGCCTATTCAAGTGTCGATCTAAATGCTCCTTAAATGTAGTCATTGTACCTGATTTGACAATCTCCTCTGGTAGCACATTCCAGATATACACCACTCACTGTGTGAAAAACATCTCTCAGTTCCCCTTTAAAATTTCTTCCTCGCACCTTAAACCTTTTTCCTCTTATTATGAAACCTCCATAATGGAAAAAAAAAGATTTTCACTATCCACATGTCTATCTCTCGCATAAGCTTATATACGTCTATCAGCTACCTACTTAGGCTCCTTCACTTCAGGGAAAAAACCTAGCCTACCCAATCTCTCTTCATATCTAAAACTCTTTAATCCTTCTTCGAGTGTAGGGATGAGAACTGTGCACATTACTACTAATGTGATCTACCCACATTTTTGTAAAGTTGCAACATTATGTCCCAACTCTTATAATTTATGTCTGACTAGTTTACTTTATTATTGTCACTCTGACTATGAAGGCAAGCCAAGCATACATTTGCCTTCTTCACCACCTGCATTGTTACTTTCAGGGAACTATGGAATTGGGCCATGAGGTCTCTCTGTTCATCAACAATCCTGAGCGACTTACCATTTGTGGTATTTGTCCCACTCCTATCGAACTTCCCAAATGCATCACCTTGCACTTGCAGTTAAATATCATCTGCCAATGCTCTGCCCAACTTTACATTTGACCGATTTCCTGCTGTATTTTTGGACTCATTACCCGCAATACCATCATTTTTTGTGTCATCCACAAAGTTACTAATAATACTTCCTACACTCACATCTAAGTCATTAATATATATCACCAACAAAAAGGGTCCTAGTACCGACCTTTGAAGTATACCAATGGTCACAGACATTGAATTAGAAAACATTATCCCACCACTAACCTCTGTTTCCTATGGCCAAGCTAGCTTTGGATCCATTAGCCATGCCTTGGATCCATGTGCCTTACCATGCTTGACCTTGTCAAATGCCTCACTAAATAATTGAGTGAGACAGGATTTCTCTTGCACTGATGCATGCTAATTATTCCGAATAGAAGAATGGACCTCAAAGAAGTTTATGAACATTATATAATGATGATAGGCTTAGATAGGTTAGATGGTCATAACCTTTTAGTATTTGACAAATACCAGAGGGAATAGCAGGGTGCAAAGGTCAAATACTAGATGCTAGAGAGGGAAAGTTTAAAGGAGATGTGCTAGGTAAACCTTTTACACAGAGTGTGGTAGGTGCCAGTAACACGCTGATTCTGGGGTTTAAGAGACTTTTAGGTAGGAACATGAACAGACAGGGAATGGAGGGGTATGGAACATGTGCAGGCAGATGGGATTAGTATAATTTGGCATTGTGTTTGAAGCAGAGATCATGGGCTTAGAGCCTCTTCCTGTGCCTTACTGTTCTATGCTTAATGTTCTAATCAGTCCTTGCCTTTACAAATGTTCATAAATTCCATCTCTCAGAATTTTCTCCAAAAATGTCTCTACTACTGATGCAATGTTAACTGACCTTTATCTACCTGGTGTATTCCTTTGGCCTTCTTATGAAAGGAACAATATTAGCTTTCTGAAATAAAGGAAAACATTTATTATCCAAATTAAGGAACAACTGTGTAATCCTTTATCAACCCTTTTTTGTCTTTTCCACATTCCCATCAACCCGTCTGGATTCCACCATTCATCTACACACTAGGGACAAGTTACTAAAGCCAACCTGCATTTCTTTGGGATGTGGGAGGAAACCAGATCAACTGAAAGAAATACACATGGTCATTGGGTGAATGCTGTCCAATGCCAATGATCAGATGATCTGTTTCCCAAATGATGGAGACGCAATTCGCTCCAGATGCTGAAATCGTACATACAACACAAAGTACAGGAGTAATTCAATGGGTCAGGCAGAATGGTCTTCATCAAAGTGTCGCCTATCCATGTCTTCCTGAGATGCTGCCTGATCCTGTAAGTTACTCCAGCACTTTGTATTTCCCAGTGGTGTTGTGCAATAATCATGCAGATTTAATATTACAAAATGAAAATGAATGTTGTCTGCATCTACCAGAAATTATGGGCAAAGGGGTTGTGCCTCAGAGAAGATGCAAGCTAATACTTGTGCAACCCTTACAGCCTGATCAAGGAGCCAGATACACACAGTGCTGTCAGTGTAAACTAATGCGATAATCACAACCAACTTCTATGCCATTGCATTCTTCCAGACACCAGCAAGACACCGGCACGGTAGCGCAGCGGTAGAGTTGCTGCTTTACAGCGAATGCAGCGCCGGAGACTCAGGTTCGATCCTGACTACGGGTGTTGCACTGTAAGGAGTTTGTACGTTCTCCCCGTGACCTGCGTGGGTTTTCTCCGAGATCTTCGGTTTCCTCCCACACTCCAAAGACGTACAGGTATGTAGGTTAATTGGCTGGGTAAAATGTAAAAATTGTCCCTAGTGGGTGTAGGATAGTGTTAATGTGCGGGGATCGCTGGGCGGCACGGACTTGGAGGGCCGAAAAGGCCTGTTTCCGGCTGTATATATATGATATGATATGATATGATATGATATGATAAGACACATCAAATGATTAAACCCATGTGTTGTACTCTGCTGGGATAAAGAAACCAGCTTCTGTGACATGCCAGCAGACATGCCAGCAGACATGCCAGCAGACATGCCAGCAGACATGCCAGCAGACATGCCAGCAGACATGCCAGCAGGTTCAGTGGTGACATACAACACCACTTCCGATGCATATTCCAAGTCGCATGGTCTTCTTGAAGTCCAAGCAACCATTGAATAGCAGTGTATAATTTAATTAAACTCATGAGGTATCTTCTATTTTATCAACAGAATCCATGCCACTTCCCTAATAACCAGTAGGTATGTTGCCAGTGAAAGCAAATGATGGATGATAAATGCTTATTAGTGCAGGAAGTGCTCAAGAGTCACAGCTAACTAGAAGGGAATAGAATTGGTTTATTACTGTCACTATACCATGATACAGTGAAATGTCTGAAGAAGGGTCTCGATCCGAAACACCATCCATTTCTTCTCTCCAGAGATGCTGCCTGCCCTGCTGGGTTACTCCAGCTTTTTGTGTCTATCTTAGATTTAAACCAGCATCCGCAGTTCCTTCCGACACAAACAGTGAAATACTTTGTTTCGTGTAGTATACAGGCAGATCATTCCCTTAACTTATGAGAGGTCTCTTCAAGACTCTGATAACAGTGGGGAAGAAGTCATTCTTCAATCTGGTGGTACGTGCTTTCAGTCTTTGTATATTTTGCCTGGTGGGAGAGAGGAAAAGAGAGAATGACCAAGGATGTGAATGGTCTTTGATTATGTTGGGTGCTTTCTCAAGCATCATGAAGTGTAGATGGAGTGGATGGGTGAGGGGGGGGGGGGGGAGGTGGTGGGGGGGGGGGGGGGGAGGACTGGTTGGTATGATGCACTTGGCTGTGTTCGCAACTCTCCGCGGTTTCTTGCGGTGTTGGGCACAGCATTTGCCATACCAAACTGTGATGCTTTCTATGATGCATCTGTAGAAATAGCTAAGAATCATTGGGACATGCCAAATTTCCTTAGTTTGAGGGTTCCCCAAGTCTGAGAAAATATAATGAAGTTTAACTTCTTGAACAGACAGATTCCCATGCCAAATGCAGAGCTTAACTTTACAATGATTTCTTCCTGGTCCCAGCCGAAATGTCCAAATTTTGAGACTTTGGGGCCTCTCATATTTGGGTCAAACTGTTGAGGTTTGCAGAACCTCTGGTTATGAGGCAGCTGCGTTAAAATGGTTAATTGAAGGCTGACAAGTATTGGCAATGAAAGGAGCATATTTTCCTGCAGGTGAAAAAAATAACTGCAGCTGGGCAGTTGGAGGTCGAGGGAGAAGATGAACTGTCTAAGGTGCATCATCCTGTATCAAATGTGAGAGGCACGTGATGGGAATCCATTGGTGACTTTTCCCCCTGGAGGCCTGCACATAGTCCTTTCATTAAACAAAAGGACAGAAGGAGGAACTTTATACAAACATTTGAACGAAAATTGCCCTGGGCTTTCTGGGCGAATGCTAGACTAAGTGCTTCTTTTCTACTATTGTGCTCTCAAACAAATTGCTATGGGACATAATTTTTACCCAGTCGAGTACTGAATACAGCATTTATGATGTTCAGGATTTGCCTTTGATAATGTAAGAATGGGCTGTGTGCAGCAAGCATAAGATAACATGATGCACTTGCTTTGTGGTGCCCTTAACCTTCGTAGCCATGTTGTTACTTCTCTGAGATAACCTTTTGAAGAGCTGACGGGGAGTTCTCAAGATCTATCTAGACCTACCACTTGCCTGGTCACACCTGTTGTGAGTTGTCTCCTATTTTTCTATTTAGTGCAAATGTTCCTAATGATTTAACATGACAAATTCAATTACAATAGTCCTGCTCATAATGGACTGGGTGTTTCAGGCAGTTTAAGGAGTTTAAAGAATAAGGGGTATGCCATTTAGAATTAAGAATAAGGGGTAGGCCATTTAGAACTGAGATGAGGAAAAACTTTTTCATACAGAGAGTTGTGAATTTGTTGAATTCTCTGCCACAGAAGGCAGTGGCCAATTCACTGGATGCATTCAAAAGAGAGTTGGATATAGCTCTTAGGGCTAGCGGAATCAAGGGGTATGGGGAGAAGGCAGGAACGGGGTAAGAATTGTGGATGATCAGCCATGATCACATTGAATGGCGGTGCTGGCTCGAAGGGCCGAATGGCCTACTGCATCTATTATCTATGTATCTATGTATCTGTAAGAGCTCTCAGCACCTTGTTAAAGTGTGATTAGATGCTGTCAATTATTAATAATATGAACAGATAATGGGACATGCCCAATTTCTTTTGTTTGGGAGTTCCCCAATTCTAAGAAAATCTAATGAAGTGTTTAACTTCTTGAACACACGCCTTCCCATGCCAAACATAGAAGCTAACTTTACAATGGATTCTTCCAGGTCCCAGCAGAAGTGTCCACTTCACAAGTTCACAACTTCCTTTTATCTGCACTTTCTATGTAGCTGTAAAACTACATTCTGCACTCCGAATTATTTTCTCTTTTGCACTTTATGATGATTTGCCTGGATAGCATACAAGTTTTTTTTTACTGTATCTCGGTACACATTAAAATAATTAACACATACCAATACCAATAGGAATCAACAGCAATAAGGAAAGCCAATTTTCAATTTTCAATTTATTCAATTTGCCCATGACAATGGGGCTAAGCAAAGCAGAGGGAGTAAGAAAATAAATCTTTCAAACAAAATGATGGGCTGAATGGCCTTCTCTTCTCTCCTGTGAGTCCTTAGGTATCTGACATCAGCTTTCAGTGATTTAATATGCTTAATTCTGTGTGTCTCTATGAGTTAAAGGAAGAGAGGCACAAGAAAAATGTATGCCCCCAATGCCAAAAGCAGGACTAAGGTAAAATGTTCCGGCTGATTTAATTTTTCAGCGTTTGCATGTATTCAGGTCAAGCTGCAGCATTTGTGGTGATCAGGTTCACCTCACACTGTCAAATCTGATCAGAGGGTGTTTATACACAATGAATGCTGTGGTGACTCCGCACCTTATCTGTGGTATCCTGCAGACAACAGCAATGCTGGATGATTGCACAATAGCCTTGTCACAGGTCTATTTTACTGTAGCCATGCCAAAGGGGTGGCACAGAGATGCATCTAGTAGAGCCGTTGCCCCACAGCGCCAGAGACCCAGATTAAACCCTGACTTCAGGCGCTGAATGTGTCGAGTTTGCATATTCTCCCAATGACCACGTGGGTTTTCTCTGGGCCTCCAGTTTCCCTCCATATGCCAAAGATGTGCAGGTAGGTAGGTTAATTGGCTGATGTAAATTGTCCCTGGTTTCTGGGAGAGCAGGAGAATCTGAGGGAACATAATGAGAATGTGGAGAGAATTAAACTGGATCAGGTTAGAGATAGACACAAAGTGCTGACGTAACTCTGCGGGTCAGGCAGCATCTCAGGAGGAAAAGGATAGGTGACATTTCAGTTCGGGACTCTTCTTCAGACTGAAACTAGGAGTTGGTTGGGGGTGGGGGCGGGAGGGGAGGGGGGTGGAGGCGAGAAAGGACAAGCACCAATCAGGGCTGGCAACACTCCTACTGTCAGTTTGAAGAAGGTTTCCGACCCGAAACATCTTCTCCGCTTTTCCTCTAAAGATGCCGCCTGACACGCTGAATTACCCCAGCACTTTGTGTCTATCATTGGTATAAACCAGCTTCTGCAGCTTTTTGTTTCTCGATGATATTAGAGTAGGATTAGTGTAAATGGGTGGTTGATGGTTGGCGCAGACTCGGACGGAAGGGCCTGTTTCCGTGTTGTATCTCTCCATGACTCTATGATGAGATGACAGGTTTCATTACAACAGGTGACCACTGGGATTTGTGACAAAGACCGGCTGGTGAACGATGTCAGTCTTCCTTCCGCAGCGCTTCCTCTGTTATGTCCTGATATTTCAACCTCTGCCAGAAAGGGTGTGATGCTTTACAGATGTTGGGTTGAAAAGGAGTTAACAGGGATAACTTGAGGTGGCATGCAGCTCTTAGGTTGGCTCACTTGTCGTAATCTTACTCTTCATATGCGGGGGAATGATGCGACTCAGTATGGAGAGTCATGGTACATTATTAATTTGGAGAATGCCAGTGAAAGTGGGCACCAATAGATAGACATAGAAACATAGAAACATAGAAACATAGAAACATAGAAACGTAGAAAATAGGTGCAGGAGTAGGCCATTCGGACCCTCGAGCCTGCACCGCCATTCAATATGATCATGGCTGATCATCCAACAGTATCCCGTACCTGCCTTCTCTCCATACCCCCTGATCCCTTTAGCCACAAGGGCCACATCTAACTCCTTCTTAAATATAGCCAATGAACTGGCCTCAACTACCTTCTGTGGCAGAGAATTCCACAGATTCACCACTCTCTGTGTGAAAAAAAGCTTTCTCATCTCGGTCCTAAAAGACTTCCCCCTTATCCTTAAACTGTGACGCATTGTTCTGGACTTCCCCAACATCGGGAACAATCTTCTTGCATCTAGCCTGTCCAACCCCTTAAGAACAGCAATGCTGGTTGATTGCACAATAGCCTTGTCACGGGTCTATGTTACTAGACATCGCATCTCATAGTCCAACAGTACCAGCTCTATTCCATCAAAGCTAATGATCCTTCTAACAAACCTACATCCCATTGGCTTGGAATTACAGCTTTGCCCACTCTGGTAAACCTAACTACATGAATAAAGGATTAAAGGTGTAGGTTATTGTCTAAATGGGGAAATAATCCAGAAATAAGAGGTGCAAAGGGACTTGGGAGTGCTGGTGCAGGATTCCCAAAGAGTTAATCTGCAAGTCAAATCGGTAGTAAAAAAATCAAACTCAATTTCGAGAGGGATTGTATACAAAAACTGGTATGTAATGCTCAGGCTCTATAAGGCACTGGTCAAGCTTCATTTGGAGTATTGCAATTTTGGGCACCATATCTGAGGATATCTGCTGGCTCTGGAGTGGGTCCAGAGGAGGTTTACAAAAATGATCCCAGGAATGAGAAGGTTAACATATGATGAGCGTTTTATGGCACTGGGCCTGTACTCCCTGGAGTTTAGAAGAATGAGGGGGGACCTCATTGAAACATACAGAATAGAGAAAGACTTGGATAGAGTGGATGTGGAGAGGATGTTTCCACTAGTGGGAGAGTCTAGGACTATAGGTCATAGCCTCAGAATTAAAGGACGTTCTTTTAGGAAGGAGATGAGGAGGAATTTCTTTGTTCAGTGGGTGGTGAATCTGTGGAATTCTTTGCCACAGAAAGCTGTGGAGGCAGTCTGTTGATATATTTAAGGCAGAGATAGATAGATTCTTGATTAGTACAGGTGTCAGAGGTTATGGGGAAAAGGCATGAGAATGGGGTTAGGAGGGAGAGATAGATCATCCATGATTGAATGGCGTAGACTTGATAGGCCAAATGGCCTAATTCTGCTCCAATCTCTTAAGATCTTATGATAAAATCCAAATACCTCTTTAACTGTGGGTCTACACTTTCAATCAGCAAATGTAGATTTCAAGATTTACCAGGAGTCAAACAGCAATTCACCCAACTCAAAATAATCTCCCCAAACTAGTTGCTATTGCAAAATCAGCAGCACGCTACAATAAATTTTTCTTTTACGTTGCCTTGCATTTGAAGTCACAGAAATAATAATCTAACATCTAACAAATTTTAAGTGGATGAACACTTGGAAATTGGAACCAAAATGAGAAGAGTAGAGGTAGAGCATGTTTTTTCTTACTGGAGGTCTGTGACCAGTGGTGTTCCACAAAGATTTGTGCTGGGACCTCTTGTTTGTAATATAGGTGATTAGTAAGTTGACAAAAATGTGAAAATGTGGTGGATAGCGAGGAACGTTGTCAAAGTGTGTAACATGAGATCAGTTGGAAAGTTGGACAGAGAAATAGTGGGTGATGTTGCCATGACTCAAGGTCCTAAGCTAGAGGGAGAGGTTGGCAGACTAAGACCTTATTTCTTGGTGTGCCTGAAGCTGAGCGGTGAACTGAAAGAGGTGTACAAATTTATAAGGAGAATAGATAGGGTGAATGCACAGAGACTTTTACCCAAGGCAAGGGTGGGGGCAAGCCCATTGGTCTTTGAAAGTGGCACACAAATAGATATGATGATAAAGGTAGACTTCAGTGGTCGGGGCATTGAGCATAAAAGTTGTAAAGCCATGTTGCTGCTGTATAAAACTTTGGTTAGGCCACTTTGGGGTAATAAATGCCACACTATATAATGGATGTGGAGATTTTGGAATGTGCATTAGAGGTTCACCAGGATGTTGCCTAGATTGGAGTGTATTAACTATGGGAAGTTGTTTCCTCTGGAACGTTAGAGGCTGAGAGGCAACGTGACAGAAGTATGCAAAGTAATAAGAGGAATAGATAGGGTATAAAGTCAAGAGTCTTTTTCCCCAGGGTGGAAATGTCAAATGCTAGATGAGATAATTTTAAGGTGTGCTGGAACACTTAATGAAGATTTCTGAGGCAAGTTTTTTTACATAAGGGGTAGTGGTGGAGACATATACAAAGGTGGCATTTTAGGAGGTATTTAGACAAAAGCATGAACAGGTAGGAAATAGAGGGATGTGGACCATGCGCAGACAGATGGAATTATTTTAACAGCATCGTGGTTGGCAGATATGGTGGGCTGAAGGGCCAGTTCATGTTGCTAACAATTGAAATTGATAGCATTAATATATACACTGTATCCAGATAGCATCAGTTAAAAGAGAAGGTGATTAATTCTTGCAAAATTATAAGTACTCAGAAGATTTGTCTGTTCAATGTCGAAAATTCAATGTCAATTAATCCTTCATGACATCTTAGAATCTATCACTGATGCCTTTGTCTTTTTTTTATGCCGTGCTTATTTTGAATGACTAAATTTGCATTTATTTCCTATTCTGACTATTACGAAAGTCTTGATTCAAATTGGTGAATTCACATTAACAGTTTGCGTTGGTGGTTTGCTGTTTCAAGTATTAAAGAAATCTTTGTTCTTTCTAGTTTTGAATTTTCAGCCTCACAAAAGCCTTGTAGCTACTATCTAATGTCACATCTGTGGAATTTAAATTGCACGATATCTGTACGCTGAAGCTTGGCTGAATCTGGACTATATCTAGTCATGCTTACTACACACACCCATTATCATGTTAACTTTCTCTCGGCGACAGCACTGAAATGTTTAAACAGACCACACTGAGCTAGGCCACAGAAAAATCCCCAGCCCTTGTCCACCATTCCATAAATTGCTGACAAGCCTTCTTATAGATGCAGAATAACCATTGTCACTGTTAATTCCCTGCCAAATGTATTAATCCAGTCATGGAAATTAACAGGCAACAGGACAGGAGAAGCAACCCACAATGCAGTTCTTGTAGAGAAACGCAAATCAAAAGCAAAAAATGTTATACATTTCTGGAGATATAATAAAAGGAATTAATAATGGAATAATCTATTGCTCTTTAATAAACATCTTCAAGTAATTTTAACAAAAGGAATACGGTTCTGCCTGATTTGCTTTGTTTTGTTCCACCAATTTCAAATAGTCTCATTGTTATAAGTAGAGCCAGGATGTTTAGACACTAAAAATCTCTGAAATAGGCAGGCAAATAGGCATAATAAAATTACAAAAAAGGCACAAAAAAGGCATTTATTGACAAAAAAGGTATAAAAAGGCATTATTTCCACCACCAAAATATGGTTACAAATGATAATATAAAGGTTACTACGTTAAATGACCAAAGTTGCCTGGTTGCACATAATTACTAGCATTTTTTTCAAATTATCTGGTGTTAAACTATGCCGTCTGTCAGACAGAATATGCCTCAGTTGTGAAAAACTTATTTCTACCCCAGCTGAGGTCACTGGTGCACACCCGAAACAAGTTACAGACTATATTTATGTCGATATCTTGTGCATAACAACTACCTTTGAGAACTTTAGCTATGGTTTTTATTTCTTCAAGATCTTTGTTACCTAAAATCACTCTCTCACATTTTCCTTGTATGTCTTTACCTGCATTGCCAGGAAATTATGAATATCGTCCGTTACTTTGTTGAAAACCTGCAAGTTATTCACTAATGTTTTGCGACATTTCTCAAGGGAAGTGATAGCTTGTGGGAAGTTTGCAAAATCGGAAGCAATAAACACAAGTGGAGGGACTTTTTCTGCATGATTTCACTGACGATCCAGACTGCAGCAGATTCTTCTTCTTCAAAACAGTTGACAATTTCTTTTATCTTTTCAAAATTTGCAGCATAGTAGAGTACAGCAGAGAGGCATGTACCCCACCTAGTCAAAACGGGCTGAGGAGGTAGCGGAATCTCGGGTGCCATTTCCTTGAACAACTGCTTTGAGGAAGATTTTCTTGACATTGGCGATCGACATTTGGAAACAAGCTGCGACTGTGCTCGGCAATTCTATGGAGTCCATGAGCTAAGGATGTCAAATGCAACAATTTGGGGAATAAAACTTTAAGAGCACGAGCAGCTTTTTTCATGTACGGAGCTGCATCAGTCACAAACAGAAGAACATTCTCGTGTTTTATACCTTCTTGGCAAAGTACTACAAGTAAAGATGTAAACAACTGAGCAATAGTTGAGCTGTTTGACCTCTCCAATACTTCTGGTGTCAACAAATATTCCTTTTAATGGTTGACCTGTCTCCAGTGTACCGATGACCACATTGGCAACATATCTCCCCACAGCAACGGTTGTCTCGTCTATTGAGATCTATATTTTGTTGCATGCAACTTCATCTCTAATTTTCTGCATAACAATGTTAAAGTTGCTATCAACATAATTTGTCCGTAATGATGACTCGCTCGGTATATGTTCCTCTGTGTATTTCCTCTGTGTATCTACTTCCCACCCACCTCCCCTGAACAACTCTATCACATCCCACCCTCACTGTTCAACTGCTTTATTGTTCATGGGTGGTAAAATGCCCTGACCATCCAGGTGGCCCTTGGAAAGTGTTGGAACTAAGCGTTCTCATTACACCGGGACCAGAACCCATCTGATGGACTGCAGTATTTGTAAAGTGATTAGTCGGCATTTGATATTCTCATCTGAAATTCCTTAGATCTTAGGAAGCCCTTCCAACAGCAAACAAAGTAGCAACATGAAAAATGACACTTTAAATTTGCAAATTATAAGCTTTCTAGGAACTTCGTAGGTGAGTATACTATTTGGTGCCGTCAATGTATTTGACGGAACGGTTTGTGCTATACGTCTAAGTTAGGAGTTTGGGCTACTGGACTATTCATCACCTTGTAGGTTCTCTGGAGCTAATACCGATGTCAGTAGCAAATGTATAAATAATGCCGAATTGCAAAATAAATGCTCAGTTTTTAATTAGAAAGTGACTGCAAGCACTACAGGAAACAGTATTATGGACAATAATGTGTTCTATGGTGCTTAGCATGCACCATGTTATTGTAAAGATGGTTCCTTAATGCACCATCTTTTTTGATGAAAATTCATGGTCATTAACATTTTCATTGATGGCGACCCAAGAGACTGCAGATGCTGGAATCTGGAGCAAAGTCTCCAATTTCATCTAACTTGCACTCCTGTTTTTTTCTCCTTCTCCTTCTCACACACCCTCTTATTTTGAACACCCACCCAACTCCATGATACTGTTTATTTTCCCTCCCCCACCTGTTTCTATCTGCCTGTCACCCACATGCTCAATTCACTCTCCTTCTCTCACTAATCCCACCTACCTACCATTCCTCTTCAGAGCTTTGTTGTCTCCACTAATCACCTCCCTGCCTCAGTCGCTATCTCCACTCCTCCCTCTGCGATCTAGTTCCATCTGTCACTCCCCACATGGATCCTTCTCTCACTTGTGTAGGAAGGAACTGCAGATGCTGGCTTAAACCGAAAGATAGGGCACGAAGAAGGGTCTCAACCTGAAACGTCACCTATTTCTTCTCTCCAGAGATGCAGCCTGTCCCGCTGAGTTACTCCAGTATTTTGTGTCTACCTTCTATCACTTGCCAGCTCTGGCTGCACCCCTCCCACTCGCCTCTTTATATTGGCTGCCTCCCCTCTCAGTCCGAATGTAGGGTCTCGACATGAAACATTGAGTATCCCTTTGCCCCCACAGAGGGAGTCCAATCCACTGAGTTCCTCTGGCATCTCACCTTTTGCTCCTTATTTTCACAGATGTTGTTTGAGGTGCTGAATGTTTCCAGTATAGCCTTTGTTACTTGAACATCTTTTTGTGACTTGGTGACTGAAGGTAGTAACTTGGTGACTGCTCCTGAGGACTGCAGTCCAGCGAGTCACCTGGTTTGATCGCTGCTCTGTGCCGACCCAATTAAGGAAGTGTCAGCACTGTCGCTGTAGCTTGCGTTGGTTCCATGAGACCGGGAAGGAAAACCAAGGGACAAACCTGCTCGTGATCATTGCAAGTCTGGTCATTGTTCCTGATCATTGCTGATTCAAGGTTTCCTGTGGTCCTGACATTCAAGAACAATCAAATACTATAACTATTAAGACTCAAATAATTATTGAAAAACATAAAGTACCCAAATGCATCAAAAATATAACTCAAAAATTGTTTTAAAAAATGAATTCATACTTAGTCCATCACAGCCATTCTCTTCCACGGAAACCATTGGACAAGCTCCAACCTGAGAAAATTAATTTATTTGAGATGAATTTGCTTTGCGGCATAAATATTAATTTCTCTAATTTCAAGTAACCCTTGCATTCCCTCTCTCTCCGCCCCTCCCCACCCTAGTTGTCCTGATAGTTCCATCTATATATCCCTTAATTTTCACCTCTTCCACAGCTAACAATGGACCATTGTGGTCTCCTCCTTTCCTTCGTCATCAGTGCCGGCCGTGTTTTGTTCTGAACCTCTTCGTACCTCTAGTTTCCATCTCCCCTGACTCTCAGTCTGAAGAAGGATCTCGACCCGAAACGTCACCTCTGCTCTCTGACCCACTGACTTACTCCAGCATTTTGTGTCTATCTTCGGTGTAAACCAGCATCTGCAGTTTCTTCCTATACAAATGAGTACAGCTGGTAGCTAATAACTCACGAGTGTTAATCGTAGGTAATTAAAGACAAATTTCTCTCACGGTTATTTAACTTTCCATAATATAAATCAAACAGCGATTCGATGTATGGATTGTTCTATTTTTCATTACCAGACTTTAGTTTGAAAGATAGGGACAAACCAGTGATGACTGCTGAATATCTGTGGTAATGATTGGGGAGAGTCTTTATGGATAATAGAAAAGAAAGATCAGGAAAAGGTCATTGCAAATTACGTTAAAACATTAAAGATGTCAAACATGTTAACGCTAAGTTAAGAAAAGGCGAGCTACTGGAGGAACCAGGTGGATCATGCAGCATCTGTGGAGGGAAATGGATTGTTGACTCTTTAGGTTGAGATCCTTCACTGAGATGCTTCATGACCCATTGAATTCCTCAAGCAACTCTCCTTGCTCGCTATGGATTCCAGCATCCGCCGGCCATTGATCCTCCATGTTAACACTTAATTTTTATTTGTTAGTCATCTTTGCATCTTTGAGAGTTTTTTAGATTGGTACTTTTTTTTACAGCTTCTCACAGATAAAATTTCTTTCCCTTTCCATTGGTGGAAAAGGACAAATTTATATTTATGTTCAGGTTTGTAGGCTAATTGGCTTGGTAAAATTGTATGTTGTTCCTAGTGTGTAGGATAGTGTAAATGCACGGGGATTGCTGGTCGGCATGGATCCATTTGGCTGAAGATCCTGTTTCCATGCTGTATCTTTAAACTAAACTAACCTAAAACTAAACTAAACTAAACTTGTGGACATTATCCCAGTCCATCACGGGTATTGTCCTCCAAATGTCAAAGGGATTTACAGAGGGTGTTGCTTAAGAAGCTAGCTAATATCATTAAAGATCCACACAATCCTGGCCAAGCTCTCTGGCTAAGAATCATTACCTCCAGGTTCAAGAAAAACTTCTCCCCGTCAATAACCAGGGTCTTGAACCACTCTGCACAACCATAATCATAATCCTACCTCTGCAGCTTCTAGGATTTGAGGGAAAAACCCAAGTGGTTTTGGGGAGAATGTCCGATATGCCCACGGACATGACTGGAAGTCACGACTACAGCCACAATATGGTCCTACACAGGAGGCTGGTCAACAAGAGAAGAACATGTGGAATTGGGAATAATATACTGAATTGGATTGCACATTGGTTACTGACAGAAACAGAGTGGGAACAAATCTGCGCGAGATAACTATTTATGAGGTGTTTGTGCAGTAATCAACCAGAACCAGTGTCAGAAGGAACTGCAGAAGCTGGTTTACGCCGAAGGTAGACGTCCAAACTGCTATGGACTTTGCATGACTAAGGTTGCATTATGTACTTTGGATTAAAATATTATGATCTGGCTTCCCTAGAATAAATGAGAATTTATTGAATATTTATTTGTTGTGTTGCTGTTAATGTGCCTGTGAAGCCACAGTAAGCAAGGAATTCTTTGATCTGGCTCTGGTGCTTATGATGGTTAAACAAGCTTGACCACTGTTCAGTACAATAATGATAGTTACAATACAATATCACCTCAAGCAGTAATGTTTGACTGAGATTGGGACGGCAGGGAAGAGAAAAGACATTCTGGCCTTCCATCACAGTGAGAAGGGACTGGAGGAGACTCACTGTGATGGATGTTTCTTTTGTTTGGTGTTAGTGTATAATTGTATGTGTTATTGCATTTTTATTGATTATTCTTATTGGTCTTAATGTTTCAACTGCGGGTAATGTTTCATTTCACTACACATTTATGTGTATGTGACAAATAAACGACTATTGACTATTGACTATTGACTATTGAGCTAGCACTGTACCAGGTTAGAGGCACAAGAGGCTGCGGATTCTGGAATAACCATCAGTCTGTACGGGTGATCGTATGTCTTTGTGGAATTATAGGGCCGAAGGGCCTGTTTCCACGCTAAACTCTAAACTAAACTAAACTAAATTAGCTTACTTTGGTGAATGCTCTGGTGGCTGCAGTATTTAGAATAAGGCATAAAATAGAATTTTGTTGGTGGAGAAGGCTCATGATTGGGAGTGGGGGAAGGTATTTTGTTCATGAAATGCACAAAAAAATTACTCAATCATCATATTTTAAATCTGTATTAAAGCTTTAATTAAAATTTCCAACCTTTATGAGGGCCACAGAGTGTAAACAGCATTTTTTTTAGATTAGTTTAGTTTAGAGATACAGCGAGGAAACAGGCCCTTTCAGCCCACTGGGTCCACACCGACCAGAGATCCCCACACATTAACACTATCCTTTCCCCACTAGGGACAATTTTTACATTTACCAATCCAATTAACCAACATACCTGTAGTGTGGGAGGAAACCGAAGATCTCAGAGAAAACCCACGCAGGTCACTGGGAGAACATACAAACTCCGTACAAACAGCACCCGTAGTCAGAATTTAACCCGGGTCTCCGGCGCTGCATTCGCTGTAAGGCAGCAACTCTACCGCTGTGCCACCATGCTGCCCTTAATGTGATAACTTTATACTCGAAGGGCAGGGGGCATAAGATGTCATTACAGGTCAGTGAGTCTAACAGTTGTGATGTTGAAATAATTGTAAAAAAATCAGAGGGTTAAAAATAATTAACACTTGGCAAGGCAGAGGTTAATCAAACATAGTTAGCATGGGTTGGTTAGGAGGAGATCATGTTTGACCAATATGATTGGATTTTTTGAAGAGTAACAAAGAGGGAGGTGCTGTTGATGTAGTCTCCATGGACTTCAGTAAGGCCTTTGATAAGGTTTCACATGGAAGACGCTGAAGAATTTAGAGCCCGTGCAATCCACAGTAACTTGACAGACCAGATACTAAATTAGGTCGGTAATAGAAGGCAGAGGATGATGCACCTAACAGGATTATTTTTATGATTGGAATTCAGTTACCAGTGGAGTACCACAGGGTTGGTGCGATGGAACCCTTACTTATTCTTTGATGCATGAACAATGGGCATTTGATGCTTGGCATGCAAGTGGTGGTCAAGAAAGCATTTGGCATACATTGCCTTCATTGGACCGAGTGTTGAGTACATTAAGACGTCACGTTGCAGCTGTACAAGACAATGGTTAGGCCACTTTTGGAGCACTGAATACAGGTTCGGTCACTCTGACATTGGAAGGATGTCATTAAACTGGAAAAAAAGATGTAAAACAAATTTACGAGATTGTTATCTAGTCCATATGGGTGCAGTTATAAGGAGAGATTAGATATGCAAGGACTTTTAACCCTGGAGCATAAGAGGCTGAGGAATAACCTTACAGAAATTTATAGAATCATGAGGGGCATTCATAAGGATAGGACAAACATAATTTGCCTTTCATAAATTCATGCCAACTCTGCTCAATCTTATCGTTCTTCACAAGGTTTTCTGTTATTATACTCTTATAGGTGCCAGGAACTTTGTTTTTCCTGATGTTAGGGTAACAGGCCAACAGTTTTCCTTCCTTTCTTTTGCCACCTTCATCTACCTTTATCACATTTGCTACCTTCCATCCTTATCAACATCCACACTGTAAACTATTCTACCTCCTTCTCTTCCGTGAAGGCACTCCTTAAAACCTATGGCCTTTACTAAGCTTTTGGTCGGCTGCTGATATGTGGTGGGCCATCCATTGTTGCTTGTGCTCACTTTTCTTGCTTCACATTTATTATTCTGCCCTAAAGACACCAGGTAATTAGTTGTCCTGAAGAATGGTCTCAACGCAAAATGTCACCTATTCCTTTTCTCCAGAGTTGCTGCCTGATCCGCTGAGTTACTCCAGCATTTTGTGTCTATCTTTGGTGTAAATCATCCTCTGCGGTTCCTTCCTACACAGGTAATAATTGTTCTTGTTATGCTGCAAAAAAAAATTATGTATTCATCCAATATAGCACACTTGAGCTGGGTTGATCAGAGTGGCCAGACACCAGTATTTTCAGCAAAACAGAAGCTTCTACCTAATTTGTTCAATTATATGATTAACAGGTTGATGCTTACACAAAGGAAAATGAGGACAATCAAATTGTCTGCTTAATTAATGATGCACGGTGTGCATTCGCTGTAGACCAAACACTATGATTGTGCGTGGAATATGATACATATTACAGCAAGCTTCATTTAAACATACATGGGAGACACTTTGTGCTTGAATGTGCATTTAGTAAGCTCTGTGTATTGGCATTGCCTTCACAGCTAGTAAGGTATGTAACTCTGAGCATAGGGGAAGCTGAATACTAGAAAATGAAATATGTGAAATGTAAACTTTTCAAAGGAAAATAACAAGTTTTGCACTGACAGGAAAGAAGTAATAAAGCAAATTATTCTTTCCCTATAGTATGGGTGGGAATGCTTTCTCGATTAAGCCCACATTTGAATCTAGACACTTTAATTACTGCTCCAATGTTTGTTTTCTTTCGACTTGGTGTTTGTGCAGGAAAGTATCATGGATGACAAAAAATGGAGATGCAACATTGTAGGTGGAATATTCTATGTAAAATGCATTTTAAAGTTGCAACGAAAAACACATTAACCATTTCATCAGAAGCATTGCAACTGAGCAGAAAATCATTTTCTCACGTGGAATAAGATAATTGTTCTGAACATTCCAGGGTACAGTTTAAGATCTTCTGTGCCAGTAAGAAACTCATGCAACTAGTTCCTGGAAACTGCAGAGCTCAGATCAATCCATTTAATGTCAGTGGGAGGGTCACTCCATCCTGGCTGCATGTACAGTTTCTAAAGTAGGTCAGTTTTATGATGAATTGTTAGCTTGCATTATCCTTTATTACAACATTATCTTGTTGTAATTTATTTTATCTTAGTACCATTCTTATTAAAAACTACCAGGTCCAGATTTCACAGTGAAATGATTGACCTTTGCCATTAATGCGAAAAAGCCTCTGGAGAACTTTATTGCGTGGACTTGCGTGCTATTGAGGGCGTGCAGCATAGGTTTACTAGGTTAATTCCCGGAATGGCGGGACTATCATATGTTGAAAGACTGGAGCGACTAGGCTTGTATACACTGGCATTTAGAAGGATGAGAGGAGATCTTATCGAAACGTATAAGATTATTAAGGGGTTGGACACGTTAGAGGCAGGAAACATGTTCCCAATGTTGGAGGAGTCCAGAACAAGGGGCCACAGTTTAAGAATAAGGGGTAGGCCATTTAGAACTGAGATGAGGAAAAACTTTTTCAGTCAGAGAGTTGTGAATCTGTGGCCAATTCTCTGAATGCATTCAAGAGAGAGCTAGATAGAGCTCTTAAGGATAGCGGAGTCAGGGGGTATGGGGAGAAGGCAGGAACGGGGTACTGATTGAGAATGATCAGCCATGATCACATTGAATGGTGGTGCTGGCTCGAAGGGCCGAATGGCCTCCTCCTGCACCTATTGTCTATTGTCTATTGACTTTCTGGTTTTGGTTGCTGTCAGCAGGTCAAACATATAGCGACATAGACACACAACACAGAAACAGGCCCTGAAGCCCACCTTGTACAAGTCAAGTCAGCAAACTGGGCTAGTACCATTTCTCGCATTTGGCCTATTGCATTCTGAACTTTTCCTATCCATGTATCTGTGCAAATGTCTTTAAAGATTGTAATTGCATCTGCTTCTATAGCTTCCTCCGGCAGCTCATTCCGGATATGAAAACACATATATCCGGCTGTTATTCATAGACTGCAGCTCGGAGTTTAACAGAATCCATGCAGTCACAGGGAGAACGTGTAAACTCCACACAGGCAGCGCCCGAGTTCAGGATCAAGCCTTGGTCTCTGGCGCTGTGAAGCAGCAGCTCTACCAGCTGCATCACTATGCCACCCAAAGATTAATTAAATGTGCTAATGATGTTTCAGATACCGAGGGAGTCCAAGATCAAAGATAAGTGGTAAACTATGTAAGCTATATAAGACTGAGTTGAAGAAAAAAACATTTAATCCAGACGATGGTAACCGGTGGAATTAAAGGGTCATAGTGTTGTCCAGCACAGAAACAGGCCTTTCACCCCACCTTGTCCAGGCTGATTTTTCAGCCTATTTATACTAATCTCATTGGTCTGCATTAAGTCCATATTTTCAAGTGGCTATCAAATTATCTCTTAAAACTGATTCCACCACCTCACTTGACAGTGCATTCCAGACATTAAGAGTCAAGAGTGTTTTATTGTCATGTGTTCCAAAACGGAACAATTAAATTCTTACTTGCAGCAGCACAACATATATACAGTATTCTGTAAACACCATAATAAACTACAAAGAAAATTCAATATATATATTTTTTTAAACAAACAAACCATAATAGCACAAAGCCAAAAATAATCTCCCCCAGGTGTATGTTGTTTGGAGTTTATTTGGAGGTGTTTAATAGCCTGATGGTTGTTCGGGAGAAGCTGTTCCTAAACCTGTACATTACAATTTTCAGGCTCTTATGTCTTCTTTCTGTTGGCAGAAGTGAAATGAGAAGTTGGCCAGGGCATTCAAGAGTTAAAAGCCAAGAGTGTTTTATTGCCATTTGTCCCAGATAGAACAATAAAATTCTTACTTGGGTATGGTTTCTGGTGATGCTCGCTGCCTTTTTGAAGCAGGGACTCCTGTAGATCCCTTCGATGGTGAGGAGGTCAGTATCCGTGATGGACTGGGCAGTGTTCATGACTTTTTGTAATCTTCTTTGTTCCTGGACATTCGAGTTGATGAACCAGGCTGTGATGCTACCAGTCAACATCAGCCACACACCATCCTGACTTGGAAATATATCATCTTTCCTTCACTATGACTGAGTCAAAAGCTTGGAATTTCCTTCCCAACAGCATTGTGGCATACCCATCCCTCAAGGACTGAAATGGTTCACCCACACCTTCTCAAGGCAATTAGAGATGGGAAACTTAATGCTGGCTCAGCTTGCAAAGCACACATTCCTTGAATGAATAACTAAGTGACAAGATTCTGTGTTCTGCTCCGATCATTCAACAGTAGGACAAAGCAAACCCAGAGTAAGGCGATGGCTTCCACATCAAAGATGGAAAGGGTGAGGAGAGGATTTATGAGGATGTGGCTAGTTCTAGGTTGCAGAAGAGAGGAGAAAAATGTAATAGTTACCTGAAGGCCAACTTTTTCAAACAGAGTGTGGTGGGTACATGGAATAAGCAGCCAAAGGAAGTAGTTGAGGCAGGTATAATAACAACATTAAAGAGTCATTTTGATAAGTACGAGAGTAAAAGTTAATATGGATATGGGCCAAACATGCACAAATGGTATATAGCTTAGATAGAGCATCTTGATCAGCATGGTTGGCTTGAAGGGCATGTTTCTGTGCTGCATGACTCTGTGACTCGGAATTAATCTAAGACAGTCATTTGTGTCACACGCAGCAATTCTTAACTCTTAGCTTTGGGTGAGTCACCTAATCATTCTTTTTAACATTGGATATGGATTTCATTGATGTAAAAGAATAGGAATTAAGGGTCCAAAAGACAGAAAAGCCAAATAAGAAACATGAGTGGTTTGAAATATTTGTTGTTATACAAATTCTCCAATGTTACATTGAGGAATTGCCAGACAGAAATCCTCGTCACAAAACCTTTCCTCTGGTAGACAATCTTCAGAGCAATAGCAAGGTAATGACATGTGATTATAAGTAAGGGAAGTATATTCTTGATTTTTGATGCATAATATTTTCTAACAACAAAATGGCATTCAATTAAAGGTGAAAAGCAGACAAAATAGACAAGAAAATAAGGTTCACTCTATCTCTTTCATCAGAGTACCTGACCAGTTTATATAGAAAAAGAAATCCACAGAAAGTTAGTAATATTCCAGTGATAACTAGAATCATCTGCGTTGAGAATGTGTGCTGTTATATCGAAGTGTCTCTCTTGGTTGACTAATAGCATACTATGACTGAGCTAGGCTCATGACTTCTAAATGTCAGCAGAACCCCTGGGCAAAATTACTCTGATCGTTAAATGTAGTGTCCTTTCTGAATGTATTTATGATTTTGCTAGACTTACTGACTCAAATCTTCCCATTCCCCAAATATTAGATATAATAATTACTGTCTTGTTTTCTTTCATAACATGCATAATATAAACTTCTGTTGTCGGTGGTTTTTATATCATTCTGGCCTGGTCTCTAATTTTTTGGCAAATGGGTGTATCAAGGGACTTTTAACAAAAAATGGATAAATAGAATTAAACTCTAAATTGACTGGGATCAGATCAAATCAGAAAACAACTTCCCACGTCTAGAATACATAACATAGCTCTTCATGATTTTAGTGCTTAAACTTTAAATGTAGTGGGATGTTCTGAAAGTGATGTAACCATCATAGAATGAATGCAGGTCTTTTCTCCTTCCTTATATTTCTTCAATGCTTTATCCACACCACCAAACCTGAAGGGCAACGGTAGTAGATGCATGAGAAGGCCACTAATTCTAAACTCCACTCCAATTTACATAGCACCTTGACTCGGAAACATCAAGATTGGGACTGAAACATGCAACTGGCTGACTTACCGCATTGTGGGAATATATTTATTGCTTTAAAATGTTGGTGGATCACCACCTTCTCCTGCTTGCATTCCCACACCTGCTTGAATAAATGCTTGCATTCCCACACCTGCTTGAATAAATGCTTGCATTCCCACACCGCCCATATCTGTGTTCAAGAAGCAAGGCAATAACAATGGTAAATGAAAGGAGAACAATGGTTGATTCCAAACTTGAGGAAATTGGAGCTCTGCCGATACATAAGGAAACAATTATGTGATGTTTAATGTCTTACCCCCACCTTCATACATCTTGCAAGTTCGGCACCCTATCCAAGATACCCATAAACAAAATAATGGACTTGTTTCATTCAGCGGCAGTCGCCTGTTTATTATAAACATTGGCCACAGTTTGGCTGAAGTCATTGATACTGAGCCCTGAGGCAGCCTGGAAGGAGCTGGAGACAAAGGAACCATTGGGGCATGGTGAAACTTGGCTACAGCAAGCAATGCTGAGCTTGATCTGACACTTGATTCTTGGAGAATATGATATTCGTCTCTGCAAGTCATGTTCCTCCTAACAATTTTGAGGGTTTTCTGAGAAACTATTCCTTTTTGCTTTCCTCCCAATTGTATTTTTTCATATTGTGCACGTCTTCCCTTTCTCAAGAAGGATTCTGAGCAAAGCAATAAGCCTGATGATCTGAGGATAGATTTCATAGTAAAATAAGTGATCCACGAGCAAGTGCAAAGATATGCACCATTCCTGAGGAAGTAGCTTCTTGGGAATACCTATCCATTTTGAGTGTTGGACTTGTTGGAGAGAGATCAACCATGATTGAATGGCAGAGTAGACTTGATGGGCTGAATGGCCTAATTCTGCTCCTATCACATGATCTTATGAGGAAATAACGTTCATGTGACAATAAGGTCAGGAGATATTAGTAAAGATTAGTAAGGGCAAAGTATACAGTTTATGGCAAAACCCTTGAAAGCATTGATGTACACAGAGATATTGACGTCCAAATCCACAGCTCCCTAAAAGTGACAACACAAGTAGATAGAGGGGTAAAGAAGACATATGATATGCTTGCCTTCTTCAGTCGAGGCGTCGAGTATATGTTAGGAAGCCACGTTGCAGCTTTGTAGGGCTTTGTAGAGCTTTGGTTAGGCCACATTTGGAGAATAGTGGCCAGTCCTGGTCGCCTCATTGGAAGAAGGATGTGGCTTTGGAGTTTGTGAGAATGCTGCCTGGATTAGAGGGTATTAGCTAAATGAAGAGGTTGGACAATATTTGATTGTTTTCTCTGGATTGTCAGAAGCTGAGGGGAGAACTGATAGAAGTATACGAAATTAGTGTAGACAGTCAGAATCCCTTTCCCAGGGTGAAAATATCAAAGTCTACGGGGCATATCTTTAAGGCGAGAGGACAGGTTTTTACAAGAGAGTATAACTCGCTGGAACACGCTACTAGGGGGGTAATGGAGGCAGATATAACAGTGGCATTTAAGAGGCTTTTAGATGGGCACATAGATATGAAGGAAATGGGTGGACATAGATCACTTGCAAGCAGGGAAGATTAGTTTAACCTGGCATCATGTTTGGTATGGAAAATGTTGGCTGAACGACCTGTTCCTGTGCTGTACTGTTCTATGCTCTATGAAACATGGCTGCCAGTTTGTGTACAGCAAGCTCCACAATCTGCAAAATGCTAATGGACAGATAAATTCACTTCAGTAATGCTGTTTGAGGGATGGGTTTTGGCCAAGACATTTGTGATAAATCCAACTGAGAATTCAGGAGAAACTTTTCTAATCTAAAATGAATGGGCATCTCGCTACCACAGGGAGAGGTTGTAATAAAGAGTATAATTGCATTTAAGGGGAGGCTGGATAAGGGAGAGGATGTAAAGGGCCATGCTGATGGATGTAGATGAAGAAAGACAGCATGGGGTTTATGTGGACCAAAGGCACCTGTTTGCATTACTTGGGTAGAATGGCCTAGTTCTCTATATAATGTCACGTTTAATCCTGTATGATAACTCACCTGTTCCTCTTCAAGCCTAGATTTTTGCATCCAATTTTCTTGCTGTGGGTCTTGAACATAGCATCTTCTCACTCAGCAGTAAATGCCAGAGTATTGTACAGCAACTACAACTGCCTTGGGACTTAATAATTCACTTCCAGTGCAATGCTACCAGCATCCTGCCACTAATAGCAAAAGGACGTGAAATTAGTTAGTGCGTTTTAAAGATTTTATTTGATTAATTCTATCCACGAGTTTATGCACATTTGAGATGGAGAGTTATAGTTCATTGATAAATGGTCAGGATTTAGCTAATCTAGATTTTGAAGATTGTGCTGCGGGAAGGATTTGGATCTTCCTGATTAGACGTGATGGGTGAGCAGTTGTGGAGATTGGAGGATGTAATGTTCTGTAATGAAATTGCCAGGAAATCATCTAGAACTGGCAACCCAAATTAGGGAGGCACATTTTAGGGACTGTAACTCCATAGAAAAAGAATGGAAGATCTGGGAACCAGATATGGAGATCAGTAAACATGAGCATGATCCTGCCAATTTTCAGGCAACTTAGTTTAATTACTGAAGGGTGGGGATGGTTGAGAATTGGATGGTTGAGCTTTGAATATTCAATTTAGCACCTACAACCTCTGAGCAAGTATTTGCTTTAGCAGAGTTAAATTAAATGGCCTACTTCCAGTACTTTACAGGGATATTTAAGGTCACTTATTGTAAATATAAGGATGCTCTCTGTCCATTATGTGCAGTAAAATGGAATGCTCAAGCAAATAATAGCTTAAAAGCAGATATGGGTGAATCAATGAGACTGATTTACATTGATTGATGTTGCCATTAGTTTTAGTTCAGTTTAGTGTAGAGATACAGCGCAGAAACAGGCCCTTCGGCCCACCGAGCCCACGCCACCCCATGATCCTCACCTACACATACTAGGGACAATGTACACTTATACCAAGTATGCAAACCCATGCCAATTAACTTACAAACCTGTACGTCTTTGGAGTGTGGGAGCAAACCGAAGTTTCCAGGAACTTGCGTAAATTATGATTGAATGGAAATGTAAATCATTCTGACATGGGTGTATGTTTAATATTGCTTCGATAATAGTTGCTTTACATATTCCCTAAAATGATGCACTGAATAAATCAGATGTCTGGCCCTTTGAGATGGAACACGTTAATTGATAACTGTTGTGTTTTATCTGGCTATAATGTATTCCTAAATGGCTTTATTGGACTAATTTAAATTTATTAATCTAATCTTGCATAAAAAGCTATAAAATATTACACAATTGTTGCCTCATATTTTACAGTTGCTACATCAGTTAATATTACAACATGGTCTGATTAACGTAGAGTGCATCACCCAACCTCTTGCATTGATTTTCCAAAATAATATAATTACATATTTTGGAACTTTCCATTTTTCCACTAATATAATACTTCCTCTGGAAATTACAACAAATTGCCAGGAAATCAGCTTAAAAAGTCATCTTGATTCGATTGAGCTGTATCCATAAAGATGTCTTGTAGCCAAATGTATTAACTATTTAGCTGATGTGTATAATTTGAGTTGAATGTTAAGTAAAATTAAGTGTTATAATGTAATGCCATAATCCCAGTTGACAAACTGTGAACAAAGTATGTATTGGAGTTCCACACAGTGATATAATTGATTGCCTATAACAGTTTACAGTCTAGCTGCATATTATTGTACCAATCAGTCATATCCTACAAAGATCACTCATCCTTACTATAATCATTTGGTGTCCCTACAGAGTGGTTGAGCTATCAGCGAGTCATTAGATACAGAAAAAAACAGCAAATTACTGCAACACAGCAGTAAATGCTATTATCCAATATTCAAAAGTTCATTTAAAATGTTTTCACAATTTTTATATAATCTAGTTTTTATACTTTTCAGTGCATATACACGATTACCAACACCCATTAATAAGGACCCAAGTACAGATTATGTGCTTAATAAGGAGTAAATGTTTGCAAATAATACCCCAAATTTATTAAAAATGGAGCAACTTCTAATTTTGTTTTCTGTGAACCAAAGAAGGTTAAGGGGAGATGTGGTAAGAGGTATATACATGATCAATCATCAAAAGAAAGTCAAGAGTGTTTTATTGTCATATGTCCCATATAGAACAATGACATTCTTACTTGCAGCAGCACAACAGAATATGTAAACATAGTACATTGTAAAAACAGTATCATACACACATACAAACACACACATACGTACATATTTAAAAAAAACAACAAACAATAGTGGGTTTAGATAGAATAGACAGGTAAAGCTGTTTCCATTGTTGTTTGTTCAAGGACCAAGGAGCACAGATTTAAATTAAGAGGCAAATGTTTTCATGCACATGAAAGATATGGAGATGGTGCAGAAAAGGTTTACCAGAATGCAGTCTGGAATAGGGGGTATTAGCTGTTGGACAAACTTGGATTATTTTCTCTGGAATGCCAGAGGTTGAGGGGAGACATAATGGCAGTACAGAGAATCATGAGAGCAATAGATAGGGTAGACAATCAGAATTTTGTCCCATTTTTTGGAAATGTCAAAGACTAGGGGGGAGGGGGGAGAGTTTAAAGGAGATATACAATGCAAGTTTTTTACACAGAGGGTGGTGGATGCTTGGAATGCACTGCCTGTGGTGGTGGTGGAGTCACCTACAACAGTTGATTTAAGAGGCTTTTAGATAGGCACCAGGAAATGCAGTTACAGGAGTGTTCTGGATCAATATGCAGGCAGATGAGATTAGTTTATCTTGGCATTATGTTTGGCATAGACAATGTGGGCTGAAGGGCCTGTTTCTGTGATGTACCTTTCTATGTTCTGTGTTCAAAATCAGAAGGAACTGAATAGGCAAGTAATGGAAGATTTTTTTTTCCGACTGTGGATAAAAAGCAGGGGAATGGAATTGATTTGATTGCTCTGCGGAGAGATGGCATGGATTTGATAGGCTGAATGGTCTTCTGTGTAATGGGGAAACTGTGATTCTATACTACACTAATTCTGTCATGGTGGTGCAGCGGTACAGTTGCAGAGACCTGGGTTCAATCCTGACAATGGGTGCTGTCTGTACAGAGTTTGTATGTTCTCCCCGTGGCCTGCATAAGTTTACTCCGTGTGCTCCGGTTTCCTCCCACATGCCAACGACGTACAGGTTTGTAGGTGAATGGGCTTTGGTAAAACAAAATTGTAAATTATCCCTAGTGTGTGTAGGATGGTGTTAGTGTGCAGGGATCACTGGTCAATGCGGACTCGATGGGCCGAAGGGCCTGTTTCTGCGCTGTATCTCTAAACTAAACTAAAAAAGCAGGAAAAAGTGCCTCACACTGTCATACCAGGCAATCATTTCTGCATTCTTTATCTGGGATTTTACAGATTTGAGAGATGAGGCAGCGAAAACTATATAGTGAAGTGCTGCAATGAAGCTGCCTTGAAGCAAAATGTGTATTGGATTTAAAATAAATTGAAGTTAGATCAAATAATTTTAAATTTTATATCTTTGCTGGTGACCCAACAATAGACTAAAACTTGTTAAATTGGAAAATAAAAAAGGCTGTATGTGAACAAATACACAGATACCGTATCATTAGAGGTAGATTATATCTGTGACTAATCCTCCGCAATGATTGTGAGAGTATGTCTTAATTTGGCAGTAAAGTGAAATATCTTGGGTTTTACACGTTTGTGGTAAATGAATGAGTGTTAAACGACTGCTACAAAACAATACCACTTCCCAGGCATTTCATGTTTGCTATGCAATTAAATTAACTAATGTCAAAGGTTTCTAGAAAGGGGTGTTTCGTTGGTGACATACAAAACAGCTGATGTGCCCACAGTGCTGACTGTATACAATACATAGAATGTGCCCTTACAGAGAGTGTAGCTTGTCTGTCGGGTTAGGGTTGGTGCTGGGGATAAAGATTAACACATTTCGCTTTCTATCCCCATTTTGAGGCTTTGCTATCTCACATACTGGGCCATTCTACCGGAAGGTATTTTAACAAAGACATGGCATTGATACAGGGCAATTTCATTGCCACAGAAAGAGGTGTTGCCAAATTTTTATCACACAATATGGTAGTCAGAGTAATGTCGAGAGATCACAGGAAACGAAGAAGCGAGGAAAGCAGAAAAACACCCCATGTGTAACACGCCGAGTGCCAGTGTAGTCACAGGACCTTCCCAACGGAAGGCCTGATGGAACAGTTTGTAGCTGTTCTTGTGTTGTGATCATGGCCCGTGAAACTGTTGCAAAACATTAATTCATTCATTTGATCCGCTTTGCTGCCTCGTGCCTTGCAGATGAGCATTGATAACACTTTGTTTATCCCCCAAACAGCCTGGCAACAATGATTCCACCAGGTCTCGTACAATCATATACAAAAAATAAATGATCCCAACTATTAAAAGCTTTCTGTTCCAACTCATCGGACCCTGTAGCACAGCAAGAGGCCATTCAACTCATATTGACTGGGTTAGCTTCTTGAAAGAACTATCCACTTATTTTTACCAACCCCCACCCCCCCTCGCTTCTCTTTACTAGCTTTCTCCCCTCTACTCCATCAGTATGAAGAAATGTCCTGACCCAAAACATCTTCTTTTCATTTCTGCCTGATCTGCTGAGTCCAGCATTTTGTTTTAATCTATTTATTCCCATTTGCTTGTTCATTATTCATAGCCTTATGTTTTTTTTCCAAATATTTTTCCAATAATCTTTTGAAGGTCATTATTATTATTTTTTTATCCCATCATTCTTTGGGGTGGAACAATCCTGACCAGAATTCAGATAGTTCAGATAGTCCCTGCCTTCCCTCTCTATCCCCTCCCCCTTCCCAGTTCTCCCACTAGTCTTCCTGTCTCCGACTACATTCTATCTTTATCCCGCCCCCTCCCGACATAAGTCTGAAGTAGGGTCTCGACCAGAAACGTCACCCATTCCTTCTCTCCCGAGATGCTGCTTGACCCGCTGAGTTACTCCAGCATTTTGTGTCTACCTTCGATTTAAACCAGCATCTGCAGTTTTTTCCCTATACATAAGAATGAACTGCTCCCTTAATACATCTCTATTCTTTTGCACATCCCAAGTCCATGTTTACAAGCCCATCAGAAGTTGAAAGAGTTCTTTCATGACGATCAAAATCTTAAATAATTTTGAATATCGGTATTAAATAGCTCCTTAACCTGCTCTGGTCCACCTTCTCCACAAAATTGAAGTCTCTTCTTTCTTCACAGGCATTGTCAGTCCTTTCATACATCAGAAAGTCCCACATGTGCACCTTCATGCACCTCCTGCCCTACAGGCCTGATCAACCAACAGAAGTCATCTTAACCCTCTGGAGGGAAACGGACAAACAATGTTTCATTTTGGGACCCTTCTTCAGAATGATTAATACCAATCCAAAACATTGTTTTTCAATTTTCCACCACAAATGCTGTCTGACCTGCTGACTTCCTCCAAATGTTTGTATTTTACTCAAAATTCAAGCACCTGCAGTCCCTCGGTGTCTTCACCCTTAACCCTGAAAGATTCTCTAGGAAAACTGATCATTCTACAATTCAAGTCAAGTCAAGGTGAGTTTATTGTCATAGGCACGGGTATGGTCAATCTACGGGTCTTAAGTACTTGGCCAGTGCACTATCTGGGCCAGGCACTTTTCATTGATTCATTCTCTGGAAGGATGCTGTGATGTCAGCCTCAGAGATTATGATCACAAGGTAGTCAATGGCTATGGGGGCTCGTGTAGGTGCGTCATTGTTTTCCATTTCAAACTATCCATAGAAGGCTGGAAATGATATGTCCTCATTTATGCTGCCTGGTTTTATCAGTAGTGGGTGATGCCACACCTGTTGACTCCAGTTTAGCTCAAAATTGTTTCCTAGCTCTCTTGATGGCTTGCAGGAAGACATATCTAAACTTCTTGCATTCACTTCTGAGCCAGAGCAATAGCTTCAGAGTATTTTGTCACATTTGTATTGCAATTAAGCATGGGTTCAATTGTAATCATTTCACCAGTAGCCTTCATCAGCTGCATGGTTAAAATCTGTAATTTTCTCCTTCACTCTTTTGATCTGTCTCTCTCTCCCTTTTTAGAAAAGGAGTGAACAAACTTAGCCAAGCTTTAGTCTTTCACACCCCCCCCCCCCCCCACCCCACTCACCCACGCCACACCCTCCCTAGGCTTCTATCGAAGTGTCTTTACCCTTTAATGTCAATTCTATTTCTCTTCCAACAGATGTGGCCTGACCTGCAGAGAACTTCAAGCATTTTCTGTTATGGTTTCAAGTTTTTGTCTGTTTTCCTTTAATATCTCAGTTACAAAACACAGGAAATGATTGAAATACTCTCACATTGAGGGATTATCTTTGAGGAAAGAAATAGCTGACATTTCAGTTGAAAATTCAACACTTTCCAAGCAGATGTTTCTGCAAGAAATGTGTCGGAGGGGGAGAGGGAGGTGGGGTGAAAAAGGGGAAGAAAGAGCTGACGCAATGGTCTGTGATAGGATAGAAGGGTGGAGAGGTTAAGAGACAAAAGTGACAAAAGTGCAAGACATAAGGGACAGGCAATGGGAATAGATAAATAAAAGTAAAAGACGGGTCCAGAGGTGTGAGAGTAGACACAAAGAGCTGGAGTAACTCAGCAAAGTCTCGACTCGAAACGTCACCCATCCGTCAATCCAGAGATGCTGCCTGTCCCGCTGAGTTACTCCAGCATTTTGTGTCTATCTTCAGTGTAAACCAGCATCTGCAGTTCCTTCCTACATGGAGGTGTGAGAGTAATTGAGTCCACCGACCTCTGCAAAAGAAAAAGAGGTGTAAATTGAAGTTATGGAATGAACATTGAGTTATTAAAAAATTAATGTTCTAATATCTCCATACATGGCTCTAATTCAAATCTAAACTGATAACACAAATGGGATGTTTCATTGCCATAAAAATGCCAAATAAATTCCAGTTGCTGATAATGAATAAGATACCTCCAAGGTTCTCATTTCGGGAAAGGCCTTGCGCCTGACCTGTAAAACTGCCCTCAGTCCTCGTTATCTGCTGATTTGCTATCCGCGCACTCACAAGTGGCCCTAGGCTCCATCTTAAATCTTTTAAATAAACATGCCTGTACGTTGTGGAACCTACCTTTGGACAAATACTAGGACCAGTTTCTAGACCACTTGTGCCAAGTCGTTCCTTATTCTATTCTAATAGACAGCTGTCTATGTTCACACATCTGCACCTTGCGATTTCAAAATCTGCCTTTGGAGTATCAATAAATTCAGGGGAACCAGTTTGTTAACCAATATCATTTCCTTTAACGCATTTTAATGTTTTCATGTGTTTAAAAATATGTATTTTTCAAATTATTTCAGAATATTATAGTTATTTATGTTTATTTATTAGGAGCAATGGGTGCCAAAGAGAATGCCTTGTTGGCATTGTTATTTTTCTCTTATCAGCATGAGGTTCTTGCCCTTATTTCTTGTGGATAATGAAGACATGATGTACAAGCTACTGTTTGAATGTGCATTCTGCAGCCACTAGAAATGACGTCCAGCTTCTAAAACATAACAGCTCAAGGTCACTGTATAGATTTAGGTTGAGTTGAGTGGAAAGTCGATTGGTGTGGAAACATGGGGAGTGTGAAACTTGTTCATGGTGTCAATTGTTAGAGGAGGAAGGGAGTTGATAAGGGTTATGGTGCCATTCTCATCATCATGTATCATGTGATCATGTATTGTCTTTCTATTAACTACAAGTTGCAACGAAAGCTTTTCACTGTACCTCGATACAATTGGCAATAGACAAAACTAAACTTCTAGAGTTTGACAGATATCAATCTTGAGGAGCAGGAACTATGTAACGCAGAATGGGCATGTGCCCATTGCTGGGCAATAGATTCCATTCACTGCTGTGGGATTCTTGGTGTGACTTTCTTGAGTTCAAAGATACATCACCTCTACAAAGAGATTTTTTCATTATGGAGAGTGAGAGTTTGACAACTTGTATCATGCAAGGTTTGGGAACAGATCTACTAACATTATCTTGATGAAATTAAACTGCTGGAAAATCTATACAGGTCAGGCAGTATTTGTGAAAGGAATTGGACCGACAATGTTTAGTGTCAGGACCTTTCTTCAGACTGTTTTTGACTCAAGATTCCAGTATCTGCAATCTCAGTGTCAACATTATCATAACAACTGGATAATTTGACAGTGCCATCATTTTTCTCCCTTGGCCTACCCTTCCTACTCACCCTCCCGCCCCACCTCCCTCCACCCTACCTGGTTCTATTTTCTTTTCATTCCTCCCTTCTCCAGTTCTATTTATTCTCTATCTCTACCTTTCATAAAGTCATGTGATAGGAGCAGAATAAGGCCATTCGGCCCATCAAGTCTACTCCACCATTCAATCATAGCTGATCTATCTCTCTTCCTAACCCTGTTCTCCTGCCTTCGCCCCATAACCGCTTTCCTCTTCTCTCCCCCCCACCTGACTGTATCTGCCCTCCCTTATCTGGTTTCACTATCACTCCTGGCCTCTGTCTCACCCCTCTCTCTCACCTCTTCTCTCTCCACTCTATGTTTTGAGTTGAGACCCTACAGACTCTGAAGAAGTCTGAAGAAGGGTCTCGACCCAAAATGTCACCCATTCTTTCTCTCCAGAGATGCTGTCTGTCCTGCCGAGTTACTCCTACATTGGTGTCTACCTCTTCTTCTCCTCACTACAATCAGTCTGAAGAAAGGTCCCGACACCACTGCAGCTTAGATTTTGTGCTGAAGTCTTTGAAGTAATGTTTGAACCAATGGGTTCAGGAGCAGGAGAGCTGCTTAGTGAACCAAGGCTGACACCATGCCCATCGCGTTTCACTCAATGATCATACTTTCTTTGAATCCTATCACTTGAAAACAGCCGCTGGACCAGGAAGAGGAAAGGAGGCAGTATTATGGGTACAATCTCTTTGGATTTCCAGTCTTGAAAGGGAAGCACATCCTTATTCCTTACTGAACTGCAGATGCGGGAATCTTGGGCAAAAAAACAAACTGTTGGAGGAACTCAATGGGGCAGGCAGCCTCTGTGGAGGGAAATGGACAGACTGCATTTCAGATTATAACGTAACATCAGTACTCCATCATCTCATAGAGTCATAGAGTCCTACAGCATGGAAACAGGCCCTTTGGCCCAACTTGCCCAAGCTAACCAACATGCCCCATCTACACTAGTCCCACCGGCACGACCCAAATCCCTCTAAACCTATCCAATCTATACACTTGTTCAAAAGTCTCTTAATGTTCTGACTTGCGTCAACTCCCTCATTGCACATACCCACCACCCTTTGTGTAAAAAAGGTAATCCCCCAGGTTACTATTAAATCTTCCCCCCCCCCCCCTCACCTTAAACCTGTGTCCTCTGGTTCTCGAGTGGCAGAACCAGCCCACCCGCTTGCCCTGCCAAGCATCACCTGTCCCACCTGTACAAGAGTGCTTGTCACAATGGCCTCTTCCGCCACCACATATTCCGAGCAGCAGCAAGACACCCTCCGCACCTCAACGGCCTGAACGACGAGTACGTTGCGAATCCCCGTGTCCTTGAAGTGCATTTTGCAGCCATTCTGCTTCGTGCACTGCTAAAGTGCGGTGAAAAATTTGACGTCAGTCAACAAGTCCGAATTTCAATTTAACAAAATTAATACTTCTTGATAGGAAACTCAAATCTGTCAAAAGCATTAAGTATGGCAATCATGCACTTCTTTATAATGCGGACCGGTATCAGGGAAAATATGTGTTAATTGCTGTGCTAATTACAACATGATTGCTTTGCACTTGTTTCGCACTTGCAGGTGATTAAATTTTTAACGAAGCATAATACTTGGCACCATTAGCACTGTTAACACATTTCTTCATCTGCCTTGGGGAGAAAAAAAAAACACTTGCACTGAGTCCTTTCCCTGGCTGAGATACCCATGGTGAGTTTTGGAACGGACTCCCCTACTCCAGTCTGTCAGAAAAAAACAGTCATCTCCTGCTAGTGGAAGTGCAGCAGCCCTGTTCCCAGCTAACCCACCCACCGCCCCCTCCCAGAGACTCCCTCTCTCGGCGTGTTGGACCAACCAGATGCTGACGCCGAGTTCACGGAGGCACTTAGCTGAGGGGAAAGCAGACAATGGTGTTTACGAACAATCCCTGTTTTAAAATTATTAAAAAATCAGCTCCCTAAGGCAGGAGGCAGGAGGGAGGGAGGCAGAAATGACAGCAAGTTCCTTTTGATTCATTTATTATTTTGTGTTTGTGTGGTTGCATAGCATGCGGCGTGTGTCCAGTCCCAGCTGAATCAAAGCATGAGAAAGTTGCATCTGTTCCATAAGTGGGCTCGTATGTTTGTGCTCCTATTGTGAAAGCGACACTGCGTGCACACTCACACACACATGGGCGCAGAGAGCTCCCGTGTGATCTGGGCTGACATTTGCTTTCCCAAGAGTGTAAGGAGTAAAGGTTGGGTGGCAACATCTGATGACGAGTTGTCTGTCCTGAGGCTAAATTATATTGCCCTGCAGAATGCTGGGAGTAGATATAGATTTGGAGAGGTTCTGCAGTGCCATTTTCTACACTCCACGCAACACCAGACTCCACACAGCCCTCTGTTATCAATAAACGAATGATCCTATTATAATGGCATGCCATTTGTTTTCTGTATTTCAGGGAGCTTAACTTGACATTTGTTAATTCGCTGGCCCTGCCAGCCAATGCAGCATCTAGTTCTGTCGCTCTCGGTTGAAGGTTTATTTATTTTGCCATGCCAGCGACCTCTCATCTGCTGCAGATCAAAACAGGGCATGTGGTGCCAGCCTATCGCGTGGCTTGTGCTCTCATGATGCAGCGGGAAATTTACAGGAAAAGCGGCTGCCATTTGGCCTGCTGCATTTGTGGCAACCCAAAAGGACACAAAGTGCTGGAGGAACTCAGCAGACCAGGCAGCATCTCCGGAAAACTGGGATAAGTGGGGTTTAGGGTCTCGACCTGAAACCTTACCTATCCTTGTTGTCAAGAGATGCTGCCTGACCTGCTTATAAAATCATAAGCAATAGGAACAGAATTAGGCCATTCGGCCCATCAGATCTATTCTTCCATTCAACCCCATTTTCCTGCTTTCTCCCCATAACCCCTGACACCTGTACTAATCAAGAATCTTTCAATCTCCACCTTAAAAAACACATTGACGGCCTCCACAGCCTTCTGTGGCAATGAATTACACAAATTCACCACACTCTGGCTAAAGAAATTCTTCCTCATCTCCTTTCTAGATATATGTCATTTTATTCTGAGGCTATGGCCTCTGGTCCTAATCTCCCACTAGTGCAAACATCCTCGGCTGAGTTACTCCAGCACTTTGAGTCCTTTTGCGTATTAACCAGCATCTGCAGTTTTTTGTTTCTATACTTTGTGCCAACCCATACTCGTGTGCTGGATATCTGGCACAATGGCACAGCTGACAAACTGCCTCTGTCTCATAGAGCCAGAGAACCATGTTCAATCCTTACCTACATATTTACATGTTCTCCCTCTGACCACATGGTTTTTCTCCAGGTGATCTGGTTTCCACAAAGGTGTGCAAATTGGTAGGTAAATTGCCAATTGTCAAGTCAAGTCAAGTCAATTTTATTTGTATAGCACATTTAAAAACAACCCACATTGACCAAAGTGCTGCACATCTGATTAGGAAAAAAAAGAAACATACAGTGGCAGGTAGCCAAACACAACGGCGCGGCCATCTTGAACAAAAGCATCCTGTCAGTATTACACAAATTACAGGGTAGCTTGAAGAAGGTTCCCGACCCAAAACCTCACCTATTAATTGTCTATTGCCCTAGTGTGTTGCTCAATGTGGGGGATGTCAATGTAGGAGAGAATTACAGGGGTGATTAGTATTGGGGAATGAAGTCAGCATTGGTTCAATGGGCTGAACGGCCTCATTCTTGGTCATAAAGAAGTCTGAAAACCCCCAAATGGTAGATGTACACATCGGATTTGTCAGCCTCTGCGATATAAAGGAAATTACATTAATGTCTTCGGTAAGATTTCCTAATGATAGGTTCTAGTCTAAATATCTTCTTGCCTTACTCATTTGCTGTGGGTTTTGACGTTCCATATAATGTACAATTCCATGTGCACCAGCCAGCCACCAGAATATGGTCAAGGGCAGGCAAATCACATAAGGAGAGGCACATTCAATGAATGTGCGTGCAATGGTACTTGGGGCGCAGATGTGCCACTTTGGGCGGCACAGTGGCATGCAGCACAGAGTGAGCACGTTCCTCCCACATTCCAAAGACGTGCAGGTTTGTAGGTTAGACACTAAATGCTGGAGTAATTCAACGGGTCAGGCAGCATCCATGGAGAAAAAGAATAGGTGATGTTTTGGGTCAGAACCCTTCTTCAAACTGACTCCAGAATTTTGTGTCTATCTACAGTATAAACCAGCATCTGCAGTTCCTTCCTACACAAGTTTGAAGGTTTATTGGCTTCTATAAATTGTCCTTAGTGTGTAGGATAGAATTAGTCTATGGGTGATTGCTGTTTGGTGTGGACTCGCTGGGCTGTATCTCGTTCTATATCTATACTAAATTAAACTAAACTGACATAGGCATCATAGTCAGACCTGTCCATTTCCTTTGGGAAGGAGCAATCCTGAACGGATGAATGTGAAGTTCATTTTCTGCAGATATTTACAACTCTGTGAGATCTCTTTTCATTTCTGGGTTATTGCTCGCCCCCAAATTTAGGTGCTATACCATGCCGTCCACTTACAAGGCCACAGACTATGCAGTTCCCTACTTAAATGTCATCCTCTCTTTCCCTTTTCTCCTTTAGGACACTCCATAAAACCCACCTCTTCGAGATAATCTTGTGCACAGTGTTAACAAATAAAAGTGAAATACTGGCACAGTGGCGCAGTGGTAGAGTTGCTGCCTTACAGCGCCAGAGATTCTGACCACAGGTGGTGTCTGTATGGATATTTAGATGAGGGAATTAAATGTGACATCTCCAAGTTTGCGAATGACACAAAGCTGGGTGCAGTGTGATCTGCGAGGAGGATGCTATGAGGCTGCAGGGTGACTTGGATAGGTTGGGTGAGTGGGCAGATGCATGGCAGATGTAGTAAAATGTGGATAATTGTGAGGTTATCCACTTTGGTGGCTAGAACAGGAAGGCAGATTATTATCTGAATGGTGTCAGATTAGGAAAAAGGGAGGTGCAGCGAGACCTGGGTGTGCTTGTACTTCAGTCACTGAAAGTAAACATGCAGGTACAGCAGGTAGTGAAGGGATATGGGGAAAAAACAGGAACGGGGTACTGATTTTAGATCAGCCATAATCATATTGAATGGCGGTGCTGGCTCGAAGGGGAGAATGGCCTATTCCTGCACCTACTTTTCTATGTTTCTATGTACGTTCTCCCTGTAACCACGTGGGTTTTCTCTGGGTGCTCCGGTTTCCTCCCACACCTGTAGAATAGAACTAGTGCATGGTTGATTGCTGATCAGTGTGGACTCCGTGGGGCAAAAGGTCTATTTCTGCATTGTATCCCTAAACTAAACTACACTGGTCCTTTACCAGTCACTAGATGCTCATCAGAAGTAAATATAGTTAGTGATGAAACAGTCTTAACCATGTCCAAAGACAGGAAAGGTTGAGGATAAGACAATAAAAGAGGGAAGTTCGGTCATGATATACAGGAAAGAAAGAAATAATTAAAACAGATCATGTGCATGCTAAAGATGGTGGTAATGGGGCATGCATTGAAGTTTGATCTGCTCTCAAGGATTGCCTTCTGGTGTCTTTGTGTCCATGCCTAGATTTTGCTTGTTGAGCGAGCAGTTCCATTAGAGATGATCGGCATTCTGTCTTCACACAGCAATCATAGAGTCAAAAGAACGAACAGACAGAAGTAGGCCATTTGGTCCACCATACACATGACTATCCAGTATCTATAAAAAATCTATCTGTACTAATCCCATATGCCAGCATTTGGTCCACCCCATACTATGCCTGTAAGAAAATAACTGTAGATGCTGGTACAAATCGAAGGTATTTATTCACAAAATGCTGGAGTAACTCAGCAGGTCAGGCAGCATCTCAGGAGAGAAGGAATGGGCGACGTTTCGGGTCGAGACCCTTCTTCAGACTGATGTCAGGGGGGCGGGACAAAGAAAGGATATAGGTGGAGACAGGAAGACAGTGGGAGATCTGGGAAGGGGGAGGGGAAGAGAGGGACAGAGGAACTATCTAAAGTTGGAGAAGTCAATGTTCATACCACTGGGCTGCAAGCTGCCCAGGCGAAATATGAGGTGCTGTTCCTCCAATTTCCAGTGGGACTCACTATGGCACTGGAGGAGGCCCATGACAGAAAGGTCAGACTGGGAATGGGAGGGGGAGTTGAAGTGCTCAGCCACCGGGCAGTCAGATTGGTTAACGCGGACTGAGCGCAGGTGTTGAGCGAAGCGATCGTCGAGCCTGCGTTTGGTTTCCCCAATGTAAATAAGTTGACATCTGGAGCAGCGGATGCAATAGATGAGGTTGGAGGAGGTGCAGGTGAACCTCTGTGCCTTGTTGATTAAAGTGCTTGCTTGGCTGCATTTTAATTGTTGTGAGCATACCTGCCTCTACTTCCTATCCATATGCCAACCTCCCTCTGAGTGAAAAAAAAATCCTTCAGTCTTCTCTAAACCTCTTATTAGTCACCTAAAAGCAGTGCCCTCTGGCCTTAGACGCCTCTGCCATGTGCACAAGCATTCCTGGAAAGAAAATGGGTGGAGCAACCAGACTGACATGTTTGTGGAAGCTCCAGGCTGAGGCCTTCCACAGCCTAACACCGGAGGGTAGCCTTAACATCACAAACAGTTCATGAACAATGAGTAATCTGGTCTGTGCAGTTTGGATGCGTGCTTGATTTCATCAATGAGTGAAATGTAAATTCAATGCCAAATATTCCATCAGCTTCTTACTTACTGAATGGCTGAGAAAGCATCCTTATATCCTTACGCTGGATTATTGACTGGCTGGTTGTAGCTTCACGTTAGGTCACTGTTGTGATGTCAGGTCAGATTGAGCCACAGACCATGGGCTGGGGTGATTCTACTTGATCGCTCATTCATTAAGCCATTTGTGTCAATGCTGTGATGTCACATTGAATTTAGTGACAACATCCACCACTCTGCCCTCATCAATTCCCTTGGTGACCTCTTCAAAACACATCACATTTGTGACAAACAAATATCACAACAAAACAAATATCACAACACCTCTCATCGTGATTCCCTACTCTCAAATCCATGCTGACTATCCCTAATCTGTTCTGTGCCTATCCAAATGCTGGTAGATATCTCCCTAAGAATCCCCTCCAACAACTTTCACACCCCTGATGTCAGGCTCATTGGCCAGTAGTTCTCTGGCTGCCCTTTCTGCCCTTCTTAAAGTTAGCCCTCTCCCACTCTTCTGGAACTTCAACTGGGGCTAAAGATGATGCAATGGTCTTTAGAATTGCCTCCCTAGCTACCCACAAGGTACAGGGATGCACTTGAACAGGCCCTGGTGTATTATCCATCTTAATACACTTTAAACCTGCCAGTACCTCCTCTTTGGTAATTGGTATGAAATCTAAGACATCACATCTCCCATTGCTCAATTCTTTAGCTTCCATAACCCTTTTCTCAGTAAAAACAAATGAGAATTATTCATTTAATATCTCCCATCTCTAGTGACTCTATACAAAGAAGGGCATGCAGATCTTTAAGGGGGCATATTCTTTCCCGAGTCGCCCATTTACTCAGAATATAACTGTAGAATCTATTAAGATTTTTAATGACCTTGTCTGCCAGCTCCATTTCATGTCCTCTGATTGCCTTCAAAGTGTCTTCCTACACTTCTTATACTGGGAAGGGATTATACTGGGAAGGGATTTGCTTGATCCCCGCGCAGTTTAGCCTGGGACTGAAGATAGCCCCAGTTACTATGTGTTGCCATGAGGAGGCACTGCGAGAGTCTTGATGATGCAGAGGTTATGTACTGGCAGGGGGAGGCTTACGCACTCGGCTCCCTTTTTCGCAAAATTTGCTAGCCAGCGGCATCTGGTTTTATACCGGGGCACTAGACACATGCAACACCCTATGGCTCACGCCACCAACACACTGTACTTACCTATGGTTGTAATTATCTATAGCATGATTTTACTGGTTTGTATGCAAAATAATTTCACTGTAGCTGGGTACATAGGTACAAGTGACAATAAAATATCATCATCATCATCCAAAATTGGACTTGTTCCAATTTAGGACCTTAACTTGTGAGCCCGTCCTGCCTTTCTCCATAACCTCTGTACAACAAATAGACTTATGGTAATTGATCCTAAAGTGCTCCCCCTCTGACACTTCAGTCACTTGCCCTGAGAGGAGGTCCAGTGTTGCACCCTCTCTAGTAGTACCCTCTATATATTGATTCAGGAAGTTTTCTTGGATACATTTATGACTTTTTAATCCATCCAATTCCTTTGCACTGTGGAAGACCCGGTCAACATTAGGGAAGATGAAATCTCCCACTAATACTACCTTATTATTTTTAAAGCTATTTGCAATCTTCCCAAATATCTGTTCCTCTAATTCCTCCAAAACAAGGGGTCACAGTTTAAGAATAAGGGGTAGGCCATTTAGGACTGAGACGAGGAAAAACTTTTTCACCCAGAGAGTTGTGAATCTGTGGAATTCTCTGCCACAGAAGACAGTGGAGGCCAATTCACTGGATGTTTTCATGAGGGAGTTAGATTTAGCTTTTAGGGCTAAAGGAATCAAGGGATATGGGGAAAAAGCAGGAACGGGCTACAGATTTTAGATAATCAGCCATGATCATATTGAATGGCTGGTTCGAAGGGCCGAATGGCCTACTTCTACACCTAACTTTCTGTTTCAATGTTTCAAGCTGACGACTGGGACGCCTATAATAAAGTCCCATCAAAGTGATCACCCATCCTGATTCTAAGTTCTACTCATAAAGCCACAATAACTTTAGAATTTAGTCTTTAGATTTTAGAGGTACAGTGCGGAAAACAGGCCACTTGGCTCACTGAGTCTGCACCGACCAATAGACAATAGACAATAGACAATAGGTGCAGGAGTAGGCCATTCGGCCCTTCGAGCCAGCACCGCCATTCAATGTGATCATGGCTGATCATTCTCAATCAGTACCCCGTTCCTGCTTTCTCCCCATACCCCCTGACTCCGCTATCCTTAAGAGCTCTATCTAGCTCTCTCTTGAATGTATTCAGAGAATTGGCCTCCACTGCCCTCTGAGGCAGAGAATTCCACAGATTCACAACTCTCTGACTAAAAAAGTTTTTCCTCATCTCTGTTCTAAATGGCCTACCCCTTATTCTTAAACTGTGGCCCCTGGTTCTGGACTCCCCGAACATTGGGAACATGTTTCCTGCCTCTAACGTGTCCAACCCCTTAATAATCTTATACATTTCGATAAGATCCCCTCTCATCCTTCTAAATTCCAGTGTATACAAACCTAATCGCTCCAGTCTTTCAACATATGACAGTCTCGCCATTCCGGGAATTAACCTAGTAAACCTGCGCTGCACGCCCTCAATAGCAAGAATATCCTTCCTCAAATTTGGAGACCAAAACTGCACACAGTACTCCAGGTGCGGTCTCACTAGGGCCCTGTACAACTGCAGAAGGACCTCTTTGCTACCAGCAATCACCCTGTACACTAGCACTATCCTACACACTGGGGACAATTTGCAATTTTACTGAAGCCAATTAACTTACAAACCTGTACGTCTTTGGAGTGTGGGAGGAAACCAGAGCACCCATGGAAAAGCCACGTGGTAAAGGGGAGAACGTGCAAACTCTGTACAGACAGTACCCGTAGTCAGGATTGAACTTGGGCCTATTTCGCTGCAAGGCAGCAATTCTACTGCTGCACCACTGTGCCGCCCATTCTGTTTTGGTTGACATTCCTGTCAGGTGGCTTGGAACATTTTCAATATGTTCAAGATAATTTAGTAAACAAAGATTAATTGATTGAACGTCACGTTTCCAGTGGCACGCTGATCTTTATTTGATTAGAATAAGCCTATAATTGTAATTTCATAAAATAATCCAAAATTACCATGTGAGGAATGATAGAGTTTTTTTTCATTTTTCACTTCTCAGCTAATTTTCGTCCATCACCGCCCCGCCTCTTCTGAAAGCATTGGATATTTGCAATGGTATGGCTTCAAGGTTCACTGCACAACCTTCAATATCTCATTGAAGTAATCATTCTTCATTTCTGAAACTAGCCATTGAACAATAGTGAAATGGGCAACTTAGGGAATATAACAGCTAAGGCATATTTTGTGCTGGAAAAGAACACCAACATATATATAGATTAACCAAGGTCATTGACACAAATTCTACCATTGCAGTTTGTAACAATGAGCTACTCAGTGCCTGAACCTGAGTGATTCAAAAGGTCCCTCTTTCAGAATTATAATTCAGCATCTATCCTAATGGGAAAATAGACACATTTTCTTTGTACTTGTTTACCTCATTGAGGTTAAAATGAACTGAACCTCTAGTACATGTGCTGACATATGGAAAAAAATGGTTGCTTTTACCACTGGATATGGCAGGTCCTTAAAAAGCAATGGTTAAACGTAAATCGAGTAGCACCTGGATTTTCCTTTGACTACAAAGTGAATAAAATTAGGAGCAAAGAAAAAAACTGCTGGATGAACTCAGTAGGCCAGGCAGCAACTTGGAGGAAGAGAGATGGTCAATGTTTCTGGCTGAGACCCTGGTTTTGGACAGGTGCTGGGACTCAACCTTCAACACCGAAGATCCCTTTGCCTCCATAGATGTTGCTCGATCCACTGAGTTCCTTCAGCAATTTCGAGTCATTAGAGTCATACAGTGTGGAAACAGGCCCTTCGGCCCAACTTGCCCACACCGGCCAACCATGTCCCAGCTACACTGGTCCCACTTGCCTGCACTTAGTCCATATCCTTCCAAACCTGTCCTATCCATGTACCTGTCTAACTGTCTCTTAAACGATGGGATAGTCCCAGCCTCAATTACGTACTACCTCTAGCAGCTTGTTCCATACACCGACCTCCCTTTCTGTCAAAAAATTACCCCTCAGATTCCTATTAAATCTTTTCCTCTTCACCTTGAAATTATGTCCTCTAGTCCTCGATTCCCCAACTCTGGGAAAGAGACTCTGTGTATCTACCCGATCTATTCCTCTCATGAGTTTGTACACCTCTATAAGATTCCTCCTCATCCTCCTGCACTCCATGGAATAGAGACCCAGCCTAGTCAACCTCTCCCTATAGCTCACACCCTCTAGTCTTGGCAACATCCTCATAATTTTTTTCTGAACCCTTTCAAGCTTTACAAAATCTTTCCTATAACACGGTGCCCAGAACTGAACACAATATTCTAAATGCGGTCTCACCAATGTCTTATACAAATGCAACATGACCTCCCAACTTTTATACTCAATACTTTGACTGATGAAGGCCAAAATGACAAAAGCCTTTTTGACCAACTTATCTACCTGCGACTCAAAATTCAAGGAACCATACACCTGCACTCCTCGATCCCTCTGCTCAACAACACTACCTAGCGGCCTACCATTTACTGTGTAGGCCCTCCCCTTGTTCGACGTCCCAAAATGCAATACCTCACACGTCTCTGCATTAAATTCCACCAATCATTCCTCCACCCACCTGGCCAATCGATCCAGATCCTGCTGCAATCTTTCACAACCATCTTCATTATCTGCAAAACCACTCACTTTTGTATCATCAGCAAACTTGCTAATCTTGCCCTGTATGCTCTCATCCAAATCATTGATGTACACTGTAGATGACAAACAGTAACGGGCCCAGCACCGAACCCTGAGGCACACCACTACTCACAAGCCTCCAGGCCTCCAGTCTGAGAAGCAACCTTCCACCATCACCCTCTGCTTCCTTCCTTGGAGCCAATTTGCTATCCATTCAGCTATCTCTCCTTGGATCCCATGAGATCTAACCTTCCAGAGCAGCCTACCATGCGGAACCTTGTCAAACGCCTTACTGGAATCCATGTATACAACATCTGCAGCTCTGCCCTCATCGACGTTTTTGGTCACGTCTTCAAGAAAATCAATCAGATTTGGGAGACACGTACAAAATCATGCTGACTATCCCTAATCAGCTCTTGCCCATCCAAATACCTGTATAACCTATCCCTCAGAATACTCTCTAGTAACTTTCCAACGACAGATGTTAAGCTCACCGGCCTATAGTTCCCAGCTTTTTCCCTGTAGCCCTTCTTGAAAAGAGGCTCAACATTTACCACCCTCCAGTCTTCTGGCACTTCTTCTGCATTGAAGGACGACTCGTAAATTTCAACCAGGGCTCCTGCAATTTCCTCTCTAGTTTCCCGCAATGTCCTTGGATTTATTTGATCAGGCCCTGGAGATTTGTCTACCTTCATACACGACAGTACTTTCAGTACTTCTTCAATGGTAACACTGACTGCTCACACAACACTTATATTAACTGCCCTAAGTCCCTCCGTCCTACTGTCTTTCTCCTCGGTAAATACAGAGGAGAAATACACATTGAGGACATTGCCCATCTCCTGTGGCTCTACACAGAGGTGTCCGCTTTGATTCCTGAGAGGTCCCACTCTCTCCCTTTTCCCCCTTATGTATTTAGAAAATCTTTTGGGATTGTCCTTAATCCTACCCGCCAGAGCTGTCTCCTGACCCCTTTTTGCCCTTCTGATCTCCTTTTTCAGTTTACTCCTTAGTTCCTGAAACTCCTCCAGGGATGCACTTGATCCCAGCTGCCTATACCTGTCCCATGCATCCTTCTTCTTTTTGACCAATGCATCAATTTCCCTCGTCAGCCAAGCTTCCTTACTTTTGCCTGCTTTGCCCTTCACTCTAACGGGGACGTACATATCCTGAGCTTTCGTCCTCACACTTTTAAAAGCATGCCACTTGGCTGATGTCCCTTTCCCCTCAAATAACCTGCTCCAGTCAACTTGAGCGAGACCTCTCATACCCTCAAAGTTGGCCTTACCCCAGTTGAGCATTTTAACACGTGGACCCTCTCCGTCCCTATCCATAACTATCTGAAACCTAATCGAACTGTGGGCCTAAAGGCTCCTCTACAAACACTTCATTAACTTGCCCTTTCCAATCTCCCAATACTAGATCCAGTGTTGCACTCTCACTTGTGGGGGCCTCTACATACTGTTTAAGAAAACTTTCCTGAACACCTTTGAGGAATTGCACCCCATTTAAACCCTTCATACTATGATTTTCCCAGTCTATATTAGCAAAGTTAAAATCCCCTCTACAACAACCATATTTGACCTGTAGCAGTCTGCAATCTCCTGGCATATTTGTTCTTATAATTCTCGTTGACTATTCGGGGGTCTGCATTCCCCCCCCCCAACAAGGTGACCATCCCTTTCTTGTTCCTCAGCTCCACGCATATTGCCTCACTCGACGGGTTTTTTGTTTGAAGGTTTCCAGCATCTGCAGCCCCTTGTGTCTCCAAAATGAGGATCAAATTGGAAACAAATGTAGACCAACTTATCCTTTAGATTCATGCCACCAATAGAGATGTCCAGGGACATGTTCCAACTGGTTTATATAAAAAAATGGAGAACATGAAGGAGAGAGTCAGGGGATATGTTTTCTCCTATATTGTGACACAGCAGTGCAGCGAGTAGACCTGCTGCCTCCCATCTCCAGAGACCTGGGTTCAATCGTGACCTATGGGGCTGTCTGTTTCACATTCACCCCTCTGACTCTATGGGTTTAGTCCAGATGATCCAGTTTCCTCCTACATCCCAAAGATGCACAGATTTTGTGGTAGAATCTTGAGGGAGTTAATGGGAATAAGCAATGAATAAAATGGGGTTTGTAACAGGTTCTTGATGGCCAGTGTGGATTTGATGGGCTAAATGACCTTTATCAAGGCTCAAAGACTCTATGACCCTGTTATTGATCTGTTAAATAAAATTTCAAGGGAGGAGGCTTCACATTTTGAGCAAGCATTTAATTTGCTATCTCTAATTGCCTTGTTGTAAAAGTGTAGGTACTTATAAACTACAGTTTGACACTAAAGGGAAATGTAAAGAGTTTATTTTGTATAGTGGACTCTCTTTCAGAAGCATCTACAGGAAAAGTAGCAAAATCTAATATATGCCTTAAAGTAAGAATTGTTTAATACATAAGAAGAGGATATTCATCCCATCGAGGAAACGCTCAATGTTAACCGTGCTTAGCCGAGATCATTGATACTAATTCTATTTTTTAGTTTAGTTTAGTTTAGAGATACAGCGCGGAAACAGGCCCTTCGTCCCACTGAGTCCGTGCCGACCAACGATCCCCGCACATTAACACTAGGGACAAGTTACATTTATACCAAGCCAATTAACCTACAAACCTGTGCGCCTTTGGAGTGTGCTGAGGGAACCGAAGATCTCAGAGAAAACTCACGCAGGGTCACCAGGAGAACGTACAAACTCCGTACAGACAACACCCGTAGTCAGGATTGAACCTGGGTATCTGGCACTGTAAGGCAGCTGCACAACCGTGCTGTATTATCCTTGTTTATATGATTGAGCTACTCACTTCCTTAATCTGAGTGATTCAGCACAATAGTGGTGTTTAAGAGATCTTTAGATAGGCACATGCATTTGCAAGGAATATGGTTATACTGTTCGATTTTATAAGTTAGTCCAGTAATTTAACCATTATGAAATCATATCTGATACAAGCTATTCACTCCCACTCAGAAGGAACATTCTCAACCTCTATAATCCACATAGATCAAAAAGAATGATTCACTTCCCTTGTTTATTTAAAACACGGTGCATGTTAAGCCATATTTCTCATCTGTCAACAGGTTTGCAAACAAATGTTTCCCCAAAGATCATGACTCACTGGAGACTTAAATCATCTCCCTGCCTTTTAAATCACTGCCTCTATATTCTGTGAATAAAGAATTGAAGGTGTTTGAATACACACAATATATGAAGCAAGGTGGATGAGCTGATAGCACAGTTAGAAATTGAACTTGATGAGCATCGCAGGGTTGTGGCTGAAAGAGTATCAGTGCTGGGAGCTAAACATCCAAGGATACACATCCTAAGGGCTCGACCCGAAATGTCACCTATTCCTTTTCTTCAGAGATACTGTCTGACCCACTGAGTTACTCCAGCAGGTAGGCAGAGGAGGTGGGGTGGCTCTGTTGGCAAGGAATTAAATCCAATCCTTAGCAAAAAATGCCATTGGATCTAAAGATGTAGAATCCTTGTGGGTGGAGTTAAGAAACTGCAAGAGTAAAAAGACCCTGATGGGAGTCATATACAGGCCTCTGAACAGTACCCATGGTGTAAGGTACAAATTACATCAGGAGATAGAAACGGCATGTAAGAAAAGCAATGTTACAGTTGTTGGGGGGATTTCATTATGCAGATAGACTGGGAAAATTAGGTTGGTACTGCATCCCAAGGGAAAGCATTTGTAGATGCCTATGAGGTGGCTTTCTAGAGCAGCTCATGATTGAGCCCACTAGAGAAAAGGCAATTCTGGATTTGGTGTTGTGTAATGAATCAGATTTGAATAGGGAGCTTAAGGTGAAGGATCCTCTAGGAGGCTGTAATCATAATATGATAGAATGCAACCTGCAGTTTGAGAGGGAGAAGCTGAAATCAGGGTTACTGTTGAGTATTTGGAAGAACAGGATCTTTTCATCCCAAAGAGGAGGAAACATACCAAGGGGAGAATGAGACAACCGCGGCTGACAAAGGAAGTCAACAATTAGCAGAAAGCTGGAGGATTGGGAAGCTTTTAAAAACCAATAGAAGCAATAATGAGACAAAGGAAATATGAAGCTAAACTGGTTAATAATATAAAAGAGGATATTAAAAGTTTTTTTCAGATATATGAAGAGTAAAAGAGAGGCATGAGTGGACATTGGATCATTGGAAAATGGTGCTGGAGAAGTAGTAATGGGGAACAAAGAAGTGGCGGATGAACTGAATAAGTTTTTTGTGTCAGTCTTCACAATGGAAGATACCAGCAACATGCCAGAAATGCAAGAGAGTTCGGGTGCTGGAGTGCAGTCGCTATTACTAAGGAGAAGAGGCTTGGGATGTTGAAAGGTCTGAAGGTGAGTAAATCACCTGGACCAGGTGGACTACACCTCAGGGTTCTGCAAGAGGTAGCTGTAGAAATTGCGGAGGCATTAGTACTGATCTTTCAAGAATCATTAGAGTCGGGAATAGTTCTAAAGGCCGGAAAATCGCAAATGTAACTCCACTGTTTAAGAAGGGAGTGAGCCATAGAAAGGAAATTAGGGATTAGGGGTTATGGGGAGAAGGCAGGAGAATGGGGTTGAGGGGGAGAGATAGATCAGCCATGATTGAATGGAGGAGTAGACTTGATGGGCCGAATGGCCTAATTCTGTTCCTTTCACTTATGGACTATGAACTTACGAACATCATGTGGGTTCACATCTCCGCAAACAATTGTGTTCGTCCTCAAAGGGAGGGGCTCGTAGGGAACCTGTGCTTACTGGTGGTATCATGATGGAAGGGATGGAGATACCTAGAATTATTGTACAGAAACAGTCAATTTGGCCGAACTTGTTCATGTCAAGCAGTGGGCACCGTTCCATGTTAACCTGGGTGCGGACTGCAACTGTCACTTTAGTTCCTTCATTAACATAAAGGAATGCAGCTGAGATGGAACATCCACTACCTGATGTTTGAAATGAAAAGTTTTGTAATTCTTTGGAAGGCATGGAAGAGAAGCTATAAAAACAAGAGAGATGAGACCTAGGACAGGTTAACATTGGGAGGCCAATGCACTCCTGCTATTGCACTTTTAGGTGATATCAAGGCAATTAAGTTACCATTGACTGAGCCATTATCTCTTCTGAGAATAATGTGATTGCTCACAAAAACAAAGCAAAGTTTAAGTATCCTAAATAGAAGGAAAACAAAATAGCAGGAGCACCAATGCACACTTCAATTCTGCCTAGTCATTGCCAATTCCAGCATGCCACCGCAGTGAAGCAGCTGGATGAAGGGATATTTTGCAAGTCAGAATGCTTTTCATATATTATATAATCGGTGTGCAAGAAATGCTGGGAGTGGGAAGGGGAAAGCAAACGGCTTCAATGGTTCTTTAATGTCACGTATGCACAGCACAGTGGAATTCATTTGCACAATCACAAATGCACAGTCGCCATATTTTGGCACCATTTACAGTACATGGAAAATAATTTGTCCGCTTGTCTACAGTCGACAGACAGTTGACAAAGATGATAACCAAGGGGCCAATCTTGAAAACAGAAATGATAAGAGAACATTGATCTCATTTGTTTATGAGGTTTGTGACATCCACTTCTACAACAGACATGCAGGAGCCGTGAGTGGATTCCTTAAGACAGGGCTGCAGCACCTTCTAGGAAGTCTCTAATATTCAGCAGCAATAAAAGAAAGTAAGAAGAGTCTTGGCAGCTTTGGACCTACTGCGAACATTAAACAAACAGATGCCCTGAGTGCAAGGTTTAATAGAATATTTTTAGTGGGCTTATAAGACTTAATTTGGTTTACTCTCACACTGATGAGCATCTTTGAAAAGATGTGCCCAACCAGAGAAAGCAATGGGCTCGGACAGAGTCCCTGTTCGCATTGTTCGGAACGCCATGGGCCAACTAGCGGGAGGGTTCATGTACATCTTTAATCTCTCATTCCATTCTGAGGTATCCACCTGCTTCAAGAAGACCACTATCAGCCAAAGAAAATCAAGATCTCATGCCTTAATGACGACCATGCCCTGGCATCCATTGACATCCACCATCATGAAGTGCTGATATGGCACACATTAAATCCAGTCTACCAAGCAACATTGATCCAATGCAGTTCACCTACCGCCACAACAGGTCCAGAACTGATGCCCAAAAAGTGTTAAAAATTGACAATAAAATGAACAATTTTACCTCCTAGTTTAATATCGTTCAGCATTCTTCACTCATTTGGCTACCAAACCAACTTGATAACTTCAATTTTGCTCAACACCCATTCATCCATTTTGATTGGATGCCCGGCTAACTTGAAGACATTGCTTTTGCTACAAATTTTCTATGAAAAATCAGAAAACAGGTCTTGTTTGTAAAATAAAGGTCCATGCCACAGAACTCATTGTAGCTTCACGGGAAAGTTACTCCGAGGAAAAATGTTCCCGATGTTGGGGGAGTCCAGAACCAGGGGTCACAGTTTAACAATAAGGGGTAGGCCATTTAGGACTGAGATGAGAAAAAACGTTTTCAACCAAAGAGTTGTAAATCTGTGGAATTCTCTGCCACAGAATGCAGTGAGGCCAATTCACTGGATGTTTTCAAGAGAGAGTTAGATTTAGCTCTTAGGGTTAAAGGAATCAAGGGATATGGGGAAAAAGCAGGAATAGGGTACTCATTTTGGATGATCAGCCATGATCATATTGAAATGCGGTGCTGGCTCGAAGGGCCGAATGGTCTGCTCCTGCACCTATTTTCTAAGTTTCTATGTTAGTGATGCCATACCAATTGGAAAATTAAAGGAATTTTATTTAGAATGAAATCATCTTTTATCTGAAGAAGTTTTATGAATATTTCCTGCATGGATCCTCTGCATTAAGGAACCTGAAGTTAGAAACATTGCCAATAGACAATAGACAATAGGTGCAGGAGGAGGTCATTTGGCCCTTCGAGCCAGCACCGCCATTCAATGTTATCATGGCTGATCATTCTCAATCAGTACCCCGTTCCTGCCTTCTCCCCATACCCCCTGACTCCGCTATCCTTAAAAGCTCTATCTAGCTCTCTCTTGAATGCATTCAGAGAATTGGCCTCCACTGCCTTCTGAGGCAGAGAATTCCACAGATTCACAACTCTCTGACTGAAAAAGTTTTTCCTCATCTCAGTTCTAAATGGCCCCTTGTTCTGGACTCCCCCAACATTGGGAACATGTTTCCTGCCTCTAACGTGTCCAACCCCTTAATAATCTTATACGTTTCGATAAGATCTCCTCTCATCCTTCTAAATTCCAGTGTATACAAGCCTAGTCGCTCCAGTCTTTCAACAAATGATAGTCCCGCCATTCCGGGAATTAACCTAGTAAACCTACGCTGCACGCCCTCAATAGCAAGAATTCTTATAAATAAAATGAACACAACTCCCAGTTGCAATAAAGCACAAACAATTTGTCATATGGAAAAAAGAGACCTGATTTATAAAAATATGAATATTACCTCATGTTTCTGATGGCACATTCGGGATTGGGAGCCTAATGGGTCAGAAGTATATCCTGGACCACGGATGCCATAGTATTCCCATGTAGCCATGTACACCATCAGTGACCAAGGAAATGATCAGTGACCTCTTCTATGAGATTTGATGGTCCTTCAAAGGTCAGTGGATATTTTTAAGGCAGAGATAGATTCTTGATTAGTACGGGTGTCAGAGGTTATGGGGAAAAGGCAGGAGAATGGGTTTAGATCAGCCATGATTGAATGGCGGAGTAGACTTGAAGGGCCGAATGGCTCAATTCTGCTCCCATCACTTATGATCTTACGATCTAAAGATCTTTATTATCTCCTGTATACATCACGTTTCTGTCCTTGTTTTCAAATATGGAAAGTTTTATATCTGGTATATCTTTACTTTCATTGTCCACTTCTCCTCCTCGTATTTCACTCCTCTCCGTTAACCCTGCTGGTGTCCAGTCGAATGCTTCCATTCACCTTTGGGTTCCTTGCCTCAGTGGTCTTTCATTTTCCATGAGTGATCTCAGGCAGTGATTGTCCGATGGCTATTCAGCTGCAACAGTCCCATTGCCGAGCCCCAGCACTGTTCTCATCCCATGGCTACGTACACATTTGCAGCTGCAGCTCGCAGATAAGCGGCTGGGAGGAGGAATCCTTGACAGTAAGTATTTCCTGCGAGCAGGGATGCTACTGGCAATTGTGGCCGGCCTCCTAGCATGATATCAATCAGGGATCAATTGTGGACATTTCTATTTTGCACTCACAGCTATTCTCCGCCTTGTCAAGGTGAGCCATCGAGGGAATCATACATTTATACAATGATTGAAAACTATTACAAAAATATTATTTATATTATATATCACTGCCATTACATGGTACTGTCTATCACAATGTATAATCACATCATGGAACAAATATTAGTTACCGTTTTGCGAACACGTTCTGCGATATTATAGCATTCAGATATTTTATTCAGTCCCTTAATATTATATTTCTTGACTGAAATTATTCTCTTTCAATCTCGGTATGTCCACCATGTTGCAATCCATACTGTGATATAACATTGTGTTATATTATTATAGTCTCTGATGTTATTGTTTTACTAAAGTAAGCATTACTCTTATTGTGTTACTTTCAGTCTTTGTTATATTGTTTTATATACAGTCACTTAAGGATGTATTTATACTGCAGTAACTGAATCCCACTTAATTCTGTCTTGTTTATATTGGAATTGGATGCAATTGGAGTTTTTTCTTACTGTTATCTACAATGTGCCAATTAATGTCAGCTGCTTTGAATGGGAGCCTCTGCTCTCTCTGAATGTACCACAGTACATGTAACTTCAGCTACATTTTAAAAAAAACATCAAATGATCGTGAGGGAAATTGTTTGTCCTCACCCATATTTATTCCTCAACTAATGCTATCCAGACTGATGAAATAATTTCACAAGTTCACATTCACAAGTTATAGGAGTAGAATTAGGCCATTCGGCCCATCGAGTATACTCCGCCATTCAATCATGGCTGATCTCTGCCTCCCATTTTCCTGCCTTCTCCCCATAACCCATTGCACCCGTTCTAATCACGAATTTGTCTATCTCTGCCTTAAAAATATCCACTGCCTTGCGGATATCACTGTTGTTTCTAGCAGCTAACTGTGCATCAGTTGGCTGCCATATTGACAACATTGTGTCTTGACCATACTTCAAAATAATTTGTTATTATTCACTTATAACATGTGGGACTTATGGGAAATATGTGTTTCATTGTCAAGCCCGGCATTCAGTGCAGATCTCTAACTCCCCATGAGAAAGTAGTTCTTAACCTTATCTTGCATCAGTTTAATACTGAGAGGCTTGTGGGACTGGAATCACATATGCTCGGTCATCTTGTTGAACTGAGGAAGCTTGTCCTCTTGGTGAGGCACCACATCTGAGCGTAGTCTTCCCCCGCACAGCCTCACAGGCCAATTATTGCTTAAGCCAAGAGGCTGGAGCATCTGGCCTTATGTTCAGCACCTTTTAATGGGTTTTATCCATTTCTATTCAACCCTCTGCAAAATGGAGAAGGTTGAATTGTGTTAAATGGGCCTTTGCTTTTAATTCTCAAAGGCTTCAGCTGCATTTCCAGAAGGTCTGCAAAAGATGTCAACCAGCATTTGTGTGGCATAGATGCAATTTTTCTGATGGGAGCCTCCGCAACATAACATCTGGGTTAAACAGCTAATATTTCTCTTGGTGAAATATCATAGGGACAGTATAATTAATTCATTACTGCCTTATATTTGATGGCTGAAGAGTTTTATTGGAAACAACTTGTTCTAGTTTCTGTGATCTGTGCCTTAATTTTCAATCTCCATATGTCATAGTTCTCCCACTTCGCACTTTCCTCTCCCACCCCAGCTGGCTGTCATCAGCTGCCTGAGTCCGAAAATGTGTACAAACCTGTGATACAGATCCTGAACGTGGATACCTGCCCATCTCCCGTGCCCCACATGACGTAAGACAGGAGCTGCCTGCTCAGGTGCACCCCCCCCCCCCCCGTCCCTCTTGTTCCCCTCCCCCAAAGGTACCCAGGAAGAAAGGCACATGTTTCAGTGCACAGACACAAGCGACAGACAAAAAATCAGCATAATGTGAAGCATTGCACAAGGTTAAAACTGAGTCCTGGCTCTCTACAAAAGGATTTTTAAAATTTCACATTGTGCTAATTATTCTATTCATAACTCCAAGCATGAGAAAGTGAAATGTATCTCAATACATAGTGTTCTCAAATTGGCTCCTTGCTGTAACAAAAAGCACATTTATTCTGTCCGGCAGACAGATTCAGAAAGGCACAGCAACATGCTGAAAATGTTATGATATTACTATATTAACATGCACTCTGATGATTTTCTTTTCTTTTCTATAGCACAGGCACAAGTAATTGATGAATTCTGTGATGATTTTATTTTTCCATGTTTGAAATCTCTTTGGAATAGAAAACAGAAGTTAATTTAAAGTTCAATATGTATCTCTCTGCAACCTGGAAAGTTCATTTATCACTGTATGGTGGATGCATGTTAATGAATGCACAACGGAGGCCATCAATAAATCAATATTGAATATATTATTCAACAAGTATTTACCGAAATAGGGGACAATTTGTTATTTTTCATTAGAGAAGTGCTTGAACTCTATGACATGTGATGTACACATTCACAGCTAATGCTAAATGGATGTACAGTGTGCTTATTTATTCTATTAAATATTAGGCAGAGTGATGTTCAGTCAGTGACAGACAGCTAGGCATTGTTTCCTTTAACTGCAATCTTACCATCGTCACTTCAGGGAGAGTTACTCAATTACCATTATCTCTCAGCACTCTTCTATTTAGGAGAGAAAATGAGAATTTTTTTTTTTTTGAAATGTACACAAATGGTAAAAGAAAACATTATGGTAGCTTGCTAGATTGGGGGGGTGGGGGTTACTCTTGGCCTGTCATGAGTATTGTTTCATGGTCTGATATCGGGGAACAAAGCCAGACAGCACCTTCTTGACTGACCTCCACCTCAGAGAGAAAGAAAATAGGAGCAGTAGGCCATTTGGCCCTTCATGTCTGCTCTGTGTTTCATTATCTTCTCCAGCTAAACCATAAGGAACAGGTACAGAAATGTGTTTAAAATGTGTGGAACCACAATAGTGCAGGATGGTATGACATAAATATTTTTGGATTTATTTAATGTACTTCACACGCTTGGTCATTCAAGGACCCAATTTTGTCTGGGAGGAAATATGGAACATAGAATATAGAACAGTACAGCACAGGAACAGGCTTGTTGGTCCATGATGTCAGTTCAAAATGCACATCAGTTTGTACATGGTCTATACCCCTCCGAACCCTACATATTCATGTGCTTGTCCAAAACATTGCTATTGCATTTGCTTCCACCACTTTCACTGGCAGTGTGTTCTAGGTTCCTGCCCCTCTCTGTATAAACAATTGCCTCGTAAATCTCCTTTAAAGTTTTCACTTCTCACCTGAAAGCCTCGTCCTTTTATCCGGTTTTTCGCCTCTCCCAGGAGATCACACGGTTCTTTTGGGTGGGAAGAAGGGCGATAGTGGGAAGGGGGTTGGGGTAGGATCAGCCATGATTGTATTGAATGGCGGAGCGGGCTCGAGGGGCCGGTTGGCCTACTCCTGCTCCTATTTTTTTGTGTTCTTGTGTTCTTGTGTTCTTATGATAGTTACACTGCACTCACAAAGTTCCATAAACACCATATGATCCAGAGCTGATGGTCTGTATTTGTTGTGTGGGATTTGCATCACCGAAACAGGCCATTTGGCCCAGTTAGGCTTTCCTGGACTAACGCTGTACACAAGCCTCTTCCCATCTGCACCCAGCACCTGTTAACCAGATCTTGGTTTTAATAGTAGTGACTTGAGTAATGCCAGATATAACCTGAAGATATTTGGGTCAGTGTTACTACATCACCTTTCAATTTTCCTCAAACCAATGATGGATGAGACGGTTGGCCGGCTCACCACAGTGGTGGGTGTTCTGTAAAGTTTGATTATCACTGGCACACTTGGGAGTTTTCCAGGCAACTGGTTTCAGGCTCCCTTTTAATGCCACGTCGTGTTCAATAAACACATTCATTTAAAATATAACCAGACTTACAATAGAAATGCTTGCTATTGCAAATATATTTTGATAATATAATGCAGCTTTAAATTTTGTTTGATTTGGGAATATTATGAAACTATGGATCAGAATAATCAAATAAACATAACCAAAGGATCCAATGCCAGCAAGAAATGACTTCACCCTTTTTTTTTTTTCCTTTCTGATGGAATGATCTTCTTATGACCCAAATAATGAATGTCAGCAATACTCAACTGTAAGAACACTGTTATAAATTGAACTCTTAGCTGCTCAACATGGATATGCCAACAAGAAATTTAATATAACAAAAAAAAGGATAGTGATCTAGGTCAGCTACAGAATCGTAGACATAGAGTCATTGTGTCATATAGTACTGAAACAGGCCCTTTCAGTACCACTGAATGGCCCACCAGGTCCATGCTGAACATTTATAGTAATCCCATATTAGTCCCATTTTCTTTTCCCCGCACTCCTGTCCACTCCACTTCTACCACTCGCTGACATAATAGGGGTCATTAGCCTACCATCCTGCACATCTTTGGGATGTAGGAGGAAATCGGAGGAGACCCATGCGGTCACATCAAGAACGTGCAAACTCTGCTCCGACCAGAGCTCAGGATTGAACCTAGTCACCTTTGATATGAACCAGCTGTCCAACTGTGCTGCCTATGTTTCCTCTTTGTGAAGCCAGAAGATGGGTTAACACCTGGAAAATAGCACTTCCCCAGGTGCAGCCCCCTCCCAACACTGGCAGAAGGACCTGCCTAGATTTTCACGGCTGAAATCCCTGGTGAGTTTTGAACAAATATCATTCCAACTCAAAACGAAGGATGCAACCAATTGAGTATTACCATCAGAGAAAGCAACTATTGTGGTGGGGATAGGAATTGTTGAAATCTTCTCATGTTCATCCATCTGAGTCATGGACACTTCCACTGATGAAGCTATGGTACCATTTTACTTGTTGAATAGTAGGATCAGCAGTCAGAGAGGCTCCCCAGGCCACAACATGGCCTCGTCTCCTCTGACCCATGATTGGAGTTATACAGATGTACACTAACAAATTTTCCTGGTGAACCCTCAACTGATGTCCAGTTGCCAACAAGAGATTTTAGATAACAAAAAAAAGGATAGTGATCTAGGCGAGTTACAGAATCATAGGCATAGAGTCATTGTGTCATATAGCACTAAAACAGGCCCTTCGATTCACCCGGTCCATGCTGACCATTTATAGTAATCCCACATTAATCCCATTTTCTTTTCCCCACACTCCTGCCACTACGCCCAGATTCAAACATCAACTACAGTTGGTGGGGATAGGAATTGTTGAAATTTTCTCATGTTCATCCACCTAAGTAATGGACACTTCCACTGATGGCGCTGTGGTATCATTTTACTTGGTGAATAGTTGATACTCAACTATCCCCTCCACGACCCCTGAACCCAGTCCCAGCACAAGACTTGCTTGGCTCCCTCACAGGCTCCGCACTGATGCAGGGGGTGAAGAAAAGACATTCGCTGATATAAGGCTGCTTCAGAGATGACCAATTCTCATGCCTTTGGTGATAATCGAACTTCAGATAAAGAACCACAAACTATGTCGTGCATTGTGCATGCCCTGCAGTAACGGATTAGCATGCCATGGTGAGTGTCAATGAGTTTCCAGATAATTATTTTAACATGGGTGGAGAAGATGGTGAGAAAACCAGTTTTTCCAACAAGAAAACGTGCCAGCCACGTGAGCAAGGAAGATCTTACTAAGTGGGCAAATTTTACCGGTGTTTAAAAACCAACAGGCAGGACAAAAAAAACAGGAAGATTGCCTGCCAACCTGGGTGCAACACTTCTTGAAAAGCCTTAAACAGAGCATTATTCATTAGTTCTTAAGGAAAGGTATGAGTACAAAGCAATGGGTGACTTCATTTACATAGCAGTAGGTTTTGTCATGGTGAGTGGTCTGAAATGGCCTTTGTCCATTCTAGACAATAGACAATAGACAATAGGTGCAGGAGGAGGCCATTCGGCCCTTCGAGCCAGCACCGCCATTCAGTGATCATGGCTGATCATTCTCAATCAGTACCTCGTTCCTGCCTTCTCCCCATACCCCCTGACTCCACTATCCTTAAGAGCTCTATCCAGCTCTCTCTTGAATGCATTCAGAGAATTGGCTTCCACTGCCTTCTGAGGCAGAGAATCCCACAGATTCACAACTCTCTGACTGAAAAAGTTTTTCCTCATCTCAGTTCAAAATGGCCTACCCCTTATTCTTAAACTGTGGCCCCTTGTTTTGGACTCCCCCAACATTGGGAACATGTTTCCTGCCTCTAACGTGTCCAACCCCTTAATAATCTTATACGTTTCGATAAGATCTCCTCTCATCCTTCTAAATTCCAGTGTATATAAGCCTAGTCACTCCTAATATCCAGGTTTTCCTTCTCCATCTATCCTGACGATCCCATCTTCCACACCAGTGCCTCTGATATGTTTCTACTATGGTTTCTCTTTCAACATGACTGATGGAGCATTCAATTGCATCCAATTAATTTCTGGCACTTCTACTCTCAATCTCTTTCCCTCCCCATCTGGGCTAAAGATACCTGTAGGGTTTCCCTTTAGGTCAGTTTAGTTTAGTTTTTAGATGCAGCATGGAAACAGGCCCTTCAGCTCCCTGAGCCAATGCCGACTAATGATCACCCATACATTAGTTCTACTATCCCAATTTTGCATCCTACACACTAGGGGCAATTTACAGAAGCTAATTAACCTAAAAATCCACACGCCTTTGGAGTGTGGGAGGTGACCGGAGCACCCACTCTTATTTTTCTGTCTTTGGCCTCCTAACACTTAGTAATAATAATAATAATAATAAGCATTTATTTTATATAGCGCCTTACCAGAAGCTCAAAGCGCTTTACAAAAACAATCATAACATAAAAACAAACAGACAAACTATCCTAACGGAGAAGCGGCGAATAAACAGCGCCAGCGTCCTCTCACATCAGGGTCCGGCAGTAGACAACAAAAAGCACAGGACACACAGATACAATTTTTACACAAACAGCCATCACAGTGATTGCTCCAGGCACACCCTCACTGTGATGGAAGGCAAAGAAAAGACTTATCTCCTCCTCATTCTTCTCCCGTGGTGCCACGAGGTGATCGAGGCTCCCAACTTTTGAAGCCCCCACCAGGCGATGGAAAGTCCCAGGGCCAATACCAAGTAGTGGGTATCCCTGCCTGAAATGTAAAATGACCCAGAAATAGTTTGTGACGGTGCAGCTAGTAGAGTTGCTGTCTCACAACTCTAACAACTTGGGTTCAGTCTTGACTTCAAGTGCTGTCAATGCAGAGTTTACATGTCCCCCCTATAACCACTGAGGTTTTCTCCAAGTGCTCCTGTTTCCTGCCAGATACTAAAGATATGCTGGTTGGGTTAAATGTCCAACTTAAAATAGCCTCTACTGTTTCTGGGTGTTGGGATTGATAGGAATGTGGGGAGAATACATTTCAGGGAAGAATATTTGGGGAATGGGATTACCCGGTGAGCTGGCGTAGACTTGATTGGCCACACGACTCCTTCTCTGTAAATGGAGGTTCGAGAAACACCACCTCATTTTTCTTACTTGGTACATCAAAGCCTGCTGGATATTTAGTTGAATTCAGAGTTTCAGATAATTAGCCATTCAAGTCTTATGTTTCACATTTGCACTCTCTCTCTCTCTCTCTCTCTCTCTCTCTCTCTCTCTCTCTCTCTCTCTCTCTCTCTCTCTCTCTCTCTCTCTCTCTCTCTCTCTCTCTCTCTCTCTCTCTCTCTCTCTCTCTCTCTCTCTCTCTCTCTCTCTCTCTCTCTCTCTCTCTCTCTCTCTCTCCTCTCTCTCTCTCTCTCTCTCTCTCTCTCTCTCTCTCTCTCTCTCTCTCTCTCTCTCTCTCTCTTCCTTCACCACCCTCTTAGCTGGCACTACCAACTCCTGACAACATCATTCAATACCTCGTCTCCACCCATTCACAAACTTCTTTTGTTGTCTCTGTGACTTCACACATCACTGCAACCTTAAAGCTTATTTATTTTCCAATTTTTCTGTGTTATGCCAGTCATTGAGCTGAAATTTTAATTTTGGTTCTTTATCCACAAATGCTGGCTGACCGGTTGTGCATGTTGACCATTTTCTGATTTTGTTTTTATAAAATTGCAGAACTTTGGTTAACCAAGTTGCTTAAGTGTTTATCACTCCTTGCTATTGTACACACAAATAATCTGCCTTTCAATTTGAAAAGCAAAACAAATTGCCAGAATTACCCCGTCTTGAAATCAATAGCTTTGAGTTTAAACCCTTTTTCACAGTATGATGTAAAATTGAATAGATTGTAGCACTTTCATTGTTCCAAAAAACATTACAGTCAATTAAATACATTTTGGAGTGTGCTCACTGTTGTAATGTAGGAAACACACAACTGACTTGAACACAGCACACCTCCACAAACAGCAATGTGATGATAACAATCAGATCATTTTGATAAGAAATGTTGGTGGGTGTATGAATAATGACCTTGATATCAGAAATAACATCCTTGCTCTTCTTCAAAATAGTACCAAAAGATCTTTAATATCTCAGAGGCTTAACATCTCATCTAATTATCCCGGCTCAAACAGTCAATTCTGGGGTGGGGGTTAAGAACCATTCTGATGGGTTGGTGATTCATCGCGAGCTAAGAGTTAAAACCCATACTAAAATATTCAAGAATGTCAGATTTAAAACAATACCCACTATTGCTGACAGCTCTCATTTCATCCGAAACTACTTCATAAACAGCGAGCTGAAGATATGTTTCAGCCAGCTGCGTAATTTTGATTTTGTTTTCACTGTCTAGTAAGTTTCTCTCCATACTCAGTTCCCTGATGCATTAGTTTTACATAAGCTTCTGCTTTACTACTGTCATTTAAACATTTTTTTTTACTACAGATCTCATTATATTTACAAGAATCATTGGCCTTTTTGAAACAGAACATTTTCTAGCTCTGGGAGATTATTTATATCTGTCATGTTAGTCAATGGCTGTGTATTTAAACCAGTTCAGCCCAGTTTGCTCTAAATTATTTCCAGTGACTTCTTGTGCCTTTTTCAACAGATCTGAAGTTGATCTAACCCTGGGTGGCAGCCCCCTTGTTGCTGTTTTAACTTATACTATCCGGAGGCTTTCCTTTATGAATGTGAAATAAGGTAACAAACACTTACTTGACGCTTTGTGCCCAAGACCACAAGAAATTACAGAGACATCTAGATGTAGCCCAGTCCATTGCACATACCAGACTTCCCACCATTAATTCCATCTGCCCTTCACTCTGCCTCAGAAAGGTAACCCACATAAACAAGGCATGCCCCTCCCTGGCCATTCCTTCTTCTCCCTGCTTCCAGCTGGCAGAAGCTCGAAAGCCTTCACCGGCAGACTCAGGTACAGGTTCTTCCCTCTATTTTCAGTCTTCTGAACCATTCTTCCATAAAATAAGAATTATCCGATTCCCCTCTGCCCCATTGTGGACATTGGATTTTCTCTATGGAAATGATGCCCTACAATGTTTAGAACTATATTCTGTACTTTGTATCTTCTGCATTGATCTATCTATTGCACTTGAGTTTAACATGATTGTATTAATATATGAGACTCAACGTAGACATAGCCACCCTTCAGGAAACAAGGCTGGCAGACTCGGGCACATTGAAGGAGAAGGACTACACGTTCTACTGGCAGGGGAAGGACTCTGACGAGCCCAGAGAGCACAGAGTAGGCGTCACAGTAAGGAACAGCCTGCTGAACACGGTGGAACCAGGCAGGAATGGCTCAGAGTGACTCCTGACTCTCTGCCTCAACACCACCGCAGGCCCGGTCACCCGTGTCAGCATGTATGCCCCAACACTGTCCTCCACATCAGACACAAAGGATGAGTTCTATGAGAACCTCGCATCCATCATCAGCAGCATCCCCAGCAAGGAAGAACTTGTTCTCTTGGGCGACTTCAACGCCAGAGTGGGCGCAGACCACGAATCGTGGTCTTCCTGCCTTGGGCAGTTTGGTGTGGGCACATGGTATCCTGGAGACACCCACGCTCAAAGCACTGGCATCAACTGGATCTGATCCTAGTCAGACGTGCCGCCCTCAAGAACGTTCTCCGCACACGCTCCCACCACAGTGTGGACTGCGACACAGACCACTCCTTGGTGTGTTGCAAGATCAGGCTGCAACCAAAGAGGTTCTACCATACTAAGAAGCAGGGGAATCCCGCATCAATGTCAGAAAGATGCCCCATCCAGACCTCGTGCAACAGTTTGCAGAGGCTTTTGAGAGAGAACTTGGCACCTCGTGTCCTGGAGACTCTGCAACAGAGAAGTGGGAAACTCTGCGGGACACCATGCCGCACTGCCTTGGCTAGCTTTGGGAAGAAGATCTCAAAGACACACGACTGGTTTGAGGCCAAGTCGACTTGACATCTTTTTGTTGAATAGATACAACGCTTGAGTGTGCACAGCCCTTTGGGCAGAAGGTTCCAAAGATTCACCAACTTCTGGATGAACACATTTCTTCTCATCTCAGGCCTGAATGGCCAATCGTTTATTTTGTAACCAAGACCCTTGGTTATAGATACCCCAGCCAGGCAGAACATCAACTCTCCATCTACGCTCTCAAACTCCACAGGAATTTTGTATGTTTCAAAGAAATCACCCTAAGTCTTCCTTTTTCTTTTAATCATAGATCGATCTTTCCCCTTACCACCCCCCAGGAATGAATCAGGGAAAGCTCTGTTGCTCTCCCTCTATTTCCAGTATATTATTACAAGTGCCATCTCACCAGGGAGGCTGATTCACATTTGTTTCTCATGCACTTCACCGGGCAGCAGTCTCATCAAGCAAGCAAGATTTTGATGCGTGTCTCTCTGATTCTTTTAGCAAAAACAGAATTGGTTTGATTTTGCTCATCAGTTTATAAGCTGCACATGCTTACAATGTCATTGCTCTCCAGAGTGCAGGTAATTGGACAATACAAAATGTAGAAACAAGGAACTGCAGATGCTGATTTACAAAAAAGGACACAAAGTGCTGGAGTAACTCAGCAGGTCAGGCAGCATCTTTGGAGAACATGGATGGATGGACAATGTTTTGAGTCAGGACCCTTCCAGTCTGAGGAAGGGTCCCACCCAAAATATCACCTACCCATGTTGTCCAAAGATGCTGCCTGATCCACTGAGTTATTCCAGCAGTTCGTGTCCTTAATTGGATAATTCCCTTGTCGATCAAGTTCATTGATTGGATTGCTGTAAGTGACTGGCGTTGGTTTTATTCACGTAATCTGTAGATAACTATCGTCCCCACACTGACTTCTTATATAGAATTATCCTGCTGTTATGGAGAAAAGTTGATGTTGCTTCAGTTCATCGCATGGCCTATATTATTTGGCTGAATGACCTTTTTGCTGTATTATGCACTGTTTGCTGATTGTCCAGTTGCATGCACTACTGCAGCTATAATTCATTATTGATGCACTGTAAACATATATATTCAGTCATTTGAAATGTCGTGCTTGACTTTATTCTCTTGTGGGTAGTGCTAAGCTGGTTTTAGAATAATCACCACACATTACACTCCATCCCAAGGTTTAATTTTAGAAAAGGAGCATAAGGCCTAGCACAAACATACAGTAAGTGGGTGAATTTCTAATGAATAATGTGCTTTATTAGTTCATTTATTTTAATCAAGAAGGAGTACTGGTACCCTTATTGGTACCCTTATATCCCGAAAAAACTCCGGTCTGCTTGTTTAACTAAAAAATCTTCTAAAGTTCTGCCACAAACCGTTCCACTCGCCTGTCACTCTTGTGTTTGCTGACATCTGTTGAATACTGGCTAGGCCACAGTTTGATTTTAACAATCTCTTCCTGTTTTCAAACCTCTCCATAGTCTTTGCTCCCTCTCTTTCCCCACACCTCCAAATCTCGGTTATTTTCTCCAACCCCTCAAACCCATCAAGATCTATCCTCTAATTCTGGCCCTTTGCTCATTCATGAGTTTAATTCTCCCATCAATTGTGGTCGTGCCTATATCTGCCTCTGCAATTCCCTCCCTAAACACTATCTCCTCTTCTAATACACGCCATTAAACCTACCTTTTTGAGTAATGTCTTCGTCATTTCCCCTTTTATGTGGGTTGGTGCCAATCTTTGACTGATAGTTTTCCTTGGGATGACTTGTTCCATTAAAAGTGCTATAGAAATGAAAGTTAATGTTGCTGCCATTATGCGTCTGAGATTACTTGCCATCCTTTGTGTGTCTGTTCTTTAGGCTAAGCAGCTTAACGCCTATCATATATCACGGCCAGTGCAACTGTTTCTTTCTATGACACCCAATATCATCATCATGCTTTCCTGGAGCAGTTCCAAGGAATGCCTGTTTCATTCTTTATGATTAATCACTCACTCACTAACTGTGGGAACGCAAGGAAATGTAATGCATTACTTTAGAGGATGCCATGTCTTCAATGAGTCACATCTGCATGGAACAGGTGGGGGAAGTGATGACGATGATTGTACAACTTTAGATAGCTCCTCTGTCCCTCCCGTCCCCTCCTCCTTCCCAGATCTCCCTCTATCTTCCTGTCTCCACCTATATCCTTCCTTTGTCCCGCCCCCCTGACATCAGTCTGAAGAAGGGTCTCGACCCGAAACGTCACCCATTCCTTCTCTCCTGAGATGCTGCCTGACCTGCTGAGTTACTCCAGCATTTTATGAAGAAATACCGATGATTGTATCTACATTCAAGAGTTTAATTTTAGTGTAGTTTAGAGATACAGCACCGAAACATGCCCTTTGGCCCACCGAGTCTGCGCCGACCACCGATTCCTGCAAATTAACACTACCGTCCGTCCACACACCAGGGCCAATTTGCACTTATACCAAGCTAATTAACCTACAAACCAGTATGTCTTTGGAGTGTGGGAGGAAACTGAAGATCTTGGAGAAAACTTCGACCCAGGCGGCCACGGGTACAAACTCCGGACAGACAGCTCCTGTATTCAGGATTGAATACGGGTCTACTGGCGCTGTAAGGCAGCAACTCTAACGCTGCGTCACCGTGCCGCCCTTATTTGGAATAGAAATAAGAAACAGCAGCCATCTCTGTAATTTTGCACGATTTACACAGGGATGGTAGGGTGGATACGGATTGGAAAGACTGGAGGCAACTCTGCTTGATCTGCTATCTTTTAAGTGATTTGGGACAAGGAAATGTCCAGAAATCTCAGACTTAATGTACCTCCAGTAAATTCTTTTTTAGGCTAGAACCTGTTTCGCTGGAATGTGCCAAGAGTTCTGCAAGTTTGGAAGCAAATATTCGCATAGATGTAGAATGATTTCATAGCAGTGAAGTTAAATATTAAAGTGAAGTTAAAGGCCCAAGGAGGAAATTATTGAGGAGATTCAGTTATTGTGAAAGGCTGAAAATCCTCATGAATGCCCTTATGAGAAATGGGTGCAGAGATTTTACAGGGAAGCCCATGTTCAAGATGAACTGATTTTATGCTTAACTGAACATCATTATGAATTGATTTTTCTTGTTTAACCCAGATGCAAAGAGATGATACGTACTATTCTCATTATCGGCATGCTAGAGTCAGTGTTAAGGAAACACGAGCATCATCTTAATGAAAATATTTATTGAATCACTTTGACGATGATTGCATATACATTTGAGAGCTGCAATAGGAATAAGAAACACCATTCGTTTCTGTATTTTTATCGCATTTTTATTACACTTGCTCCTTTCAGCCTTGTTAAAGTCTCTCACTGCTGAATCAGAAGGTTCCAGGCTCAAGGATGGGAGCAGGTGATGCTCATCTCCATTACTGAAGGAGTGCAGCACTCATGGCATTACCATCACCTGGGTTTAAAGTTCAGACCATTTCTCTTCGTGGGTGGGTCATTTGAAGATGAGCAATGTCAGTGTCCAACACCTGCAGTCCGTCCTGATGGTTGCATGCTGTCACAACGAGCCGAATCACGCCGGTTGTTTCCAGAGTGAACCACCAGTTGGCAGGTGCTCGTGTTTCAGTAAGTCCCATACTTCCACACGGACATGGACTGTCCTCTCTGATGCTCTGCTCAGCACTGAGCCCAGAGGTAGAGCAGGACCAAGCAGAGGAGAGAGCTCACTCACCTCTCAGGGTGGCGAATCTGTGTGATTCATTGCTACCGAAGGCTGTGGAGGTCATCAATGGGTATGTTTAAGCCAGAGATAGATAGATTCTTGAATAGTATGGGGTTATGGGGAGAGGGCAGGAGAATGGGGTTAGGAGGGAGAGATAGATCAGCCATGATTGAATGGCAGGGTAGACTTGATGGGCTGAAAGGCCTAATTCCGCTCCTATCACTTATGAACTTATGAACGTGAACTCTCACCCAACTCTCAGCTGTTGAGCTGGTGTCTGCACCAGGAGCCCATACTTTTGAATGGAATCATCAGCCCTGTGGGAAAATGTATAAATGTTTTTAGTTATTTGTAGGTGGTTTTCAATTAAATATGTTTTATTGTTATTTGAAAATGAGATCAATTTTAATAGTTATTAAATGTCTCTAACCATCCGACACACTTAAAATATTGTTGAAAGCCTTTGATAATCAGTGAGTTTGAATTTAGCTTGAGTGAGGTTGGCTTATTAGTTAAAATGTGTGAAATCATTTCCGCATGTTATTTTTTTAAGCTTGACATTTCTCTTTTCCTTTTCTCTGCATTTGCTTATTTAATCCAGTGAAAGGTCCCAAGGAATGATACCAGTCACTATTTGACAACAAGGCACCTGATTGAGTTCTGATGGCATATCACAAAAGGTTTGAGTTAAAAAAAAGGTAACCAAGGAGCTCCACAGCGAAGAGGTAGCAAAGTGTTTTTTGATGCTTGTCATTATGCATTTAATTTGGGCAATTCATTTACTAAAACAGGAAATGACAGAGCTTGGGATCATTCTTGTGTAAACCTCCTCTGGACCCAGGGCCGTCTTTACAGCATTACGGGCCCCGGGCAAAGCAGTGTACTGGGGCCCCTACGACAACTACTCACAGGAATAAAAATGTAAATTGTCGATAAAATTAAACATATAAGCTCGTGGGGCCCCGGGCAAGTGCCCATCAGGCCCATGCGTTAAGATGGCCCTGTCTGGACCCTCTCCAGAGCCAGCATATCCGAGGACATTGTGAGCGACAGCTTGTGCTGTGATAACATCACGGAGTGATGAGGAGAACTCACACACTTTTCCGACAGATCATAGAACATAGAACAGGATAGCACAAGAACAGGCCCTTCGGCCCACCATGTCTGCACCGATCATAATGCCAAGACGAACACATTTGCCTGCACTTAGTCCATATCCCTCCACACCCAGCATATCCATCTGCCTATCCAAGAGTTTCTTAAATGCCATATCGTATCTGCCTCAACCAACACCCCTGGCAGTGGGTCCCAGCCACTAATCACCCTCCATGTAAAACAATTATTCCGCACATCTCCTAGAACAGCACGCTTTTTTTTCATCCACATATTAGGAGTTCTGCATAGGGGCATCAAAGGGTAATGTGTGTGGAGATTAGTCATAACCCAGGATAGCAAAAATAATTTTCCATTCATTTTCTAATCTGAGGAAAGACATTCTAGCCTTAGAGGGAGTACAGAGAAGGTTCACCAGATTGATCCCTGGGATGGCAGGACTTTCATATGAAGAAAGACTGGATAGACTGGGCTTATACTCGCTGGAATTTAGAAGACTGAGGGGGGATCTTATTGAAACATATAAAATTCTTAAGGGGTTGGAGAGGCTAGATGTGGGAAGATTGTTCCCGATGTTGGGGAAGTCCAGAACCAGGGGTCACAGTTTAAGGATAAGGGGGAAGTCTTTTAGGACCGAGATGAGAAAACATTTCTTCACACAGAGAGTGGTGAGTCTGTGGAATTCTCTGCCACAGAAGGTAGTTGAGGCCAGTTCATTGGCTATATTTAAGAGGGAGTTAGATGTGGCCCTTGTGGCTAAAGGGATCAGGGGGTATGGAGAGAAGGCAGGTACAGGTTACTGAACTGGATGATCAGCCATGATCATATTGAATGGCGGTGCAGGCTCGAAGGGCCGAATGGCCTACTCCTGCACCTATTTTCTATGTTTCTATGTTTCTATGTTTCTCATAGCTGAAGCGTGTTTTGAGTTGCAGAAGAGTTGGGTGGCAGGCAGCCACCCCTGGCAGTGTTCAGTAAAGAATAACCTGCCCAAAAGAACGATGACACAGAATTAGACTATTCAGCCTGTCCACATTGCGATGCAAAAGTCTTCTAAATGCTATTATCGTATCTAATGCCACTATTATATCTAAAGATTGGGGAATTCCTGTCAATAAAGGCTGTTTGAGAGCTGTGGCTAGACTGAAATATTACTTCTAAACATTTTAATTTCATAGTGTACATGGAATCTGCGACAAAACTTTGATTTATTCTTGAGATATGGTCATCGCCAGCAAACCTGACATTAATTGCCCTTTCTCATTTGCCATGGGCTGGAGATGCTGAGTCTTCAATCTAAGCTCCCAGAACCAGTGAAGACTCAATACTAGGGTAAAAATTCATCCATTTATGATTTGAGTTGATAAACATAGGATGCAATAATATACAGCTGTGAACTGTGTTGCAGAAGTTTAGCTGTTTTGAAGTTAAGAGGACAGATTTTCAGAAGCACAGTTCAACGCACAAATCTGCTATATTTCAAATTTAGTACACACAAAAGGCTATGTACCTTTACTGAAACAACTACTTTATTGTGATTGGAGTTGCAAACAGACCCGTTAGCGACAACAAAGATTTTCTCCCTCAAGGGCTTCAGGAAACCAAGTGGGCTTTAACAACAATAATTTCAGATTGGTTATTTAAGCTCAGCTTTCAGATAGCCAAGACAAGTTTTGAACTTAACCTGAATTGCAGGATGGCTAATCCAGCTGTATAACCACAATACTACCACAGCCATGAATAAACTGGATAACATGTATTTTGTTTTGGACTGAACATTAACAAACCAAATCAGGTAGTCACAAGTAACAATGTGATTAGTGATCAACCTAATCATGGTAAACACATCCCACTTTAATAGAACCTTTTATCCATTGTCCAACAGGAGATAACACGTACTTCTTCATTTTGCTAGAATCACCTTTGGTTTTTATAACCTCGGGCATGGGATTGTGTTACAGTCATTTGACAAATACTTGTAGTGCTATACAGGTTATATACTATGTTTATGGAACCATACTCTACAAATTGAGAGGGAGAAGGGAAAATCGGCAGTGTCAGTATTACAGTATAGCAAAGGGGATTACAGAGGCATGAGGCAGGAGCTGACCAGATTTGACTGGAAGGAGGCCCTAGCAGGGAAGACGGTGGAACAGCAATGGCAGGTATTCCTGGGAACAATGCAGAAGTTGCAGGATTAATTTATCCCAAAGAGGAGGAAAGATTCTAAGGGGAGTAAGAGGCACCCATGACTGACAAGGGCAGTCAAGGACAGCATAAAAATAAAAAAGAAGAGGTATATCATAGCAAAGAAAAGTGGGAAGCCAGAGGATTGGGAATCTTTTAAAGAGCAACAGAAGATAAGTAAAAAGGCAATACGGGGAGAAAAGATGAGGTACGAGATAGTATCAAGGCAAATGTGGGTCCCTTGAAGTCAGAAGCAGGGGAATTTATTATGGGGAACAAGGAAATGGCAGACGAGTTGAACCGGTACTTTGGATCTGTCTTCACTAAGGAAGATACAAACAATCTCCCAGATGTTCTAGTGGTCGGAGATCCTAGGGTGACGTAGGAACTGAAGGAGATTCACATTAGGCAGGAAATGGTGTTGGGTAGACTGATGGGACTGAAGGCTGATAAATCCCCAGGGCCTGATGGTCTGCATCCCAGGGTACTTAAGGAGGTGGCTCTAGAAATTGTGGATGCATTGGTGATCATTTTCCAATGTTCTATAGATTCAGGATCAGTTCCTGTGGATTGGAGGGTAGCTAATGTTATCCCACTTTTTAAGAAAGGAGGGAGAGAGAAAACGGGAAATTAAAGACCAGTTAGTCTGGCATCAGTGGTGAGGAAGATGCTGGAGTCAATTATAAAAGACGAAATTGCGCAGCATTTGGATAGCAGTAACAGGATCGTTCCGAGTCAGCATGGATTTACGAAGGGGAAATCATGCTTGACTAATCTTCTGGAAGTTTTTGAGGATGTGACACGAAAATTGACAGGGGAGAGCCGGTGGATGTGGTGTACCTCAACTTTCAGAAAGCCTTCGACAAGGTCCCACTTAGGAGATTAGTGGGTAAAATTAGAGCACATGGTATTGGGGGTAGGGTACTGACGGATAGAAAATTGGTTGACAGACACAAAGCAAAGAGTGGGGATAAATGGGTCCCTTTCAGAATGGCAGGCAGTGACTAGTGGGGTGCCAGGACCGCAGTTATTTACAATATACATTAATGACTTGGATGAAGTGATTAAAAGTACCATTAGTAAATTTGCAGATGATACAAAGCTGGGTGGTAGTGTGAGCTGTGAGAAAGATGCTATGAGGTTGCAGGGTGACTTAGACAGGTTGTGTGAGTGGGCGGATGCATGGCAGATGCAGTTTAATGTGGATAAGTGTGAGGTTATCCACTTTGGTGGTAAGAATAGTAAGGCAGATTATTATCTGAATGGTGTCAAGTTAAGAAAAGGGGATGTACAACGAGATCTGGGTGTCCTAGTGCATCAGTCACTGAAAGGAAGCATGCAGGTACAGCAGGCAGTGAAAAAAGCCAATGGAATGTTGGCCTTCATAACAAGAGGAGTTGAGTATAGGAGCAAAGAGGTCCTTCTGCAGATGTATAGGGTCCTAGTGAGACCGCACCTGGAGTACTGTGTGCAGTTTTGGTCTCCAAATTTGAGGAAGGATATTCTTGCTATTGAGGGCGTGCAGCTTAGGTAAACTAGGTTAATTCCCGGAATGGCGGGACTGTCATATGTTGAAAGATTGGAACGGCTAGGCTTGTATACACTGGAATTTAGAAGGATGAGAGGGGATCTTATCGAAACATATAAGATTATTAAGGGGTTGGACACGTTAGAGGCAGGAAACATGTTCCCAATGTTGGGGGAATCCAGAACCAGGGGCCACAGTTTAAGAATAAGGGGTAGGCCATTTAGAACGGAGATGAGGAAAAACTTTTTCAGTCAGAGAGTTGTAAATCTGTGGAATTCACTGACTCAGAAGGCAGCGGAGGCCAATTCTCTGAATGCATTCAAGAGAGAGCTAGATAGAGCTCTTAAGGATAGCGGAGTCAGGGGGTATGGGGAGAAGGCAGGAACGGGGTACTGATTGAGAATGATCAGCCATGATCACATTGAATGGTGGTGCTGGCTCGAAAGGCCGAATGGCCTACTCCTGCACCTATTGTCTATTGTCTATACACATGTACCTTATTGTGATAATATGGAAGATGAAGACTCCTCCCATTGATTGAGAATTTTCAGCTGCTGGTCTTATGATTTTCCAGCAGGTTAACCACATAACTTCTTCTTCAGTTATAAAACAATTACACGAGAGATGGTCACAGAGATTGTAAATACAAAGTAAACTGAATTGAAGGACATTTCTTTAACCGAGGATGGTTATGACCAAGAATGAACTACCTGAAAGAAATGGATCAGTTTCCAAAGGTAACTTGGGCACATGCTTGAAAATGATTAATTTGTATTGAGATGGGTAAGAAGCCTGGGTGTGGACTCAATTAGAAGTTTTTTCTAAGAGTTGCCTCACCCTTTCATGAATTCTATGCACTGCAGGAACAAATGGCATGGTAAATCCTTTAATTAATCCTTAACATTGCAGAGATAACCCTCTACAATCTGCAAGAAGGCTGAGCAGATGGAAAATGAATTAGGGAGAGAAGCACCACATGCATCAAGTCATTGTAACTATAACTGTAAGATCTCGCATCACGGTTGAATTTTTCACATGGCAGCATGGTGGCGCAGTGGTAGAGTTGCTGTCTTATAGCTCTTTCAGCATCAGAGACCCGGGTTCTATCCCGACTACGGGATCCTGCTGTACAGAGTTTGTACGTTCCCATGATCGTGTGGGTTTTCTCCGCGATCTTTGGTTTCCTCCCACACTCCAAAGACATAAAGGTTTATTAGTCAATTGGCTTGGTATAAATATAAATTGTCCATAGTGTGCGTAGGATAGTGTTAATGTATAGGAGATTGCTGGTCGGTGTGGACTTGGTGGACCGAAGGGCTGTTTCTGTGCTGTATCTCTAAACTAAACCAAACTAAACATGATGTGAAAATATTTAAAACATTGACAATAATCACCAACCATTAGCACCAGGGGCATCATCACACATCTCCTTCCACCACAACTCAGGAGGCAAGAGTTCTTGATCATTAATTTGTGCAGCAGCATCTGAGTTTACAAATATCTTCAGGCTTTTAAAATCCCACACCCCTGCAGTTGAGGCACAACAGGAAAAAGTCAGTGTTTCTTCACATCCATTTTATATTCTCCTCCATTTTATTTCGGATTCCCCTTCGTAAAATGGAATCTTGCCGGAGGAGCCATTCAGTACCTCTTGGTTGTGATAGCTCTTTGAAAAAAAAACCACAATTAGCACCATCCATCACCTCCACTTTCTCTGACCCCCTATTTCTTTTTTTTATCTCATGTTTACCCTAAATCTTTTGCAAGTGCGATTGAATCCGGTTCAAGTACACATTCCGGATTGAACAACTCACAATTTAGAAAGACTCCTGACTGCCATGCCCGGCTCTCTTTCCATGTACCTTAAATCTGTGTTCTCTAGTTATCTATTCCTATGGAAGCATTGATGAAGAAGCTAATTTTCTATTGTGAGTGCTCATCATGTAATATAGTCATGTACGTATGTTGAATCCACCAACCTCAACATCAGTGATAAATGCTATAAGGAAAGGGTGGTTTGGAAACACATTTGGTGAACTGCAGCAATGTTTCACATCAATAATCTGTCTTCCGTCCTCAGTGAAAGGAGGACGTTGAATCCAGAGGCGAACCAAACAACCTGTGACGTTTTGGATGAAGTAAAACTTGAAGGTTTTAGCAGGTGCTCTCAATAGATGGGTTGATGATTTTCTCAGCACATCTATAACTGGAGCCTTTTTGATGCTGGGGAAAGTGTTAGGGCACCAAGAAGTTAATCACTCACGATGATGCCCACAGTGGAAATAATTAATCTTTGACCACAATTGTCTTCGCAGTGTGTTAAATATAGCAATGGTTGAGTATCGAACACCACTTTCAGTGCTGTATTCCACTTTAGCTAACGGACATGAATTTCAGGAGAGAAGTGTAATTAGTGTAAGTAACAGAAACCTCATTTTTACCCCAGTGCACTTTCATTGTGGTCCAGGGAATCCTCATCCGTTCATAAGTTCATAAGCCATAGGAGCAGAAGCAGGCTCATCAAGTTTACTCTGCCATTCAGTCTTGGCTGATCTATCTTTCTCTCTCAACCCCATTCTCCTGCCTTCTCCCCACAACCCTTGACAACTTTACTAATCAGGAATCTGCCACTTTACAAATACCTAATGACTTGGCCTCCACAGCCGTCTGTGGCAATGAATTCCATAGATTCACCACCCAGATCCGCAGACCTTTGTGAAGACATGAGAGATTGGCCTACTCCTGCACCTATTGTCCATTGTCTATTGTCTATTGTTTATTTTGAGAGGATTTATGATCCCCTGTTTATTTTGTTCATTACTTTTAAATGAGGTTCAAGCTACCTTAAGGATACATTTAAGTCCATTTGTTTTGCTAACCACTAGTGACCCAACTGCAAAATTAAAAGTGGTGGTGGATCTAGTGATGGTTTTGCCAGTGAAGGTCAAGGATGTGCTTTGGCTGCTTCTTATAGGAGAGGATGACGGCTTGGCATTTATCTGTAGCTGCACTTGTTGACCTATACCTGGATGTTGCTGAGGTACTGCTGTAGGCTGGCATGGATTGAAATAGTAAATGATGATGAAGAGAAACAGAACACACCTTTCATATCTTCTTCAAGGAGTCCAATCTTTCCAAAATATTCAGCAGGACTCTGATAGTGGCTTGTAAACGCAGGGTGTGATAAAAGTGTTGCCATGGCCTGGTTCTAATAATCATGATCAAAGGACGGCAAGACTCTTCATGTGGTTTTTCCTTCCCCAAAAAGGAATGGCAAACTTGCTGAAAGTTGTTTTACCCCTGAAAGAGTTAAAGATATCAAAATAAATACTGTTGTGCACCATCATATGCACAGTGCACAGTGCTGAGGTGTAGTAATGATGGAAGAGTCAAAGTGGAACCTAACAAAACATATACACAAGCGCAAGGCCATGTCACAAATTCAAGCTGAAGAAAAGGCACCCTGAGGAGAAAATTAACAGGACTCCTGTTCTACAACTAACTACAGGCAGGTTTTCTAGTTTCTAGGCAAGAACAGAGAGGAGGGAAAGAAATGCAGCAGGTTTCGACGAGAACTGGTTTGAAAACAATTTGCAATGTTTAGCAGCCTGTCTGGGAAATGCTGCTGGCTGATTCGCCTCTGGGAAACTTCTAAACATCCTGTTGCGTTTTTCAAGCAACCAGGTTCTCTTATCAAAGCCATGCTGGTGGAGAATGGGGCAAAGGGAAGGCAGCCATTGATCGTGTTGCCAATTGCACTTGATGGACGGAGGTTAGGCTGGGCATGTATAGCCTGCAGGGACTGTGAAGCACCTAGAGCCCGTTTTATGACCAGTTGTCTAAAAGCTGATATATTTCCTCTGTGATCCCTGCCATATTGGGTGCTCAAGCATTTCTTTACAGGCAGGTTTGGGCGTGCAGGCAGCTTGTGTTTATGACTTTAGCAGCTTACAAAAGAGCTGTCATTTCTTTCCTGGGTGTGTAAAACCAGTTACACTGGTACATCATGCCACGAGAGAGTCTGGCTGCAGCACTCTCAGCAAATTAATGACATATCCATATTTCTGTGCTCTAGGCTTGGCAACTGAATGTATGAAAGAGGAGAGAGGGAGGGAGAGAACAAAAAAAAAAGTAGATGGCAAAATGCCCAGAATTTGTTTTCTCAATATGTTAGTACCATGTCCATTCATGACATAAAAGGCCAAATGTCAAAAGGGAGCAACAAAATAATTCATCAACCTCCATGTTGTCAGGAGCATTCTTAAGATGAGGTGCAGGCAAAAAAAAAGCTCTAAAGTGAACATAAATATCTTGGAAAGTTAAAAAGGATATTGTTCCACATGATTAGAAATAATCATCAAAAGTAAAAAAATGACACTTTTAGCTTTTTTCTTTCTCTTCCCGAATGCATGGTCTCCATAAGTTGTCACCTCAGTGTATTCAATGGCTCTTGAAGCACTAGACTCCTACATAGAGAATGTCAGTGGCAGCCTTGGGCAATTTTGACAAACAGAGTATATATTGATACATGATAAAGTATGCTGGAAATCACTCCACTGCTAAAGGCTGCTATAGTTTTAATATCATCATTTGAATTAACAAGCATTCTGTGGTGAACTGATGAGCTTTCATTATTCAGGACATCATCCTTTCCCAGGGAACAGAACAACCATTAACGCTCGGGAAACTTAATGAAAATATTGAAAGAAATATTTTTTTTCTTGCTGTAAAACTTCTTTTTTTTTAATTGGCAGGTTGAACAATGAGTGAAACAATAATAAATAACAGTTGGGCAGATGGATGGGACTGAGGGAGGGAGAGAGCAAGGCTGGAATCTGGAGGCTTCACGGGCAGGTGTAAGCACACACCTGCATTGTAACCCCTGCCAGGATGCCTGATTGCTCTAATCAGTGGCTCACAAAAGATCTCCTCTGCATTGCGTCTTATCTGCAAACCAAGCCGGGACTGTCCATCAGATGGCAGGGTGATAGCCCCACCTTGCTGAGGGAGGGAGTCTGGAATGCCTGGAAAGCAGATTCCCCTTGAGCTTCCTCATCTTCAGCCCACAGCTGCGTTCAGGGGGAAAGGCAATGATGGCAGAAGAAAGCAACAGGGCAAGGCAGTCTGCAATTTTCCCTTTGGCTCCCTCCTCGTGCAGTCAGTTCAGCAGTAGCTGGCCAAAATGGTGAAATGTGCACCCCAGCTGCTTGACTTGGCATCTGTGATGACTGCAACACATCTCCGTCAATTCTCCCACATGTCCATGATGCTTTACGCTCCTGATTCTAAACTCTAATCTTAGAAAGATTTGGATGAGAGGGGTTCTTATCGAAACATATACTATTATTAAGGGGTTGGACACGTTAGAGGCAGGAAACATGTTCCCAATGTTGGGGGAGCCCAGAACCAGGGGCCACAGTTTAAGAATAAGGGGTAGGCCATTTAGATCTTATAGAAACATATAAAATGATTAGACTGGACAAGCTAGATGCAGAAAAAAATGTTCCCAATGTTGGGGGAGTCCAGAACCAGGGGCCACAGTCTTCGAATAAAGGGGAGGACATTTAAAACTGAGATGAGAAAAAACTTTTTCACCCAGCGAGTTGTGAATTTGTGGAATTCTCTGCCACAGAAGGCATTGGAGGCCAATTCACTGGATGAATTTAAAAGTGAGTTAGATAGAGCTCTAGGGGCTAGCAGAATCAAGGGATATGGGGAGAAGGCAGGCACGGGTTACTGATTGTGGATGATCAGCCATGATCACAATGAATGGCAGTGCTAGCTCAAAGGGCCAAACAGCCTCCTCCCGCACCTATTTTCTATGTTTCTATGTTTCGGAGGGTCTCGACCCGAAATATCACCCATTCCTTCTCTCCAGAGATGCTGCCTGGCCCGCTGAGTTACTCCAGCATTTTGTGTCTACCTTCTGGCAAGGGATAGGTGGATACAGGTGATGGGCAGATGGGTGGAGATAGTGACAATGGTTGGAGGAGTGAAATGTAAAGGCAGGATATGGATGGAATGGGATGGGGAGAGGGGAAAGAGGGAGGATAAAATGGAAATGTTGTATACGGATATGTGATAGGTGGGAGATAAGCATAAAACCAGCCCTTCGGCTCACCGGAAACATGCTGACCGGCGATCATCCCATACACTACCACTATCCTACACACTAGGAACAATTTACAATTTTACTGAAGCCAATTAACCTACAAACCTGTATGTCTGTGAAGTGTGAGAGGAAATCGGAGCACTCAGAAAAATTCACACAGTCACAGGGAGAAGGTATAAACTCCATATGGACAGCAGCTGTAGTCAAGATCGAACCCCGGTCTCTGGTGCTGTAAGGCAGCAACTCTACCGCTGCGCCACTGTGCATCCCCGTTGGCAGAAATGTGTACATACCAGGGAAGAAGTTTGCAGGGGGGTGGATATGAAGGGGATATAGAGTGGTATTGCTTGAAATTGGAGAATTCTCTGTTCATCCCATTGGGTTGTCGGCAATCCAAGCAGAATATGAGGTGCTGTAAACAATGTAAGCTGTTTGCAAATATGAGGATAAAAATTGGTCAGGAAATTGCGGTGAATTCCCCTGATCTTTATCAGAAGAATGTCTGGGAATCTTTTTACATCTACCGGAAAGATCAGTTGAAATGTAAATATAAAGTCTCAGTCAAGCAACTCGCTCTGTACTACATTGGAGAGTCTGTCCAGGTTGTTGTTCTCAACTCTCTAAAGTAGGGCTTGAACTCATAACCTTCAGGTGCAGAGCAAGTGGGCAAGCTCTTGAACCACAGTTGGCTATTGCCATAACAACAACATTTGAAATAGTGAGTAAACAAGAAAAAAAAGCTATATATTTAAAATTGTCTCTGAGAAAGGAATTTGTATTTAAACAATGAACGACAGGAGAACTATAATACCAAATGTCTGACTTGGAAAAACAAAATAAAAACTGCAGATGCTGGAAATCTGAAATAAAAATAGAAAATGTTGGAAATACTCAGCAAAGTCAGCATCCATCGAAAGAGAACCAGAGATATTGTTTCAGGTTGGTGTTTGTTCTGCTAAAGGGCCATGGAATGTTAACCACATTTCTCGCCCCCATAGATTTTGCCTGACCTGTTGAATGTTTTCTGCTTTTATTTTGTTCCCAAAATTGCATAAAATTCACACTGAATTTTTAGCTCCCAGCCTGCCATATCATGGACATCATTTGACAGATGGAAAACTTGGCAAGATTGTGAACTAAGCTGCCCTAAACCTCGAGCTAAAGATTTTGTTCATAAAATTGAGTGTTGTTGGCAAACCCTTATTTACCCCTCCCTAACTGCTCTTGAACTGAATGATTTAAAGTTTATGGAACTAAATTTCAGAAGCTGTGTACAATGCACAGTTGCTACTATCTGTGTGCTCTTCGCAGGTGCAAAATAGGAGAAAATTCAACCATGTCTCTGAATTACTAATAGATGAACTACATGCCTGAACTATTTGATCTTGTGATCGGCACATTTTTCTATACTGTATGTATTTAAATATAAATCAAAAACACATGCAACATTTCCTTCATCCAATTATTCCACCTGCAGTCTCGAGCATACGTGTGCACACGCTATTTGACTCTGGAAGCATCACATTATATTTGGCCTTAATCAGCAAACTAGATGATTTTTCATTTTCTCTCACCATCCTAGAACTGATCAGCCCAAATCAGTGCATTTGTTAAGGAAATAATTCAAGGGGCTTTTTTTCTTTCTGCTGTGAGATCCCTGTGATATGCAAAAACAAGTTGTCACCCTAGTCTCAGGTACAAAATCCAGCCTGTGATGCAGTGACTGCTATAGATTCATGAGATTAAAAACGCTTGTCACAAAATGCAGGAAAAGTAATTAATTAATTGGTTCCACACACAGGGTGGGGGGATAAACACAAGGTTTCATACCTTAATCTTTGGAATAGTTTTCCTCCCAATACTTCATCGTACTTATCTACGTGACAATAAACTCATCTTGACTTCACTGCGATTAACAGATTAGCATTTACTGTGTGAATATGAATGGCTTGTTTTGTTTTTGGAGTTTGATTTCCCTGATTTCCTTAACACGAGGTAAGGTGAAAAATAAAGCAGTCTTTTTAGTTTGAGAAACCAACAAATTGAACATAGATACATTTGCCTTGATCTAAGCCAGCTCTGAAGTTGAGTTCTAATAACTTAGTAACAACATAGTATCACTAGCTCCTGGGCTTTGTTCCTTTAGGCAAGAAGTTGTATCTCACAGCCAATATTTCACCACATGCTTGCGGGAGATCGAATATGGTTTTGCTCTGCACATTTCTTACTTCCAGGCAAAAGGTGTTTACATGGAACATATCCTGACTGTTTGCCAATTTCTAGTGAACTCAGCAGACCAACGTTGTCCCAGGTCTAGTACCAAACATCATTGAGCCGGCAACTGGAGAGATTAAAGATAAGGCTTGGTTTATGTTTGCATAGCAACTTACCGGATGTGCATGGCACTTTACAACCAGTGAAGTGCTTCCTCAAATTAATCACAATTGCATTGTGTAACTTATAGCAGCAAATTTGCACACAACCCAACAAACTCCCTCAAACAACTTTGTTATAATGATCAAGTGATTTGCTATAGCAATATTGATTGAAGGAGATGTTGGCCTGGAGATGAGGGAGGACTCCTCGGCTCTTCTCCAAAAGACAGCCACATGTTTATTTATGTCCAAATATCGTGGGAGATAGTCCCTCATGTTAATGTTTCAGCCAGAAGATGTCACTTCTGACAGAGCAAAGATAACTCGACTGCACGGGAGTGTCAGCCTCCTCTTAAATTTCTGGATTGCAACCTAAATCCTACTATCTGCTTACTCTGGTTCTGAGGCAGGTAGCCAGCGGAAATCAGAACAGCAGAGGAAATCCGATGAGATGACTTGCAAAATTTACCTACTAAAGAGGTCAAGAAGTGGTTCTTGTATCATGTTGATCTGGATGCTCTATTTGACACATAGGGTCCACTGGAAAAGTTTTCCAAAGTCCTCATCCAGACACACAACAAATTTCACCTCCTAATACAGCGGATAATTTCAACCTCAAATGCAGTAGCTAGAAAATGCTGCACAATTGGAGTTTTATGTAAGGGGAGTTGAACCAGGTCACTTTGTGTTCTCTCATCTAATCATTAAAGATCCCACAGTATAATTTTGAACCAGAATGGGTGATGTCTCAGCAGAGTGAAAACTCCAGGATGTGAAACTTCATTTTAATCTGCCCCAGATTAGATTTAATTAGATTCAATTAGATTTCTTAACATATTGTGAAGTTTTATTTTACCAATATTGATTTCTCAAGCAGTACAACTAAAGCTGGGTGTATATCTGATCCTGATCTCTCAGCTGTGAGCATGATGATACTATTCCACAATTACAATGATGATTTAAAAAAAACCTTCTTCATTTGCCAAGGTAAATTAATCAGATACTACCTGACTCACTGCGTTCCCCCAGCATCTTGGGTTATGCTCGATTCCAGCATTTGCAGTTTCTTGTGTCTCCAAGTAAATAAATGCCTGCACTTCCTGCATCAAGTGCAGACAATTCCAGATTATCAGAAATAAAAACTGGAAATGCTGGAAACATGCAGCAGGTTAGGCAGTATCTGTGGAAAGAAAGACAAAATTACCAATTAATCTGTCCTCTCCCTGACCAACATGCCCAGCATCCCTGCAATTCTCAAGCAGAGGTGTCTCCACTGGCTTGGACATGTACACAGGATGGAAAATGGATGCATCCCCAAAGAGATGTTATATGGGGGGATGTCACCAATGCAAGGAGGTCAAGAGGAAAACCAATGCTTCGTGACAAGTATACTATGAAAAGAGATATCACAAATGTTATCATTGGTACACACAACTGGGAAGCAGTTGCTGAGGACCGGGTCAGGTGGAGAAAGGATCCCCAGGTGCGTATGAAGCATAGCAACCGCATGTGGTTCACGATCCTGGAGACCAGGCGCCAATGCCACAAAATGATCAACAGTGACAGCAACACACTCCCCAATCGAAAGGCCAGAGACAACCTTATCTATAGAAGCTGTGGCAGGGTCTGCATGTCAAAGAGAGGCCTAGGCAGCTACAGCAGGAAATGCAACCTCAGATGAAACATTCCCGTCTTCAAGCAGGAAAATGTCAAAGCCACGTAATCATCTTTTGTAGATGGATGGATGCCAACACTTAGTATCATTTTCAATAAGTGTGGGAGAGAGCTAGCTCCTCCTGGTAAACTAGAACATTATCACTGCTTGGGAGCTTGCTGTCAACACTTTGGCTGTCATGTTTTCGAAATCACAAGCGTCCATTGACTGTGAAAAGCTTTGAAAATATCGTGAGGTTGTGGAAACAACAGGGAAATGCTGAGTTTTATTTTGTGTCGACAGGGTTTACTGCGAATGCTGTACTCCCTGGCATATTCGAATGTAAGGGGAAAAACTGGTTCTCTAACCTGCTACTTCACATGAGCTCTGCCCTTGACTCACTCACTGCACACAATGAACCCAGCCATCTCATCATACCTATTACCACAAGTGGACAAAGTCTTTGGGATGTATGGTGGACTTGCAAGCTATGCAAGTCTACTCTAATGTGGTGGTTCTGGTGCAGACCCCAGTCATACCCTAGAACTAGAGCACAATCCATCATATATACTCCGGACGTTACAACATTTGACCACAAAAAGAACATTTTTAAAGATGAAAAATACTTTTTACCTGACAACAAAGACAGCAACTTTTCAGATATTTTTAATGCCAACATAATGCTATCATAGAGTCATAGAGTGATAGAGTGTGGAAACAGGCCCTTTGGCCCAACTTTCCCACACCGGCCAACATGTCCCAGCTACACTAGTCCCACCTGCCTGCACTTGGTCCATATCCCTCCAAACCTGTCCTATCCAAGAACCTGTCAACTGTTTCTTAAACGTTGGGATAGTCCCAGCCTCAACTACCTCTTCTGGCAGCTTGCTCCATACACCCACCACCCTATATGTGAAAAGGTTACCCCTCACATTCCTATTAAATTTTTTCCCCTTCATTTTGAACCTATGTCCTCTGGTACTCGATTCCCTTACTCTGGGCAAGAGATTCTGTGCATCTATCCGATCTATTCCTCTCATGATTTTACACAACCCAATAAGATCACCCCTCATCCTCCTGTGCTCCAAGGAATAGAAACCCAGTCTACTCAACCTCTCCCTATAGCTCGGACCCTCAAGTCCTGGCAACATCATCATAAATCTCCTCCAAACCCTTTCAAGCTTGACAATATCTTTCCTATAACATGGTGCCCAGAACTGAACACAATACTCTAAATGTGGTCTCACCAATGTCTTATACAACTGCAAAATGACCTCCCAATTTCTATACTCATTACTCTGACTGATGAAGGCCAATGTGCCAAAAGCCTTTTTGACCACCTTATCTACCTGCAACTCGACCTTCAAGGAACCATGCACCTGCACAACTAGATCCCTCTGCTCAACACTCCCCTGAGCCTACCATTCATTGTATAGGTCCTGCCGTTCCAAAATGCAACACCTCACATTTCTCTGTATTAAATCCCATCAACCATTCCTCAGCCCACCTGGCCAATTGATCCAGATCCCGCTGCAATCTTTCACAACCATCTTCACTATCTGCAAAACCACCCACTTTTGTATCATCAGAAAACTTGCTAATCTTGCCCTGTATGCTCTCACAGGGAATGTTCCCACAGGTCCCACTTATTACGTGATGGTTGTATGGACAAACTGGCAACCAAGGCATGCCTTTCCATGGAACTGGCTGCACGCAAATAATTCATCAACAGTGAAGTATTTCAGGTACTTCTGAAGGACATTATGTAACGCAAGACCATTCATCTTTTCAACAGTCTCTGGGTAACTCCTTTTGACAGCCGTGGCCCATGGTGGAAAATCTGCTGCCTTTGGAAGAATTGGCACAGCACACTTTGTACTGGGACATGGATTCGTCCAAGTCCTCATTCAAGAGGCTTTGGCAAATGGCCTAAAAATTCCTTCTTTTTTTGGCATTGAAACAGGGTTGGGGGTCACCCTGTCACTGTTTGTGAAAGATGCATAAAGAGGGAGAGCTTCACTTACAAGTTTAGCAGACAGGTTTCTTCATGTAACATTGCACTGAAACCGACATTGTTACTTTCAGTGCGGCGTTCTCTGTTGGTGCAAGTTTTCACAGTTGTCCCCATCTGGTCCAGCAAGTGTGATTTTTGCACCCAGCTTTCATAGGACATACCAATATATGGGCTGCACTGTGGCACAGCTAATAGAGCCATTGCCTCGTAGCTCTAGAGATCCAGGTTCAATCCGAACCTCGGGCACTATCTGCGTAGTGTTTGCACGTTCTCCCTGTGACTGCGTAGGTATTCACCGGGAGCTTCAGTTTTCTCCCACATCCCAAAGACATGTGGGTTTGTGGGTTCATTGGCCGCTGTAAAATGCCCCTGGCATGTCAGTGAGTGATAGAATCTGGGAGGAGCTGATGGGAATATGGGGAAATGAGGGTCAAAAATAATCAGCAATCTGCGTAAATTGCTCTTTTCTGGTATAACCTGATTTTCAACAATATATTATCATTTTATCTCATGAGACTAAGAACTATGCATAGGAACTGGTGGTAGTGAATCTTTACAGATTGTGGGCCATGGGCTGTCAGAGATGCATTTGTGCTTCGAGTGTGGTTGAGATAAAAGATGGACACAAAGTGCTGGAGTAACTCAGCAGGTCAGGCAGAATCTCTGGAGATAAAGGATAGATGACGTTTCCGGTCGAGACCCCTTTTCAGACTGGTCTGAATCCAGTCTGAAGAGGGGTCCCAACCCGAAACCTCACCTATCCTTTACTCCAGAGATGCCGCTTGACTCACTGAGTTACTCCAGAACTTTGTGTCTATCTTTGGTATAAACCAACATCTGCAGTTATTTTCTTCCACTGTTGAGTTGAAACCTGATCAAGGAAACAACTACATCTCCCACAATCCCTTGTGTCCAGGCAGCTACTCCCATGGTGCATCAACAATTGCTTCTTGGCACAATAGGTTTACTTTCTCTAGTTAACCCACAGGTAGGGCAGAATGGTAGTTATTCCCATTGTCAGGAGTCAGGATACACTTAGGAAATTACTGATGATTTAAGGTCAAGTACTGACCACCCCTTCAATCCCTCCTGGCAACCACTATCAGCCCTCACCAATAAATTCCACATATATGTTGTTCAAATGGGTCACACGTTTATGACAAAGATGAGGCACTTTTTTTCTCTCGCAGAGTTGCAAGCTTTTGTATGGTGGCAGTTGAAATACTTTAAAGGCAGAGGAAGATAAATTATTGATAAGGAAGTAGGTGAAAGGTTACTGAGCCAGGTTGGGAATGTAAAGTTGAAGTTCCCGTCAGATCAGCTATCTGTGCATATGTACACCTCATCTCCACAACAGAGGACATACATCATATGTGTAGGAAGGAACTGCAGACGCTTGTTTAAACCGAAGATAAACACAAAAAGCTGGAGTAACTCAGCAGGACAGGCAGCATCTCTGGAGAGAAGGAATGGGTGATGTTTCAGGTCGAGACCCTTCTTCAGATTATCCTAGTCTGAGCAGCTATTCCTATTCCCGAGGAGCACCTGTGATTATTGAAGTTGGTCCAAACTGCACTCTTGGCTGGTCAGTGCATCTGTAGAGAACTATTGGATGCCTGTGTTCTCACCCTCAGCCTCTCCAGGGTGATTCCCTCAGTCGTTAAGCTGAAACTACCTGTGAAACCCTTCAGCCATACCTAACATTTTGATCGAGCCCAATCTTCCGAATGGGGTCACCATCCTTCAGAGAGAGGGAAAATTTTGTCACAGAGTCACACGTCATCGAAACAGACCTTTTCGCCTTTTGAGTTCACCCCAACCATCAAGCGCCCACTTACACTAAACCCATTTTATAACTCTCCCCACATTCCCAATACCCCCACTCCCCCATAGATTCTACCACTTAGCCGCACACTTGGGTAACTTATAGCGGCTAGTTATCCAACCAATCTGCATGTCCTTGGGACGTGAGAGGAAACGGGGGCAACAGATGAAACCCATGTGATCACACCCACAGGACTGGAGGCCAGGATCGAACCCATGTCACTGAAGCTGTGATGCAGAAGATTTGTTAGATGCGCCACAGTGCACCCTTCTTTCAGTAAGCTTTATCATTTAGTTTCCATTTTTCATATATTTTCAAAGGCCTTTATATAAATTGATATTTTTCAAATATTTCAGTCACCAGAAATATTAAGAAATACCGTAAAGGGCTTTAACCGCCCTACCTGTCAGAAGACCATTGGGGCACACTACAACAGTTTGCCATAAAAGTTTGAATTCAGGAATGACACTGCAGAAATGCAAGCCTTTCTTTCAACGGGGAGAACTATAAAAGTGGATTTTGGATTTAAAAATGGCCAGAATACTTCATAAGTTAATAGGTTAGAGAAGCAAAATTAAGCCATTCGGCCCATCAAGTCTACTCCGCCATTCAATCATGGCTGATCTATCTTTTCCTCTCATCCCCATTCTCCTACCTTCTTCCCATAACCCCTGACACTCGTACTACTCAAGAATCTGTCAATCTCCGCCTTACAAATATCCATTAACTGGCCCCCACAGATTCTGTGGCAACAAAATCCTCCGATTTACCACCCTCTGACTAAAGAAGTTCCTCCTCATCTCCTTTCTAAAGGTACCTCATTTTATTCAGAGGTTATGACCTCTGGTCCTAGACATTCCCACTAGTGGAAATATCCTCACAACATCCACTCTATCCAGGGCTTTCACCATTCACTAAGTTTCAACGAGGTCCCCCCTCATCCTAAACTCCAGCAAGTACAGGCCTGGAGACATCAAGCGCTCATCATATGTTAACCCAATCATTCCTGGGCTCACACTAATTGCACACACAATACTTGTTGCAGTGAGACTTTCATCTTGAATCATGTATCCGTTTTGGGGTCAGCATAACTTTTAGTGTTTGAACAGGTGCAGTTGCCTGCCGAGGTGCATGCAAGCATGTTGTGTCTTGCAGACCAGCAGCAGCAGAGATTAATTGGGAACTGCGTGGGCATGGGATGTTAATGGGACTATCGGGTGACCATAGGTGCCGAGCTTGAGGTACAGGCCAGGATTGGCACCACCTAGCACGAAATATGAATGTATGCCCCTGGTTGCTCCTTTCAAATTCCACACAGGCTGTTCCATTCTGATTGCTGCAATTGCAGATGAGGAGACCCATCTTCAATAATGTAGATCTCATCCAACTGAATGGGGCTTAGAGTGTCTACTTTTCAGCAGCACTGTCAACATCACAAGCAGCAGACAACAGCACCCATACAAACACTCAGAGGGCTGCTGAAAAAAATTCTTACCAACTAAGTGCTGATAGGTATCTGATCTTATACAGATAATCTTTGAGGTAAATATGCGTTCTGCTTCTGAAAAACGTCCGTCGGCCAATTTCTCCATAAATCAGAATCTACAGTTTTCAATAGCTACCTATATCATATCGCTCTACATGCATCTGCTCTCCTCTGATTCTTTCATCTTATTGAATAATCACACAAACACTAATTAAACTTGTGGAATATACACGGTTCATTAATGAATACCATGAAACATTTTATTATTATTACAACTAGTTTGAAACATGTTTTAAAAATGTATGGGCAAATTTGCATCAAGGTGGATTTTTATAATCTAAGTTGTTCAAGACCTGGGCAGCCCTGTATTAAAATGCAAAATGCAAGTTTACAGTTTACCTCTGTTGAGAAAAACATTTGAATTTCTATCACACCAGTCCTGAATATTGACGTTGAGAGCCAGTAAACTATTTTGGAAATGTTGTCATGTTGTAATATGGGAAAGAACAGAACGGAAGGCTTTTATCAATAAGGAATTCCTTATCAAATGAATTTCCAATTCACTGCTCCACAGTGTAATTGTGATACTGTTTATGCATTGAGAGATTAAATCACTGACTCTTGTGTTTGTTCCACACCCTCCAACAATACAAGCCTAAATGCCTAAGGGTTGGACGTTTTAACCCACGCTATGCTATCAACAGCTACGTGATGCCTAACTGTTTTAAATGAACTGCAGGCTATCTATGAAAAACAGTGCCCTCAGTACTGTGACTATAACAGGGAGGCCAAAACAAACTTCAAGGCAATGCAACAAAAAGCATCTACTTTTGTTTGCGATTTCTTTTAACCTGGAGCACTATATCGAGAAATATGAGATAATGAAGCACTTGGCTAACTCAACAGGTCTCCAGCTGCCTCTGCCAGAGGGACTGAGGTTCAGCCAGGGTTAGGACACCCACTCATCGCCATTGGCCTCTTAGTACATGTGTAGCCAAAACAAAACAGCAACGCACTTCAAAAGAACGTTAACAGCAATATGTTCAGTTAAAAGACTGCCTCAAAGATTATCATCTGAGCTTGCATTGCCTCTTGTTCTTGCACTAAAAATATTTAAGTTAGTCACAAACTATTCCCAAATCATAAGATTTGCATGATAATGCAAAGTATTCAAGGAGAAAGTTTAATGAGACTGAAGAAGGAAATTAATACCAAAGGAGTAAAGGGGGAGGGGGGCAGAAGATGAAATGCCACATAAGACATTTGCCATGGAAGACAATTGGTTTGTGAAGGTTCCGACATTTATGTGAGGTGAGGAGATGATATCTGGGTCATGTGACACCCATACTTGATATTTGCACCATTGTATTCTTATTAGAGTATCGTAGAGTCACACAGCATGGAACCAGGACCATCAGCCCAACCTGTCCTTGCTGACCAAGATACCCCTCTGCGCTAGTGCCATGTGTCTGCATTTGACCCATATCCCTTTAAACCTTTCCTAACATCATACCTGTCCAATTACCTTTTAAATGTTCTTATTGTACCTTCCTCAACCAGTTCATCTGGCAGATCGGTCTATATACACACCAACTCTCTGTATGACAAAGTTGCCCCTCAGGTTCCTATGAAATCTTTCCCCACTCACCTTGAAGAGATGGTTTGACTTTGAAAGCTTTTGAGGTGTTATGGTGAGACCTGTAAGGTCCAGAACATAAACATGAGATGATCAGTATAATTATGGAGTTCTTCACAAGAAGATTGGCAGCAACTTGGAAAATCAGGATTAGAGGATTAGAGGGATATGGGCCAAAAGCAGACACATGTGACTGGCTTAGATGGAGCATCTTGGACGGCCTGAATGAGATGACCTGAAGGGTCTGTTACCATGCTCGAGGACTCTATGATTCATTTAAATAAATAATTCCAAATGCATGCAAACAACACCCCGCTCTACCTCGCCATTACGAATTGATTCTCTCCTGCCCCTGATTTATCCTGTTGCTTGTCCATCCCATATTCTCTCCATCAATCAAACCCACCTCATTTGAAGATGCCGTGTGAATGTAAGTTATTGCTGTTGACCATGCAAGTCAAAATAATGGTGGAATTAAAGCTGGGACGTCATCACAGCTTCTGTACGTATTGAGTAATGTATCATCATGGACAATTAGTGAAGGCTGGGTTCATAGCCTTGAATGCTTCCTCAGATTCATACTAATGAAAGTAAGTCACTATTTAGAATAATTACTAATTCAGCTAATATATATGTGCCACTAATATTGGTTTGTGGCTCATATATATATTTTAGCTGTGAAGTGAAATTGTTACTTATGTTTGGTGGCGGTCACTCCTAGTTTAAAAAAAAGTCACAGGATTAACTATTGCAACATTATATGCACCATGATTCAGTCCCAGTTGACTCAGCCGCCAATAAACATACAAGTTTCCATAATGTTCCTGGTCTAACTGACCTATGGAATGCTCCATCGTTTGGCACCAGAAGAACCCAAATACACCATAAATCTTTATGCATGAGACAAAGCATGGTAAGACATAGAAGCAGGAGCATTGGCAAATGCAGCTTGATTGTATGTCAAGAACTAGATCTTAAGCCAAAGGTCTGTTGCCAACTCTGAGCTACTGTTTCACAAGGTTGGGCCCTACGATGAAGAACGTTACCATCTGTGGCGACCTGTCTTAGTACGTGGGAGAGCACAGACAATTTAGGAACCCGAGCAGTTAGATGGAGTTTGCAACTGATTAGAGGTTTGCTTCATTGTCGGGGCAATCTCATATGGTGTGGAAAAGGCTACCTGCCAGTTCGGAACTAAGTCGCACAACAGTGAGGAGTGGTTGATCGACAGATGGAATGAGGTGGGGGGAATAAGGGTGGAAATAGCGACAAAGGCTGGGAGGTGATCAGTGGAGGAAACAAGGAGCTGCAGATGTTGGAAACT